>NW_024355205.1:13476214-13592311 GCF_902729225.1 Pteropus medius
TAGGGGCCAAGGCTTGGTAACTCCTCAGGTGGCGGGCGGGGAGGGGGCAGAAAGGCACTGAGAATGGTTGAATAGGGGTTGTTTCCATTCCTCCACGGGGTTACTGTAAGAGGGGAGTGAGTTTGGGGGACAAAAGTTCCATTTTGGATGTATTGGGTTTGAGGTTCTTGTGGGACTTTTCAGTTCACTCATTTCTACCACAAGCATTAGTCATCCTGGGTGTGTATGAAAGGAAAGGGTGTGTTTGGTCATTCACTCAAAGCTTCTGATGGGTTTTACTGCACTTCAACTGTAAGGGCCCCAGGACTTCACTGTGGAGCTGCCAGTGTCCACTTTTCTGCAGAGGTCCCGATCTTGGATAGGGATAAACTTTTTGGGATACAAGAAAGAAGAGTAGGTGCTTCTTCTTTCTTTCCTCTGGGTCTTCATTGATGTCAGATTAGATGTGGTCACTGTTAGCCCTGAGGTACTGCTATGAAAACTTGGCAGAGCCAATCTCCATTGAAGATGGGGTGATGAAGCCAACTAAGAGAAAGCTGTGATAGCCCCTGGCCTGATTCAAGCTCTTTCTGTTGTTGGCTTCAGCCCCCTAGGCAAATCATCTGCTTGAGGGTGATAGGGTCTTTTAGATGTGTGTAAATAAGAGCAATAGTGGATCATTAAGGCTCCTTCCAATGCTCCCATCTGTGAATTTCCTGTGGGAATGGAGACCAGTGCGCTGTCAGAAACAATTTCACCTAACAGATTGTGTGAAGCAAATGACAGGTGAAGAGCTGTTTGTTGCCATTTAGGATGCAGTTAAATGTAGAACACAGAGTGATTTAATTGAAATGGAAATAAATTCTATACTTTTGGGTGGAAGATCTTAATATATAAAGAGCTCAAGTCTCTTCTAATTAATTTATATATTCAATACAATCCCAATATAAATTACAAATAACTTTTGAGGAACTTAATAATAAACCTACCCTAAAATATATGAGAATAGAAGCATATAGATATCTAAGATAAACTTGTAAAAGAATCATGAAGACATGGAATTGGTACTTCCAGATAATAAAGACATAGTTCAAAGCAATAGTAATAAAAATAGTGTTTGACAAAAGAACAGCCAGATGAACCACTGAAACAAAATAGAAAAATTAGAGACAGACTCGTATATATGGGTATTTGGCATGAGATACAGATGACATCCAGATTAATGAGGAAAGTATGGATTGTTTAGTAGAAAGTGCTCACTATGCGGTGAAAAATAAAACTGGACTCCAACCTAAAACAAAATACAGAAGCCAAGCCACTTAGAAATGGATTAAAGACTAAATGTGAAAAGTAAAATTATTACAATAGTGGAAGAAAATGTAGGAAACTATTTTGTCACTCAAGAGTGGGAAGTATTTCTTAAAACCATCAAAGCCCCAAGCCATAAGACCAAATACTGATAAATATGAATACATAAAAATTAAGAATTTCTGTAGTATGATTTCTCGTTAACCATGGACAAAGTGAACAACAGCTGACAGATTGGGAAAAGATGTTTTGCAATGTCTAAAACCAATAGGGAAGTATACAAGGAACTCCTGTAAATCAGAAAGAACAAGACAGAAATCCCAATGAAAATGGGCAAAACTTATAAACAGGTGATCTACAGAAAACCCAAAGGCTAACCAGCTTTTTGAGATACTCAGATATGTTATAATCAGAAAAATGCAAATGGAAACAAGAATGAGATATCATTTTGTAATTGAGACTGGCAAAATAAGTATATGGATACTGACAAGTGTTGTTGAAAATGTAGGATTCCAGGGTCCTTTATATAATACAAGTAGATGGATGCAGCTATATTGGATGGCATTCTGGCTTGGTCAGATTAAATACATGCACACTTGATGACTCCATGTTCTATCTTAAGTATATATCCTGAAGAGATTCTTATGCAGGCCCCTAAAGGGACATGTGTGAGGTTGTTCATTAAGTCATTGTTTATAGTGGTGAGGATTTGGAGGCAATCTAGTTGCCCAACATTGGAGAATGAGTAGGCGAAATGTGAGGGATCCACTTTACGGAATATTATGTAGCAGTTATAAGTAATGGATGGGATGTACATGCAGCAACATGCATAGGTCTTAAAAACATGGTACTGGATATAAATATAGAGGTAAAAACAAAATATAGATCTGTACATACTACTACAGGTAGACAATTAAACCCCTTGGATTCAGCTTTAGTTTAGAATTCAAAGAATTTGGACTTTAGAAAGGGAAGAGGAGGCTCTCCTAATTAAACATAATATTTCTGCAGAAAAATGTAGGAATGATTACACTAAGTGGGTAAAGAATACAAATAACCTCTTGTCCCTTGAATCATATTTTTCTGCTAACTGAGTTTAAGAAAAAACTTTTGATGTCCAGAACTTGGTAGATTTCATAATTCTGATAAATGATTATAGACCTTTATTCACTTAAATGAGAAGAATGTATTCAAAATGGTACATGTTACACAAAGACACTTAAAGACAGAAAGATATATGTTAAACATAGTATGATAAATCCCACTGAGGAATGAGGGGGATGAGAATAAGGAATGGGGGTAAAGAAAGTATCTAAATGCCTATATACACACATATGGGAGAAGAAACCAATGATGTCATTGATTGAAGAATATGACCAATTTAATTCTCTTCGTCTCAAGTCCTTATTCTGCCCAAAATGTAGATAAGTAAAGACATCTTTTCTAAGTGGATAACTCAAGATAGTTATTTGCAAACTTCAAAATATAGTTTGATATATTCAGATAGTTTCTCTTTTAGTTATTTCTTTCCCAATCACTTTGAGCCATGGGCCCATCTGGGAACTCACGTAATCATTCCATCACCGGGAATCCAGGGGCCTTTCAAGAATTTGGAAGAATATATTAAGGCCCTACATCAGGGGTTTGCAACTGGAGGTGATCTTACTCCCTAGTGGATATATGGCAATGTATGGAGACATTTTTGGTTGTCATAATGGGGTAAGGGACACCTAGTGCATTTACTACTGGCATCTGGTGGGTAGAGGAAAGATGCTAAATGCTGCTAAATGCCCTACAGTACACAGGATACTGTGTGCTAATAGTGCTGGATTGAGAAACTCAGGCTGATATGAAGCTGACTGGTATAGCTCAAGATGCCTGCCTTCATCATTATTCTTCTTGATAAGTAGACAGTTCATAATCATAGGCCCTAAACAGAATACTTTGGACTGCATCTTCAGTGCCATAATTTAGAGTGGCAGCCCATCCTTGGAAAAAGTGAGGTCTCAAGGAGGCTTGTGATCAGCTGAAACTGTAAGAGAAATCTATAGGTACTGTAAATGTTATGGTCCTTCATAACATAGCAAGGACTCTGCTGTCAGTTTTCCTGCAGTTCTATTCCATGGGTGTCATTGAATTCGAGCATACATCAGCAAGTGCTCTCATTGTATCTGACAGTATGGGGTCCAGTACTCCTCTAATCCTGAAAGGTGACCTGTCAGAGTCAGAAGCAGAGCTTTATGTTCCTTGTTGTGTACCAACTGCAAGCGTGATGTGCTGATGAGGCTGGTTCCATGGAGCAATTTCTTCTTTTGTGGTGAAATGTTTCAGCAGCAGGGAGAAAAATAGTGAGCTGAGCCAGAAAGGCTGTGGTAGAGCTGAAGTAACTTTGGAGCTATGATCAAAAGATCTACATTCTCTCTTCTGCTATTTCGTAACTGTGTGAGCTTGGTCAAACCATTCATATCTGCAAAATAGAGAGGGTAATCTCTGGCCATCTAGCTTTGTCTTGCAAATCAGATTATATAATGAACAGGTAAGAATTTTGTAAACTGGTAGCGTGTCATCACTATGAGGCATCACTATACAATGAGAGATGTAGTTATTATTTTTGGATTAAGATGAGCACAAACCAGTTTTTTCCACAAGTCCCTCTTTGCGCTCTTTGAAATGTTAAGTGGCAACTTCCCAGTGTGGGAGGGAAGGGAGTCCTAAATATTCACAACACAGTTTTTATAGGTAACATCCATATGTTATCAATACTGTCTCGAAGAACCTAAAAAAGATTAACAATAGTCCTCAAGAAAAAATTCCAGTTTCCATTATTGCTTATTGATGCTCCAGAATAATGATTTTATTAATATTGTTGCAAATTTTTCTGCATCTTTTAACAAACTCTCTGAATATGAGACTGTTTAACAAACTCTCTGAATATGATACAGCTCCTGGGCATTCAGCTTCAATAATAAAATCACCTAATGCCTACACATTATAAAGAAAAGATTGATAAACTGGCTTTATAAAAATTAAGCAGTTCTGTCAGGGAAGATACCATAAATAACATTTAAAGACAAATGATAACCTAGAAAAAACATTTGCAACAGCATATGATAGACCAAGGATTAATGTCCTTAATATGCAAATATGAACATCAATCAGAAAAAGGCTAAGAATCCAATGGGCAAAGTCTATGAATAGTTCAAAGGAGAAACACCAATTACTTATAAATATATGAAAAATACTCAGTTGCACTCAAAATTAAAGAATTCAAATTAAAACTACTAGATTTTTAATCTATAATTTGCAAAACTAAAAAGTTTGATGATTTATAGAGTATATGAGGGTATGTGGAAACAGGCCGCCACATTCTGTTGGAGGGAATGTAACCTAAGTGCCATCTATTTGGAGGGTTAGTTGGTAATAGCTGTCAAAATTAAAAATGCACATAAACTTTTTCTCAGCAATTTCACTTCTAGGAATTTATCCTATAAACTATTTGCACATATACGTAAAGACTGATTTCCATAGAAAGTATTATTTTTAAATCAAAAGACTTGAAACACTCTAAATGTCCATTAATAGGGGAATGTTTAAATAATACACTAATTCATCTTTTCAATGGACTACTATACACCTATCAAAAAACATTGAGGTAGATTTATATGTGTGATAGGAACAATCTTCATTATGTAAAAAGTCATGTGAAAAATCAAGGTTCAGTCGGTGTATGATATATTTCTGTGCAAGGAAAAAGGTATATACACATATATACACATAAATACTCACATTTACATAGGTATAGTATAGATAGAGAGCTATACTTGTAAGGGCATAGAAAATCAATTGCCTCTGGAGAAGGAAATTGGATCTTTGAAGTGGGAAGAAAACCTGCTTTTTATTGAATACACCCTCTGTACTGTTTGAATTATTTAACATGCAAATATACTACAGTTTTATTTGTTTTGCTTTATTTGCATTTTAAAAATCACCTAATGGCAGATGACATGAACTACTAAGACAGCTGCTGGGCCCATTCTGACAGTAATTGAACAGAGAATTTCCTCTAAATTGCAGCATTCTTACTAGATTTACAACACAAATATTAAATCTGTGAGTGAATTAATCCTCTACTGCCAAGGCAGAAGCTTTTGTGTCAGATTCCATCCATCCATCCATCCATCCATCCATCCATCCATCCATCCATCCATCCATCCATCTTCTTACGCTATTTTGAAGAATATTCTGCATGCACATTTATTGTTTATTTTTAATAATTTTTCATTTTTCAATTACATATGACATACACTTTTATATTAGTTTCAGGTGTCCAGCATAGTGATTACACATTTGTATAAGTTACAAAGTGATCACCCCAATAAATCTAGTACCCATCTGACACCATAGTTATTATAATATTATTGACTATGTTCCCTATGCTATCTATAAATTTACATCCCCATAACTATTTTGTAACTGCCAACTTGTACCTCTTAATCCCTCCCCGCCTTCACCCATCCCTCCACCGCCCTCCCATCTGGCAACCATCAAAATGTTCTCTGTATCTATGAGTTTCTTTCTGTTTTATTTGTTCATTTATTTTGTTTTTTGGATTCCACATATAAGTGAAATCATATGGTATTTTTCTTTCTCTGACTGACATTTCATTCAGCATAATACCCTCTAGTTCCATCTATGTTGTTGCAGATGGCAATGATTTATTTTTGTGTATGTGTGACTGAGTAATGTGCCACTGTATATATGTTACCACTTCTTCTTTATCCATTCATCTATTGATGGACATTTAGGTTGCCTCCATATCTTGGCTATTATAAATAATACTGCAATAAACATATACATGCATATGTCTTTTTGAATTAGTGTTTTGGATTTCTTTGGATAAATACCTAGAAGTGGGATTACTGGGTCCTTCTTTGTCTCTTGTTATAGCCTTTGTTTTAAAGACTATTTTGTCTGGTGTAAGTATTACTACACCAGCTTTTTTTTTTCCCATGAAATATCTTTTTCCATCCCTTTACTTTCAGTCTGTGTGTGTCTTTTGATCTGAAGTGAGTTTCTTGTAGGCAGTATTTGTTAGGGTCTTGTTTTTTTATCCATTTAGCCACTCTAGGTCTGTTTATTGGAAAATTTAATCCATTTACATTTAAAGTAATTGTTGATAGATATGTAGTCATTGCCATTTTATTATTCATGTTTTTGATCTCTTTTTTTTTTTTAAAGAAGCCCTTTAACATTTCTTATAATACTGGTTCTTATAATACTCCTTTTGCTTTTTCTTGTCTGGGAAGAACTTTACCTGTCCTTCAAGTCTAAATTATGGCTTTGCTAGGTAAGGTAATCTTGGTTGTAGGTCCTTTTCATCACTTTGAATATGTTGTGCCAATTCTTTCTGGCTGCAAAGTTTCTGTTGAGAAATCAGCTGACAGTCTTACGGGAGCTCTCTTGGAGATAACTAACTGCTTTTCTCTTGCAGCTTTTAAGATTCTCTCTTTGTCTTTAACCTTTGGCATTTTAATTATGATGTCTTCGTGTGGGCCTTTTTGGGTTCACCTTGTTTGGGACTCTATGTGCTTCCTGGACGTGTATGTCTATTTCCTTCACCAGATTAGGGAAGTTTTCTGTTATTATTTCTTCAAATAGGTTTTCAATTTATTGCTCTCTCTTTCCTCCTTCTGGTTCTCCTATGATGAAACTGTTGGTGTGCTTGATGTTGTCCCAGAGGCCTCTTAAACTATCCTTATTTTTTTTTTTTGGATTATTTTTAATTTTTGCTGTTCTGATTGGGCATTTTCTGCTACCGTATATTACAAATTGTGGATTTAATCCTCTGTTTTATCTAAACTACTGTTGATTTCCTCTAATGTATTCTTCATTTCAGTTATTGTGTTCTTCATTTCTGACTGGTTCTTTTTTATGTTTTCTATCTCTATTTTTATGTTTTCTATCTCTTAAAGTTTTCACTGAGATCATCGAGCATGCTTACAACCAGTGTTTTGAACTCTGCATCTGGTTGTTTGCTTGTCTCCGTTTTGTTTAGTTCTTTTTTTGGAGCTTTGTTCTGATCTTTCATTTGGAACATGCTTGTCTCCTCATTTTGATTGCCTCCCTGAGTTTGTTTCTATCTATTAAGTAGAGCTGCTATGTTTCCTGGTCTTAGTAGAGTGGCCTTATGTAGTAGGTATCCTGTGGGGCCCAGTAGTGCAGTCTTCCTGGTCACCTGAGCTGGGTGCTTCATGTGCGTTCCCCTATTGTAATTGAGCCTCGATCACTGTTGGCACATCAATGGGAGGGATTGACTTTCAGGCTGATTGATTGTGAGGACTGGTCATGACTACAGTGGAGGAACTGTTGCACAGTGGCTAATCTTAGGGAGCAGGATTCACTTTAGCAGGGCTCTCGTGCCTGATGAGTCTGTCCTTTGGGTGTGTTGTTTATGGAGGTGGTTGAGTAGTGCTCTGGTGTGGTCTGAAGTTGGCTGCTGGATGTGTTGGTTCTGGGGCCTCTTAGGAAAGGCTCTGTTGCAGGTCGAGGTCAGCCCCTGCCTGTGCCCTGCTCAGGCCACTTGGTGTGAGCTACAAAGTGATCTGCAGATGGTTTCCACTTGTGCTGGGCTTGTAGGTGCCTGGGAAAGGCTAAGCTATGAACTGAGGCCAGCTGCCTCTAGTGCAGGGCTTTGGGCTGCTTAGCAAGAGGTACTGGGCATGTCAAGACCAGATGCTGCTTGTTTAGGGTTTGTGAACCTTTGAGAGATTTTAAGAAAATTCACAGCATGAATTAAGACAAGCTGTTTGTATGGAAAAGCCACTGGAAGTGGCTTGGGTGGGCCCACAAGTTGGGTGGGGAGGGGTCTCAGGGAATCACCATGGCAGGGCTATCAATGTTAGCCAAGTTGATGGAGACTCAGATATGGTGGCCACCTGTGCCTGCATACTGGGTTGGGGGAGGGCTCAACAAAGGAACAATGGCTTCTGTCAGCATCTCTGTCTGGAGAAAGCTGCTTCTCTAGCCCTTGCCCTGAAGCCAGACAATTCAGTTCCTCCTCATATGTCTCTGTTGCCTTTCGAGCTGCTGCCCCAGCACTGGATTTCAGAGTGAAGGTGTCTATCAGCAAGTAAGTCCATGCCAGGGCCCTTTAAGAGGAATGCCTGGGACTCCAGCAGCCCTTTATCTCACTCAACCACAATCTCCATTTGTTTTCATAGCCAGAAGTTATGGTGACTCCTTTTCCTGGCACTGGAACCCTGGGCTGTGGAGCCTGGTGTGAGGCTGAGACCCCTCACTCTCAGGGGGGACCTCCTCAGTGGAGACAGCCCTCCTGATTTTTAACAGCCACAGGTGGGAGTGGGACCAGATTGTTCCATGTCTCTGCCCCTCCTACCAGTGTTGAGGTGGCTTCTTCTGTATATCCTTAGTTATAGGATTTCTGTTCAGCTGGGCTTCAGGCCATTTTCAATGGTGATTGTTCTGGAGTTTAGCTGTAAATTGAGGTGGTCATGGGAGGAGGTGAAAACAGCATTTAGCTGCTCTGTCATCTTGACCCTCAGATCATCCCTTTTAACTATTCCATGTATAAACTATTTTACTAGTTGGAACCATTCCAGCCTGTGTCCTGGTAGAGTGAAAAGACCATGGGCTTTGCAGTCCTGGGTTAAAATCCTGCCCCAATCACTTTCTAACTATGTGATCTTGGGCAATTTCCTTAACTTTTTCCGAACTCCTATAAAGCAGAGAGAAAAAAACTTACCTGGTGGGGTTGTTGGGATGATTTATTGGGATGCTGTATATAGAGTAAATGGAGGGTAGAACTCTGTAACATAGAAGCACTATCCTTAGCAGGTTGCTAGTTTCCTTTTGTGGCATTGATTTCTAAACAGTGACTGATGAGCTTTTAAATAACCTCTCAAGAGCCCATCACATTTCCTTTTCTTCAATGAGTAGAAGGGTCAGGGTTAGTATTAGATCTATACGGCCCCTTATGTGGAAGGCAGCAGAATATTCCTAGTTAAGATTATTCTTTTTGCTTTTTAAGAAACAATGAGAATTTCTCAACAGATGAGACCTGAAAGGCAGGCTGGCTGGCATTAACTTGTAAAGTCCCCAAACGGCCATTTTTATTGTTTTAATAGTCATTCATGTTTAGTTTCCAGTTTACATGTTATTCTGTCAGAGAGATTGTTTCTTCTGCCTGAAGAATCCCCTTTAGCCCTTTTTTTTTTTTAAAGCACTGGTCTATTGGCAACAAATTTTCAACCTGTGTCTTAAATGTCTTTATTTTGGATTAATTTTTAAAATATATTTTTGCTTAGCAGTTATTTTCTTTCAGCACTTTATAGATATAATTTCAATGTATTCTGGTTTCCATTGTTTCTCTTTAGAAATTTCTGTCTTTTTGTTGTTTTTTATTGTCACTCCTTTGAAGGTAATTTGGGAAGATAGTCTGGCTGTTTTTAGGATTTTCTTTTTTCTTTTTAGTTATTTATTTTTTTTCCTGAAAATTTGGCTATGGCATTCCTAAGTGTGTTTCTTTGTATTTATCCTGCTTGAGGTTTCAGCATTTCTTGAATTTGTACCTTGATCCCTTTAAATTGGTTTTAGAAAATTCTCAGTCATTACCTCTTCAAATATTGTTCCTATTGCTTCCAGCTCAATCTCCCTCTGAAACCCTTCTGAAACTCTAATTGCACATATGTTCAACCTTTTCACAATGTCCTACATGCTTTTCATGCTATTTTTCCATGTTTTGGTGTTGTTTTTTTTTTTTGGTCTGGGTGCTTACATCTGGATATCTTCTGGCAACCAATCTGCTATGACACTAATGCTTTTGTCAACTGCATCCAAAACTGTTGTTAAATTCATTTATTGACTTTCCAATTTTAGAATTTTCACCTGGCTTACTTTTTTAGATTTCAGTTCTCTGATAAAATTCTCCAATTTGTCATCTAATTTCTTGCACATGTTAATCATGGTTATTTTACATTCTGTGTCTGATAATTCCAGTATCTGGATCATCAGTGTGTCTGTTTCTATTGTATATATTTTCTCTTGTTCCTGTCTTTTTGTATGGCTGGTAATTTTTAATCAAGTGCCAGATATTGCATACAAAAAGTTGTACAGCCTCTCAATAATGTTAACTCTGGCATGTAGTCAGATTAAAAGCAGAACACCTTACTGCAGTCGGAGAATTAGCTCTTTTGAGGCTGGGTTTCAAACCTTACAAAGGCTGGTCTATATTTATTTACCCTTATTTCTAGGGTATTGTCCCATGAGTTCTAGCTGAAAGCAAGAGGTGTTTACCAAGGCCACTCTGCTTTGGTAGACTCTGAAGGTTAATATTTATTTATCTAGCACTGTGCTACTATCATTCACTCTGATTTCTCAGTCTCTTAACAACCACTTTTTCTGTCTTTCTTTTAGCCTATTCTGCTTACTCATTGTCAAACATTTAGAGGCAAAAAGCAGCTCATTTTATTTGAATCATTTCTCGGCACATTTTTTCACTCTAAGATCTTGGCGTCTCAAGTCCTGGTTGCTTTGGTAGCCCTGAACTTTAATATTTGTCTCTTCAACGAGTCTGCCAAAACCTCTACTCACTTTCTCTACTTTTTAACAGCCACTTTCTGCTCAGCTTCTCAGTCTTAGATTCATTATACTTATGAATCAATGGGAAGTATAGATTGTCAGGCTTACCTCAGTGAGTTTTCCTTTTTTAAGGAATTTTGACCCTTCAAGTCCTGGCTGCCTTGGTGGCTCTTTAATGTTTTTGGACTTTTTTTTTTTTTTGAAATTTTATTTCGCTCTTCTAGTTGTTCTCATGGGAAGATTTTCCTTCTACAAACTAGCCTATCATGGCTGGAAATAGAAACCAAATCACCATTTTAAAAACAGATTCTGCTCAGAATTCCAAAGTTGAAATTCAGCTTCAGACTGATCACGACAACTGACAGTGTCTTCCTTTTAAAAAATAATATACAGTCCTTGGTACTAGAAGAGCCGTGATGGACATTGAATAATAATAATAACCTATATGGTAGGTATTACTATTATCATTCCCATTTTTACAGATGAAAAAACCAAGAAACAAGTCATCTAAGTCAATCACTGAAAGTCATATAGCAAGTAAGTAGCAGTGCTGGGATTTAAATCCATGTGGTCTGACTCTTGAGGTCACTCTTAACAGAAGGGTACTTTCAAATAATTTCTGATTATTGAGAAAGTAATATGACAACCTTTCTCTCTCCCTTCCCTCAAAGTTATAACAAACAATGAGAAATATACAGAGACCTTTACACCATCGTTATCCTTCAGAAAGTTATAGAATCCTTCTCCATTTCTATCCTATGTTGGCCTTACACAGAGCTGGGCACATGCAGATTCACAACAAAACATTTTGATTTCTGGATTATAGCTGAGGTCTAATTTGTCCCTGCTGCTTTTCTCATGTTACTGTAGGAATTCAGTAATACATATAGCATTTGTGAAAATGAAATTTAGGGTTCAGAGCATGATTGTACGGGCCAAAGAGGCAATTAGGAGCAAAATCTAGCTTGTGCTTTGCTTGTCAGGCTGTGATCTCTACTGCAGCATGGAGTAAGTGGTGCCTTTTTCTTATTCAGTTTCTGGACAACTCTGAGTTAGAATTTTTGTCTAATCCATCTCACAGGAGGAATTATGCATCTTTTCTGACCAAAACAGTTGGATAGGAAGATGTCTAAACCAACATACCTCTCTTTATTTGGTGAGTCAATGGATGGGGAATTTACAGGTCTGATAATACTGATCTCAGAGTGAAGAGAAGGCAGATAAGACAGGAAAACACTGGGCATATTTGTATTTCAAAAAGAGAAGAGTTGAATCAGTTTTCTGTTCCCAAATTCTACCTTTGGCGTCAGACCAAAGCTTTTTTATTTAGTAGATTTCCAGAGAAGAAACTCTAGGTGAAAGCTGCAGCAATTTCATTTTCTTTGTTGTTTCTACAGAATAAAGTGCCCCAGTGTTTCTATCCTAAATAATGATGTAGACTTACCCAATGTCAAGGAACTCCAAAGAATTGAGAGCATGTTCTGTATCTTTATCTCACCGGTAGTAATATCCTTTTAGACAATGTACACAGAACAGTTTTGAGTAGTTTCTCTCTAAAAGCTGAATACTAATATTCCAACACCTAATAAATATCTAGGTTTATAAAAAGATTAAGCAAATGTATTCTCATAAAGCAATTGAAAATGATTTAAATTTAAATAGAACTAAATTGATTTCATGCAACACTTTTAGGGTGCCCACCTGATAAACAGCTTTCTACAACTGATTTCTTTTACTTTGGGATCATCTCAACCAAAAATTCTGGGAACCACCAAACCAAAAATTCACCAAATTCCATACAAAGTTCCAGCAGAACTTCCAAATTAATTGGAATGGATTTTTCTTAGTTAAGTTGCTTAGGGACATTTTTTAAAAGACATTGGTCTCTTTCAAAAGGTTATGACCAAAATGTAGTAGATGCCTGTGAGGCTTATTTATGATCATGGATTACAATGCTATTTGCGTTGATTTCCTCTTTCTGGAAAAAATATTTTACAAATTGAAGCCATTGTCCTTTAAATAAACCTGTTTCCCTTGAAATATAAAGAACAATATATCATTGTTAAAAGATTCTCTTTGCCTCCAGGTTGTAATCAAATAGCCTACTATTTTTGGAATACCGAGGCTTTGTATGTGAACAAAATAATTGAGTGACTTCAGCTATCGAACAATTTTATTAAACAGAGAAGCTTGGTACTTTTTCTGACTATATTTAGGGGATTTTGCACCCATATATTACTCTGGCTAAGAGTTACTTGGGGAAGAGTAGTACAGGGACTGTACTAGGCAATTTTATATTATCATTTTGTTGAATCCTCATAACGACCCTATGAGCTAGCTATTGCTAGTGTCCCCATTTTACAGATGAGGAAACTGAGCTTTAGCGAGGTTAAATGACTTTCCTAACATAGTGGAGCTGGGATTTGAACTCAGCATATTTTTACTACTCTCTTAAAATGGAAAGAGGGAGATGGTTGAGAGTAGAAGGAGGGGACTATAAACTAATATAACCTTTTTAGAAAACAGTTTGAAATATTTATCAAAAACCTTTTAAAAGCACCATATATTTTGACCAAATAATTACACTTCTGAAATGCTTGTTTAGGGCATTGATCAGAGATTTGGACAATGATTATACACAAGAGTGTTCACTGCAACACTGTTTACAAGAGTTTCTAATAAAAAAAAATGTCAATAATAAGCACGTAATATAAATGATGACAAAGGTATAGTTGGAACATATCTTTTAGTAATAATATTAAAAACATTATTAGGAAAATGTTCAGAATTTTTTGGTCTGGTAAAAAAGAAAGATATAAAACTATCCATGTATATAGTATGATCATAATTATGTTTAAAATGTAAGGAAATTCAGCAAAATGTCAACAGTGGCTATATCTAGATAATACATTATAGGTGATTTTAGGTTCTTCTTTATGCTTTTTAGTATTTAAATTTCTTTTTCTATAATGAGTACAAATTACTTTTATAACCAAAAGAAAATATTAAAAATTTTACTAAAAATTAAACTAAAGAATAGTAAATTAACCAACATTGCAATTTCTATTGTCATCAAATCACCTTTTTTCCTGGAGTTAATTTTTTTTTAAATTTATTTTGCTCTTGGTCTTATTTTTCTTTTTTCTGTGCAACTTCGAAGTTGCACTGTAGAGGAAATCATCATCTCAGGCAGATATCTCGGGGCAGAGTGAAGCACTGTGTTTATTCAAACCTGTGCCCTAAATTCCCGGATCCTCCCAGTAGATGGTAAGAAGACACTAAAAGGCTTATCTCAGGGAACATAATCAAAGAGCCTCAGAATTGGAGAACATGGTCAGAATGTATCCTCTGAAACAGATGCTAATCAAATTAACAAAAGAGAACAATTACTCAGTAAAGGTATCTTGAGAGCAAATCTGTGAATACATTCTTTTGTCTATCCAGCAGATATTTATAGGACCCTTCCTATGTTAAAGATTCTGTATTAGATGACTTGGGGTAAGTTCACATATCAGCCATGATGAGCCCATGTTGCTGCCTGAGTTTTTAAGATGACAGTGGGTTTCCAACCAGGAATGCAGAGTGTCTCTCAGTTTAGTTAAAAGGTGGGCAAGAGGAGCTTTCAAATCTGATTGTAGTTAAAAAATATAACAAGACTTCATAATAATACTTGCAAAAAATGCTTAAGCACCCTCCTAGGTAGTCTAACCTGTGTTCCATCCTTGCCAGACCCCAGCTATAAGTGGGAAAGGATGGGGAGGAATATAGACATCAATTAAGCAGTGTCTATTGAATAGAACACTGAGATGTAATTAAACAAATAAAAGTAGTCCTGGTTCTATCTTTCTTCTTTTCCTTTTAATATTCTTAGACTAGAATCTCAGATTCCTTTAGCCAACATCCTAGTGAATCCAAACACCCCTACAAATTGCCGTGAATCCCCTCACGGACACGTCCACCCTAATGTTCATCCTATGGTCTGACCTGGCTGCTGCCTCTCCACCTACATTTCCCAAGACTTCTTCTCGTTCAAGTCTCCAGAGACATTGCTCTTCTGGTCATGAAATGTGCCAGGCATGTTCCCATGTCAGATTATTTGCATTTCCTGTTCCTTCTCTTTGTACCACTGTTCCCCTGGGTTATTCACATGTCTCATCACATGTCTCTTACTCATCGTCCCTTGCGCACCATCTTGTGTAAAATACACAATTCCCATACCCTCCCCAGTGACTCTCCAGCTCCTATTTTACTATTTTATTTTGCTTTCCTCGCACTTACCACCACTTGACAATATATATTCAGTTGTTTGTTTATTGTCTGTTGTCCTGCATTAGAATGTGCAATCATGAAGGCAGGGACTTTGTCCATTTTATTCACTATTATATTCCTAGAACAGTGCTTTGTATATAGTAGATGCTTAAGAAATAGTTATTATGTAAGTAAATGAATGGATGTACTTTTCTGGAGGGCAGTTGGGGAATATGCATCAAAACACAAAATGATACATACCTTTGACCTAGGCAATTCAGCTTCTTAGATTTGTAGTAAGGAGATAATTATACAGGTGAGAAATGATATGCATAATAAGGTTAATCGCAGGATTGTTTACGGTAACACACACACAAAGAATCTAAATATCCATTAATGGAACATTGCGATATAAGCAAACTAATTGACGTTATGATATGTAGATCAATATATGTCAACATGGAAAAATGTTTACAACACATTAGGGGGTAAAAAATTGATTCTGGTACAGGGTATATGGAATTATTATATTTAATAAGATTCTATTATACTCTGTATTTATTTGTGCATACAAAAATTTGTGGAAAAGTATCCACCAAAAATAATAATAGTAATATTAGTGGGTAAAAATGGGATTTGAGGATGATTTTTACTTGTTTTTGTATACTGTTATATACTTCTTAAAAAATAAATGATGTTTCTTTCTGAAAAATAATTTAAGCTGATAGAGCTAGCTATTTTATAAGGGAAAATGTTTTTTCTACTTTAGAATTTAGTCTGGTTCACCCTGTATTAAATCAGCCCCACAGTTAACTGACTCGCTTCCTGCAATTCCAGTGAAAAGTATTGTAGGTTTAATTCACAGCTCCCAAAGGGATTATTCACTGTGCTTCTCAATGTTTTAATTCCTTTTCTCCATTGTCCCTGCCTGCCCTAATTTAGACTCTTATCTGATCACGTGGACCAGATAGCAGCTGCCTCCTCCTAACTGGCCTCTGGCCCTCTCCTGCCGACCTCCTCCAATGGCACAAACCACAATGGCTGCCTGTGACCCACAGAGGAGTACAAGCTCTCAGTCCTGGCTTCACACACAGCCTCAGCTTCTTTTTCTAACCTTCCCCTTAACCACTCCCTTTTCCTGCCATTTCATCTGCCCAGTGTCTTTGGCTGTACCTTACACATCAATGCCTGTCTTTCTGTTTCTCTGGAATTTCTTCCTCTCTTCCTCTCCTTCTCTTAGGGCCCATCTCACCTTCAACTTTTTCATCTAGGTCCTAGAGAACTAACTTCCAGACAGCTACAGTACTTACAATCTGTGGTAACCCTTAGAAAACCGGTTTCTTTAAATTTATGTATTATGTATGTATGACAGATAAACTCTTTGAGGGCAGGAAATATTTCTTATGCTCCTTTGCATTATCCACAGACTTTATTTATTTATTTATTCAACAAATATTTGTTGAGCACTTGTTATGCACCTGACCCTGTGCTAGGTCCTTGAATAGAGCAGTGAACACACCAGAGCTTCTAGTCCAGGAAGCCACTGTGAAGGGCCTTGCTCATTTGCAATCTCTTGATTGATAGTCTTTCTTTCAAACTACATATCTACTGGTAAAATTTTCCTTTCAGCAAGGGAATGATTTGTAAGGAAGAGAGATCAGTAAATAACGCTCAATTCCATTATCAGTATGGACTAATAAAAGGACTTTGAAAGGAAATGGTCTCTTCTCTTAGTCCTTCAGGCACCAAAAACTCTAGACTCCGTAGAAGGAATCCTCCCCCAGTTTTTGGATAAACAGAGTCTATTGAACTATGTAAGCTTCCTGATAATGAGGGAAGGTAGTCATAATACCCAGAGGTGAGATCCTGAACATTCCAGGGCCTTCGTGAGCCTGTTGAATGGATCATTCTAGGATATAATTTCCTCCGTGAAATGCAGCAAAATGTAATAATATGTCATATCATATACTTCCCAAGTTTTTCATGGATGTTAGAGCCCATGAAGTTAAATCTAAGAATGTTAAGACTATCGTTTTTTTAAAACATAAAATATGAAGTTATTATCATCAATAAGTTTGAAAAGTTGTATAAATATGCATAAGCAATAGAAGGTCTCAGAAACTAAATTAATGAAATGTACATCATCTCAGTACTTACCCTAAGTGTTTAAGGGGGATTCTTGGCCAATAATTCCCTTCACTTTGCCGGGCCATAAATTAAGTAGTTAGTTCTTTTTATTGAGAAGAGAGTGAAAGATTCAGAACTCCAAGAGGCAGCACATGGCCTTAGGGAAGACAGGAAGAGATTAGGGCAAACCCACAGTTTTTCTTTTTAAGTTCTCGTTGATGCAATGGCTTAAAGCAGAAATAAAAAGTCTATTATAAAAGAGGGTGCACGATTATCATGATTTGCAGATGATATGTTTCCTGTTCTAAGACAGTGATTCTCAATTCTTTTCCACATTATTGCCCATGAAGGAAATGATAATATTTGTAAGATATATTGGAGTAAACCATAGGGGATTTGGAGGCAATTTTCTGTGGCTTGGTGAAAAATTGAGTATGTTTTTATAGTACATGATAATAAAAATGAAATGTAAAATATTAAAGAAGATATTAAATATTGAATTTATATAAAACTTCCATGTAAAATATGTTCAAATTATTTACTTAGAAACTTAGGCTTACTTCTGTGGACATAACTTTAATATAAAATTATATGTCTGAAATGGCTTGGTATTGACTTTTTAATGATCATCTCTTGCTAGTCAACATGAATGAGAAACTTTGTTCATATAAGTTGCTGATTTAAAATATACAATTTTTTTAATCTTTAAAATTTATAATAGTTGCCCAGAGAATCTAACAGCTCTTTTATTCTTTCATGGACAACTGTGATATTGAAATTCGTGGTGATGATGCAAATAGATTTTTCTAAACAATAGAACTTTTTCATATCATGTGCTTCAGAGTAGTGATAAAGCTCTACTATGAAGGAATGGCAGGCGTTATTGGAGCAGTCACCTTGCAAGTAGCTTGAATGTCACTAAAAGAATCCATCAGCCACAAAGAAGTGGCAGCAACTGCTGTGTGTCAGGACCAAGAT
Source organism: Pteropus medius (assembly GCF_902729225.1). NCBI lineage: Eukaryota > Metazoa > Chordata > Mammalia > Chiroptera > Pteropodidae > Pteropus > Pteropus medius. Next base: position 13,494,452 of record NW_024355205.1, read on the forward strand.
TCCAAGTTGCCACCTGGTGAAGTGCCTGCCCTGAGCCCCCAACCAAATGCACCATGGGCTGTGATCTGGGCGTAGTAGGCACCTGAAACTCACACTCCTGTAGCAGCATCATGAGCCCACGACCACAGGCAGAGACATGCCCTGCAGCTGAAGCTAGAGGACCATCCCAGCCAGAGGGTGCCTTTTTAGCTGGGTTTAATACATTGCCACGAAGCAGGGTGAGCTGGATGAGGCTAGTTGTGCTCGTTGCTGATAGCGACCACACGTAGTGTAAGCTACTCTGCTTGGGGCACTCTCTCAAACCTCCAAGGAGCTTCATGATTGTAGGTGACCAGCTACATCACACCTTCCTCGACTGTTGGAGTGGTCAGTATCTTCCAGAACAGGCACAATTCTCAGCACACCAATGGACCTCATGCAGCATGCTAACTAGAAAGCTCTGATCTAGAAAGCCCAAGGGAGAAAATATTGACATTAATAAAAGAATGACAATATATGAAAGATATATACACATATAAAGATAAATATCTGAAAATTACTGGATTTTCTATAAGTATACCCAGCGAGCAAACACAATAGAAATACATTGCATTCCCAATAGTAACAAAAGAGATGAACTATGTAGGAATAACTTAACAAGAAATGTGAAAGATTTATGTGAATAAATGACAAGATTTTACTATAAAAGGCTTCAATAAATAGAACCATACCATGTTCTTGGATGGGAGAACTGGATATTATAAAGATGTCAATTACTACCAAATTAATTTATAGTTATAATATAACTCCAATCAAAACCCCAACAGGGTTGTTTTTGGAATATGACAAAATCATTCTGAAGTGCATCTAGAGGACAACAAGCCATAGTAACTAATAAATTTTGAGGAAAAAAAAGGGGGGAGGGTTGGGTGGGTGGTTAGAGAGGAATTAGATTTTCCAGAAAGTAAAAAACAGAAAAGTACAATAATGTTATCAATTTGTTCCTATTACTAGTATAGTTTAGTGAAACAGAAGAGACAGGTCAGAAATAGTCCATAGAATACATATGGCAATGATAAAGAAGGTATCACACAACAAGATATAAGTGAAGGATTCTCCAATGAATGGTACTAGATATTCGTGGGGGTGGGAGTGGGGAGAAAATGTTTTCCTGTGTGGGTGTTTCTATGTACACGGTCTTCATCTAGACTCACACTTCCCGCCTCTCTCCCAGGCCCTCCCTTTTTCCTTCTGCTCCTAATAAGGAAGTTCTTGCTCCTGCCCTTTCAGGTTTCACTGGGAGACTGGCAGGGCCTAGGTTTGGGTGGCTGAGGCAGCTTAATCCAGGGGTGAGGTGTGTTAACAGACTATTTTGGCTATCTAAAATAACATGTAATCTAAGTCAGAGCTTTACTCAGAAATAAAGACACCATCTGCCCACATTGTGTCTTTATCTTTTAACTGGTTTCTAACTAATAGAACCATACCATGGGGAAAAAGGTGTTATTCTTTTGGTTCAGCTAAAACTCCAAAACTGAAATGAGTGTTTGGCTAGTTAAGGAAAAATTTTCTATTATAACACATGCCAATATATGAAGAATAACTTTTATAAATGTCAAACTGTTAAGAGCAAAAACTAGAAGAAAATATCAAATTTCTAGATCAGGGAAGACTCTCTAAGGTTAAAAGCAAATGCAAAGATCCCAAACGCAAAAATACATTGCTCTAACAAGATTTAAAAACAGCATGTACATATGAAAAAGCAAAAGTGAATGAAAAGGCAGTTATGAAACTGGAAAATTATTTCCAGTAAATGTTACACATAATTACTATGCTAAATTTATCAAGTATATAGAAAAAGATGATCAAGAACATGAATACCTCAATAGGCGAATGGGGGAAAAACATTAATAGGCAGTTCACTAAACGGAAAGTACAAATAGCAAATGAATATGTAACAAATGTCACATACATGAATGATCAAAGAGATACAGTTAAAATAAAACACCATTGTTTGTCTATCTAGTGTGAAAAAAAATGATAAAACAAGAATATTTAGTTCTGGTGAAGGTACAATGAAATGATCATTGTGACTGATAAGAACTAAATCAGCACAACTTTTCTGAAAAGTTGGCAAAATTTATCATGAGTCTTAAAACGCTTATACCTTTTGATGCCAATAAATCTAGGAATCTACCAGAAGGAATTTGCAGAAATGCAAAATAAAGATTTATGTTCCTAGGTTTTTATAATAACAAAATAAATGGAAAAAAAATATGTATGTCCGACATTAGTAAAGGTTAAGTAGGTCATCATATAATGAAATATTACACAGTCATTAAAACTAAGCAAGAAAGAGCTTTTAAAAATCACCTAAGAACATTAAGGAAAACGTTAAACCCTCTCTGTTAAAGGCAGCTTGTGAGTAAATTTAAAACTCAGCAAGATTGCCTGAATTAGAAGTAGGTGAGGGAAAGAGGCCAACAAGAGTAGGGACAAAACAAGAGCTGGTAAGAACCTATTGCAAAAATGAAAAACAGCCGCTCCGAATGTTGGCTATGGGTGGGCCACAAATACGACTCCCTGCAAATTTGAAAAAGAAAGGTGTTTTAGAACATTGCAGTGTGAAACATTGCTAGGGAGGCAACATGAGATACATAAAAAGATTGTGTTAGGCATGATTAAAGGTTTGGAAATATGGTTTTATTTAGGGTGGATCCACTTGGCAGATATCTGTGATTTACTCCGGCAACTCTCAGTAGCCTGGAAATAGAAGCCACAGTATCGGAGGCTGAGAAAATTAGTGTTAGTTAAATTCAAGTTTGGAAATTGATGCAATGAAGGTGGGAGAAAGCGTGGTGTAGAGGTGTCTAGGGTGCTTGTTGAATTTATTCATTCACCCAAAAGTTATTGACACCTGGCACAGTCCTAGTCATTCTTGGGATACATCGGTTAACATAACGAAGATCTCTAAATTTGCGGGTAGGGTGGGGTGCAGAGGGAACACAAATAAATAATAATAGATTTGTGTAATTAGGAACAAAAGAATCTATTGAGCAGGGCATAGGGTGTTGAGAGTGTGGACTGGGTGTGTGTGTATGTGTGTGCACGCACATGTGCATGACTGGTTAATAAAGACTTAAAGGAGGCAAAGGAGAGAGTCATGAAGATACCTTGGGGAAGAAAGTCAAGGGATGAGGGCATCTGGGCCCCCATGTTCTAGAATGGGCAGCAGGAAAGAAAAGTGAGGCAAGAACCTAAGTCTTAGATGGAGGGAGTAGAGAGGGTCTAGATATAGTTCACAGGGAGGGAGACGCAAGACATCAGAAGCTATCCCAAGAGTGGGGAATTCCTGAGCTTGGATTCTTAGAGATTCACAAGTCTTATCTTAAATGCATTCCTTTTCCTCACGAGATGATTTTTTAAATTTCCAGTTTCACATGTTTCCAAGGTTGCAGCCAGCCCTTTCCCTGCCTTGATTTCAGAACAAATGCTCTGTGGGCATAGTGAAAATCATGATATTACAGGAGAGAACTCTTCGATAAAAATTTAAAAAATAATCGAGTGACTCACACATTCACATGTGCTTTCTTTAGAGGTATAAAAATAAAGATAAAATTGTAAAGTGCATATTTGTACAAATAAGATGATCATAACTTTGTCAGATAACAACATGGTCCAAAATCAAATACATAGAAAAAGAAGAGGAGGATGGAAAAAAACACCAAAATATCTACTGTGCTTGACTGTCTTTAGGTGATGGGACTACACAAGCTTTTTCCTTTCTTTGTTTCTTCTCGGTTTACTTTTATAATGACTGAAGAATATTTACTTAGAAATAGGATAAGTTTTTCTCTCACTTTTGGTTTCAATATTGTCCTGCTAGAAAGAAAAGGAATGCAATGGACAAAGGTACAAAAAGATAATTAATATAAGGTATAAAAATAGAAAAGGGAGTATGAAGAGATATTTAACATCACTAGTAAACAAATAAATTAAAATTAAATTTTAAAATTCATCTTTTTTTGCTCATTGCATTGGCAATTGAAAAAAGATTTATAATGTTGAACTAAGAAAAAATGGAGGCAAGGAAATCATCAAGGAAATGGTTCAACAAATTTGCCAAAACTAAAGAAAGTAGGAAGAGCCCACTCAGTAGCCATCAACATAGATGGAGAATAGACTCACATCAAGTCATAGCCTCAGGAAATTTCATAACACAGGAAACAGAGACAAAATTCACAAGTTTCTAGAGAGACTAGAAAACAGCTTATATAAAAAAGGATCATGAATCGGTTCTGGATTTTTCAAAAGGAAAAACTGGAAACCAAAAGAAAGTGAAGAAATGTCCTCAAAAATGTCAGAAGCAAAATGAATTCTAATCTGTATTTTTATACCCACCAAACTATCAATCAAATGAAGATACAACAGACGTTTTCAAGATCTCATAAATTTATTTCTGATTTATTCCTTTTTAAGGAGGCAACTGGAGGGTGTGCACCATGAAAACTAAGGAATAAACCAAGAAAGAGAACTGCAGAAAGAAGAGAGAGGGAAAGGGAACATCCAGGGCAATGTTAAAGGAAGAGCCCAAAATGGCAGCCAGCCCAGCTCAGAACAGGTCAGAAGTCTCCAAGAGAAAATTCTTCAGGGATATGATTTGATAAACATCTGATGTTTCCAAACATTTTGAGAGGAATGTAGATGATTAACAGGGACTTTGTGGTTGAATCAGTGGTAAGTGTGTTGAAAAATAGCAAACAATAATAGGAAATCATTAACTCCAGGGAAAACACAAAGTTGTAGAGTAAAGGGAATATAAAATCATAATATAACTTCTGGCTTATTTTGAATAACGTCTAAATAGACCTTGGAATGTAAACACTAAACATCTCTCTAATCAAAACTGTGCTGCGACCCAAGAAGATGGAGGATTGGGAAGGGGCATGTATGTAGTAGAGAGAAGAAAGCTAAATCCTTTTTCTTCTTAGAGGGAAGTTAAAAAGTAATGCATAAGCCAGACACCTTTTCTCCCTTTGCACACTCTTTTGTCTAAATGAGAAGTTATCATAAAACAAAACAGCCTCAAGATCAAAGTGACAGGCTGAGGATAGCCAAATGGAAAGACAGAATCTGGGGTCCTTGGTGGTCTAGCACTGAACTAACCAATCCTGGAAACTCCTGCAATCTACGTGGTGTGCAAGGACCTCAGTGATGACACTGTGAATGTCTTTGGTTTCTACACTGAAGTACTTTGCACAACTATCCCTACAAGCTGGTGCATATTCGATATAAGGTTTTCTATAAAACTCTAAAAGCAAAGAAAAAGTCCATATTAACGATAAGATACATCGTAATTATTAAGCACTGACAATGTGCCATGTCCTTCCGTTTCCTGAAGGTTAATAGCCCTTTTGGACTATGAATGTGACTGACTGCTCATAGTCTTAAATCTTTGCATACACAAAATTATTTAAAGAAAAAATGACTTCACTTAAGATAGCCCTAATATTTATATAGAAGTTTATACATTTAAAGAATAATTTTGCACATGACAAGTAACTACCCTAAAGAAACACATTATATGCCAGCTACTTCCAATAATGTTAAAAAAATAAGTAAGACCACATAAATTTCTACAAGGACCTTCAAATATATAGAATTGCCAAAAATATTGTCCTTAACTTCACCAGAGAAAGAAAGAAAGAAAGAAAGAAAGAAAGAAAGAAAGAAAGAAAGAAAGAAAGAAAGAAAGAAAGAAAGAAAAAGAAAAGAAAAGAAGAAAAGAAAGGAAGGGAAGGAAGGAAGGAAGGAAGGAAAGGAAGGAAGGAAGGAAGGAAGATAATGATAGGTGAAATTTTTTAAAAATCATAAAATTTACCTTTAAAATAAACATTATAAGTGTTTATTTGCTGTTATTGGTGGAGATTCAAGGAAATTGACTCAATTCCTGTTATCTCAAGTAGCAAAAAAGGAATTCATCTATAACCTAATACGCAATGACAATAGCTTATAACTGTTAAGTTCTCTGGATGTGCTGGGCACTATAATCGGTTCTTTATGTGCATCTTTTCATTTAATCTTTGCAATTATTTTAGGGAGAGAGTATTATTATTGCCCCCATTTGACTTGAGAAAAGTATAGTTCATGGAGGTAAGATTTGAATCTGACTGTGCTTGTTTCCAGAGTGGGTGCTTAACTACTGTGCTATTTGCTCTTTTATTAAATGTGAAAAAACCTGATATCAAATACAAGAATGATGCCTTAACCATTTTTGAATAGATTTTTACATTAAATATTCAGCGTGGGTATGTTAATGTGGGCCAAGTGTTCTCTGACTACAGGTGCACACAGCTGGTGTGCCTCTCAGCTCTAGACCTCTTTTTATGCTCAGATGTACTTGACCCTGGACTGGATATATCATGGAAATTCGGCTTTCATATTTGTTTGGGATTTTAGTATTCTGTTTGTAGGTCTTCCACTTATTCACCATATGATGATGTCTTGTTTTGATTGCATGCTCCCATAGACCCAGGAGCATCTGTCTCACCTGCTTATTACAGAGTTCTGTCAGGGTCCTGAGTTTGCCAATCATTTATGCAATCTACAAGTAAGGAAAAGGAGTGAATAGGAGACACTCACTAAGGGGAAGGCAACAATCAGACCCTACTCAGGCACAGAGCCTGGGACTGTGTGAACCAAGTGCACAGGGGAGCATAGGCCCTCTCGGCACCAAACAGAGAACCACAGAGTCTGCAATCTCCGGACATGGCCATCGTTGGCCTGCCATCTTCCAAAGATATTTCATTTGCTTGCCAAGGAATTAATACAAAATGGCTTGTGAACAATATCCCAGCATGCTCCTGACAAACCCTAAAATGGAAGTGGAAAGCATTAAATAGGATTGGATTGTCAATAAATGACATGTAAGAACATCAACATAAAAAGCTTTTATGTCCGTCTCAATTATTTAATCTCTGCCAGTTCAGATGTGCATCTTTCCTGCCCTGGTGTTAATAAACACTGACATCTGAAGTGAAGTGAGCTGTTTCCATATTCTTTGGAAATGGAAATGGAGGTATCAAGGGAGCTCAGAGAATAGAAATGAGGAAATGCTGTTCACTGTAATAGCCACTAATTAAAAATGCACAGCAATACTGCCAGGGCCATGAATTTGTACAGCACGTCTTCTGGGCGATAAAAAGTGTTAGATTGAGCCTTTTTCGCTGATGGTGCCAACAGTCCAGCTGTGGAGGCTGTCTCTGTACATCTTTTTTGAGGCTGCATGTTTCCCCAAATTTCCCTTTTGTGGCAGTTTTAAGAATATGGATATTCTATACTGGAAAGGACCTTAGAAACCATCGAGTCCAATGCTTTTGTTCTACGGAGGAGGGAATATAACCCAAAGAAAGGAGGCAGCTGACTAAGGTCAAAGCGATGGTTACATCAGTGTCCAGAACAGAACTCAGGCCTTCTGAGCTACCACCAGAGTCCTTTCCTCTGCTCTCCAGGGCCTTCCCTAGGAAAGCACCTTGTCGTCTGTTAACTCATTGACAAGAGACATCTTTGCATAGTGCAGGCGAGCACAAGATGTAGTCATGGGGACATGTTCATCCCATGAAAGATGGGTCCAATTTTTCTCTCAGGGACCCAAACTCTCAGGAACAGACATGCATAGCCATGTTCTGTTATTTTTGAAGGGTGGGATCATGAGTGATTTTAATTTTAAAAATGTTAATAATATTTACATTGTTTTTCCTTTAGTGAGTTTGTATTGTTTTTGTGCTTTAAAAATAAGATCAAATATTTTTAAAAGAATGTTAGGGTCCAGGATATGGACAAGGAAATGGGTTGTTGGATCAGAGCAGAGTGCTGAAACTGGGAGTGGGGTGGTATCAACAAGTTAAGGCCAGATTGTCAGCTGATTTGGTTATGTAGGTGTTAAAGCCACTCATGATGATGGTGTGAGATGGGTGAGAGAGAAAGCTGGCATTCAGGGGCCAGTATCTTTAATCAGTGAGCAAAGGTGGGGCTGGGTTGTGGAAATCGCAAAGGACAATGGGTAGTTTAGCTAGGTACCATGGACCTCAGTGGAAAATAAAAGACGTGTGCTCTGAATCAGCAGCAAAACCTTAAAAGGGGAGGAAGGGCGTGGGTGAGAGCCAGAGGGCCACCAAGACAAAGACATGGAGTGAATATTTTGTGAAGAGATTGAAGGTGTAGGGAAGTTTCTTTTTTTCATTTTATTGCTTTTTTATTATGAAATATAACACATATAGGAAAAAAGTACATCAAAATCTAAATGTACAGTATAACGTAATTATAAAGCATATGGCCATGTAACTACCAACTTGTTGAAGAAATAGATCCTGGCCAGCACTCCAGAAGCACCCTATGTGTGTTCCCTCCTCATTCCCTTCCCTCCCCTTCCCCTTGGAATTAACTACTATCCTGACTTTTAGGGCAATTGCTTTCTTCCTTTTCTTCAGAGTTATTGGGTATTTTTTTAAATTCCACTTTCACCTTCCACTTGTTTGGAAGTTATATGTTACTTTAGATATGACAACTCGATGTATCAAAGTCTAATGTTACCCTCCCCAAGAACAATAAAAAAAGTTAGGAAAAAATTTTATTTTCCTGAGCTATATGGTATTGTTATGATGCATTTTAATTCTATTTTTTAAAAGCATCGAGACATTATCATTATTGTTTTATACTGTCAGTTTTCATTTAGCTTTAAACATTTACTACTTTCTTTACTTTTTTTCCTTCTCATACACCAGACCTTTTATTTGCAATCATTTTCCTCTTGTGCAAAGCATATCCTTCAGAACTTCCTTTTATACAAGTGTGGTTGTGGTAACATTTCTTGGTTTTTGATAGTCTAGAATGTCTTCATTTCATCTTCTTTCTTGTATATTTATTGGGTGTTAAATTCACATTGGGTATTACATGGCAGTAATCTTTTAACACTTTGCGGATAGCATTCTGGTTTTCAATGGTTGCTGTTGAGAAATTATCTGTCAGTTTAATTGATGCTCCTTTGAAGTTAATTTTTTTTCCCCCTCTGGATGTTTTAAAGGTTTTATTTATCTTTGCCTCTAATTTTCTGTGCTTTCAATTTAACATATCTAACATTTTTAACTATATTGCTTGAGGATTGTAGTGACTCCTAAATCTTTGGATTGGTATCTTTCACTAATTCTGGAACATTTTCAGCCTATTATATCTTCAGATATCATCTCTGTCCCATTATATCTACCTTCTCTTGCCACCAATTAAATAAAGATTAGAGTTTCTCACTCTGGCCTCTATGTTTCTTACCTTCTCTTGTGTGATTTCCGTTTTTTTGTTTTTGTTTTTGTTTTTGTCTTTCCGTGCTGCACTATAGATAATTGTTCTGACTCATATTTCGGCTCACCGATTTTCTCTTCAGCTGTGTCTAAACCCATCCACTGAAGTTTTATTTGTTATTGCATTTCTCTTTCATAGAAGTTCTATTTGGTTCTTTTTCAAATATGTTATGTTGCTTTTTGTGGATTCCTGTTTCCTGCAGATATCTTTAAGCTTTCTTTCTTTATTTTTAACATCGTAATTATTCTACAGTCTTTATCTGATAATTTCAGTATCTGAAGTCATGCATGTGACTTCTTATTTACTTTATTGCTTATTACTCTGAAGTTGTTAGCTATGATTGTGTGCATGCCATTGTATTTGAAAAAAATATTTGTAATAACAATTCAAGACCTGGGATGACTCCCCTAGAGAGATTTTTTTTTTTTTGCTTCCACTTGGGTTCTTGGGCAACTGATAGTCTAGCACCACCTTATCAAATTTAAGGATTGAGATTCCCAAGGTGAGCCAGTTCAGTCTCACTCTGAGGCTCACTCTAGTTTACTATGGAATATATATCTATGTGTCTCCAGTTAGATAGACACTCTGCCTTGTGCAGGTCCTGGGCTTGGTAAATGTTCCCCACAAGGCCATTAAAACCAGAGTTTAAACTTTTCAGAATGGACAAATGCTCTCAGTAGCTTTTCTGCTTATTTAACTCACAGAGTTATCATTTTATGTTCAGTTTTAAAATTCCTTGCTGCCTTTTCAGCTCTTCGGTGCTTTCAAGAGGACTAAAGAGTGAATTAATCTCCTTTTTAGTTGTTTCCAGCAGGAAATTATTCCAAATAACCTATGATATTACCAGAAATAGGGCGTTTGGAAATTATTTTTACATGTGGTGAGGATTAAAAGGTGGTGAGGGCTGATAGGAAGTTTTCTAAAAAATTTTCTAAAAAATTATAGTGGAAGAAGATGGAGAAAGAAATCCTAAGGAAGATAGAGTTAAGAATATGTGAGGTACCAGAAACCCAGAGAGGCTTGCTTTTTGTACTATGGTTTAAGAATAAAAGGAATGTAGGATTCACTGGCTATAGTTTCCAGAGAGTAAAGGCAAAGACCCCACCAATATCAGTCCAATAACCGGCCAGACTTGGAGACTGGGCCTATGGGCACCAGCTCTGCTAGGAATACAGCAAAATTCTGAAATCCATTGGTGATCCTGGAGATTTCTGTTCTCGAAAGGTTGGAAATGGAATTCTTTATTTCCAAGAATGCTCACCTCTTGAAAAGTCAGCTGTGATGCTCAGTGGCTCGGAAGCCTCTGTGTCCTCACTGTAATTGGGGGTGCTGTCTATGGAAGGAATTGTGAACATCACACATTTTAAAAGACTAAGAATTCATTTTATAATTTCAAATGGTTACAGAAGTTTGTAGTTATAGCTGCATTTTATGGCTCATCATTTAATGCAGCCATTTCATTTCAGAATTTTATACATCACAGTGATGAAATCATATACTGCGATGTATGAAATGCTGAAATCCAGAACAGAAGGCAGCTTTTCTTGTGGGACATAGACCGTGCTTCTTAATGTTGTAATTACAGGTATATTCATACATGTATGGAAAAGAATTCCTTAAGAAAACACACCAAATACTGACAGGGGATTTTAAATTCTTTACTTATACTTTTCTTTGTTTTCTAAAATTTATGTAATAAACATATATTATACACATAATCAAAAAATAACAGGTCATTTTGAAACAGAAACGAGGTCCTGTCTACTCCATGGCTGAATCAGAACAATCCACAAATTCTCTGCAATGTGGGATGCAATTACACCATCATTTAAATAGAACACACGAAAGAGTAAGTATTGGGGGTATGGGAGAAAATGTGTCTTCAGTTCTCAGGTATAGAAAATAGGGTCAAAAGCCAGCATCTCACAGAGAAGCGTGACTGCTAGCTTGTTCACAGGGATTCCGTTAGTCTGGTAATCACCTTTTAATTTGAAACTAGCCGGGGGTTGTTTATGGAAGGCCTCTGATGGCTTCGCTAGCTCCCTCTAGAAGATTTTTCTGGACAGGAACCTTGACTTTGTCTCAGTTAGTCATGAAAGCAAGAATGAGAGCAAGAGTGAGAGCGAGAGCGAGATAAGGAGCGAGAGTCAGGCTGAACAAGGGACAGGGTCTAACTCACGTCTTGACTCAGTCTTGCTTTACAGTAGCACTTAATGGAAACACCTGTTCTTTAGGTAAAGGGTAAACATTTCAACCACTCATGGGTCTAACCCTATCACTGCTTTTGGTGTAGCTTTCGGAAATGAAAATTCTGAAGTCTCATTTGTCAAGTTAGACGGTCCCCCTTCAGTTCCTTTCAGCAATTTAATCATGTTATGTTAGGAGCTTTGCTGTGGGCTTTGCTAGAATTTTGCTTTGACTTGGCTCACCCCAGTGACTGAAAAAGTTACCTCTCTCGGTCTCTGTTTCTGACATCTGCTCTAAGAGCCCCATGCTCGTTCCCCCCACCACACTTCATTACTTCCACTGTTACAATTGTTATCAAATGCATGGTCAACTGTTTGTTTGGTCAGTTACCAGTCTGTTTTTGGTGATGACAGTGGACAACGAGGCAGGGACTCTCATTTTCAATTTCTATTTACTTAGCCTAGAAACAAGGAGCTATTGTGCAAAGGGAAGACCTGCTTTGAATTTTACTCTGAAATTAGCCAGAGAAAATATGTTGGTTTTACATTTTCATTCTGCCCATTGTCATTGCATCATTGCAAGGTTCATTGGATGACTATAAAGCAACAAAACTAATTTAAAAAATTGTAAATAATTAGCATTGCTTTTTAAAACTGCCCAGAGTTATCATGTAGTTGGTTGTTATCCTTAGTCACCAGGTGGCTAAACATTTCTTTTCAAGATCTTATAGTTGGTCAAACCATTTTGAGAAGACCTCTTTCTGAACCAGCTTTTAAACACACACGAGATAAATCAATCTCTACTCCATAGTCTCCACTGGATTTTGGTTGCACCCAATATAACAAGTTAAAACTTCTTAGAATGATACAAAGCTCTTGAAAACCTGACCTCAGCCTGTTGCTCTGCCATATCTCTTGCTACTTTCTACTTTACCCATCCCCTACCTCCTGCTACTGATACCCTATGTTCCAGCTTCTAAAACTTCACTCTTCCCTAAATACACCATATCCTTCCATCCCTTTGCTCCTCTGCCTATAACTTTCCACACATTATTTGCCTCCTCATTCTTCAAGGTAGAAATAAAATATTACCAGATTCCTGTTGCTTTCTTTAAGCTTTCTCATCTTCTTGAAAAATTTTCTGCTTTAGCCTTTGTGCTCTGGTGGGATTTTTTTTTTTTTTTTTTTTAACTAGTCTGGCTTCTCCTCGAGAGTGTATATGTTCCGTTTGGACAGACTCCAGGGTTGTGTTGTTGTTCTCAGGGCTTAACACTGAGCTGGGCACATGGTGGGGGAGAATGAGCACGACATTAAATCCCTTTCAGAGGATCAGAGATGTTTTTAAATGCATGCTACAGACTCTGAAGGCATTAAGCACATGCGTGTTAAATGTATACTTCTACAGGCTCTGGACATACTGTGCAGACTCATAGATGAAAAGGACCTACTCCTAACACCCAAAGAAGTGCAGACTAGAGGAGGAGACACAGAACAAGCAGGCAATCGGAAGCCAGGTGACTGTGGGGTATGTTGGAAGAATTGAGGAGGAAGGGGGTCATTGTGACCATGGCACCTTATGGGGCGGCTTTATTGACCACTCGTATGACATAAATACTGGCCCTTTTGTCGAAACAGCAGTCAGAGTAAGTGGAGTTGTGAAGGAGTCATCTAGGTTTATTTTGGCCTCAGATAACAACTCTCACTGCCTGTCTGTCATTGCCTGACATTTCATTACAAGCTACCCGCTTAGAGAATAGCATTATTTGCTCCAGAGAGTTCTTTTAAAACAGGCATGTGTCTAACTGAGATGAGCTAGCAGTACCTCAGATGCTCCGGACACCTAATCTTGAGGTCATCCTGACTCCTCCCCTTCCCTCACCTCACACCTCAGGTCAGAATCCTAGGGATTCTTCTTCCTCAGTGTCTCTCACATCTGGCCCTTCTTTGGACTCTCACTGTCATCATGCTAGTTTAGGGAATGGCCTCTGAAACTATCTTCTCATCTTCAGTCTCTCTTCACTGCATTCTATCCCACTGCCCAGTTGATCTACTGAAAACAATTATTTTCCTGTTCAAAAATCTTCAAAGTTTTGCCGGAACTTTTAATCTAATATTTAGGGGTCTTCAGGAGCTGATTCCAACTGACTTTTCTAATTTACTGTGGCAGTGAATTAGTTAGATGAGAGATCAGGCCGCTGTAAGAAAAGGCCCCCAAATATGGTAACACAAACAAGATGGATGTTTCTTTCTTTCTCATGTGCAAATCTAAGTGAATGGTCCAGGACTGATTGGGTGGCTTGATAGTGACAGGGAGTGTGGTAGGCTGCCTTCAAGCTGACTTCCAATAATTTCTGCCTCCTCCCATTCAGATGCTTATGTAGTTCCCTCCCACCTGTACCAAAGTAAATAAGGAGAAGTATTTTTTTTTTCACATTATATATATAAGAAACTGATACTCAAGTTAAGTGATTTGATTAATATAATGGACAAAAGGGACAAGAATCAGGTGTCCTGATACCAAATCCAAGACTTTGCTCACCTTCTTATGATGCTGTTCCTTGGAAGGAGAGGAAATGGAATAAAAGAAATCAGACATTTCCCATTCATTCAAACGGTTGCTCACAGGGTTAAACAGTGCCTCACACCCAGAAGTAATAACGCACAAGCACATATTTACCCTTCAAAATTCTTTTCAGTTAAATACATTAATAAATGATGAGTAACATCAAGAGAGATGTGGACCTCCCCTTTCCTCCGCTATCTTTTTAATTAATCAACCCACCCCCTTTTCTGTTGGCTCAGAGATAGAAAGATTTGCATAATATCCAGGTTGCCATGGCTGATAACGTGCTTTGTTAGTTAACTCTTAAAGGAGGAGCCATGTAAAAGCCTGTAAATGACCACATGAATTATGCATGAGGGACTCAGCTCAAGTCATGCATATAAAATGGATATTTGGAATACAAACTTGACTCTCTTATTTTTTTATAAAGACCCCTACACAGGGCTTGCTAGCCAAATCTGTGGCCTTCTCATGGCACGAAATGGAGTTTGATTTACTGATTTGAACACATTTACAAAATAGAGACCACTAACTGAGAAAATCATGTTTTATAAACACTGTTGGCATCTGACAAATAATGATGATGATGATGATGATGATAATGATGATGATACGTCTTTTCAAATTTCTGTATATCTTGTAGAATGTTATATAATCTTTCATGCACACAGTGACTGATGAAATCTAATTCCTTCTTCTACCCAGCCAAGAAGAACCAGATTTAGACTGCTAAGTGATTTGCTGAAGAGCTCAGAAAGTACCAGAGAATATTCATATTTAAATCCCATCTCCTGTTCTCCAACTTTATTCTTAATGATACTTTTAAGGACAGAACTGAGTCACCATGGGGATAATCCTACACCAGAGGGACAGACCATTGCTAATTTAGGAAGATGGAGAGGCAAGGGAAACCTCACTCTTCACTGTGACAGCCAAACTCCCTTCGATTTCAGCTGTCCAAGACCTAGTCCAGCTAGTTCACACTTATCTTCTCACTGACTCCCAGGCTACTGAATATTCAAGGACACCTCAAAGGGTGTCCTTTTGTTTTAGATTCTAAGCTCTAGCATGACCTATTGGAAAAGAGCACCCCTATATATTTAGATTGAATCTTATTTGGGAGAATTTGTGTTTGTGTTTTAACCACAGGTAACTTAAGAAGAGCTTGCTGATGCTTTCCCATGGTAGTAATGGAAACATCAAAATTTGGGTCATCTGGCATGCGTGCCTAGTCCAAGCTATCGCCATCTCTTACCAGGCGACTGCAGTTGGCCCCTGATGTGGTCTCCCTGCCTCCCCTCTGAGCCCATTTCCCACACAGCAGCTGAAACCACTTACAGCTTCTCATCACACTTAGAGCAAAGTCCAATCCCCTGACCCCGGGCTATGAGGCCTTCCATGACATGGCCCTGGCGAGTTTTCCTAACTAATTTTGTACCATTCTTCTTTTTGTCCATCACTTTCCAGCCCTTGTTTTCTTTCGGTTTCTTAAATACATTAAACTTACTTCCACCTTAGGTCCTTCACACTTGTTTCTTTCGCCTGGAACAATCCCGCCACCCTATCTTCGCCTTTCCAGCTCCTTCTTGTCATTGCCACTTCTTATTAAATGTCACTTCCCTCAGAGAATCTGAGCACCCAATCTGAATTAGTAGTTCTAGCACATGACTTGGTTTTATTTTCATCTTATTACTTCCTGACATTTCCTTGCTTATTCAATCTGTTGTATTTTTTGGCTTTCTCCTGTCCAACTATAAGCTCCAAAGGCAGGAACCTCTAGATCTTATTTTTCATTGTGTCTTTAGTGCTAGATCACTGGCCGGCACTAGCAGATACTCAGTGTTTGTCGACTGACCAAATGGATGAATAAATGCCTTTGTTTTAATTTGGATCAGTCATATTAGAAAAATATATTTATTTCTTTTTGGATTGATTCAGTCATTTTATAAAAATGAATCTTCCATAGTTAACTTCAATTCATAGTTTAATAAAAATTAATGTGAGTGAGCTCAAACTTTAATAAGTTAATTTTGCTCAAAAGCAAAATTCGAATTCCTTACTCAGACACCTGAAAATGTCACATGAGTTACAATCATTGGTCCTGGGACTGCCTTATTTTACCTTTTTCTGAGCTCCAAGGACCCAACGCAAGTGTCACATCCTCTGAAAGCTTTCTTTGACCCCAGCCAACAGCCTCGCTCTTCTCCTGGGCTCCCTCCTCCTTGCATAGTACTTAGTATTCCAGTCGCTCATCAGGCCTTGGATTGAGGTGGCTACTAGATAGTCTCTGCTCTTTGGGAAAGATTTGCAGGTATATCGTTAACTCTTGGAAGGCCGGGTGAGGGTTTGTGTCCCTTTATTTCTCCTGGTCTCCTGTCTCGGACTTTTTAGCACAGCATTTGTCCTATGGAGAGTATGTTGAACTTTAGACCCACCTTTGGTGGCTTTTTTGTCCAGTTTTGTTTATTTTTAAACAAGTGTTTTCTCCTAGCAGGGGTGGGGCCCTGGGACAGTCTGGCCCTGATTTTGGCCATGGCCAGTGGCAGTGGGTGGGGCAGCATTCTAAAGGGGGCTCTTTCCAGGACGCCACAACGTGTGGGGCGCTTCTCCTTGTGGTCGAGACCACCCAGTGAAGTCATTCTTAGCCAGAAATGGGTTGTAAAAAAGGCAAGAATTAGATCCCTTTATCTCCCATAATAACTTTCCACAAAAGAGGGAGATAAAGCCTTATTTTAACTGGTGCTGCTGAGTAACACACGACAACGCCTCTCCATGGCCAGGAGCCCATGAGCATCTCTTTACCAGGTAAATGATGATGCATTAGCAACAGACTCCTGGCTTCTCCCCCTGAAAAGGGGTTTGACTATTAAGTATACAGTTCCATATTGAATATTGAATATAGTGTAAAGATATAGTAGAAATCTTTTCACAAGAGCAGACAAACCTTCTCCTCTCCATAGAAAAATCTGTTACTATTAGGTGATTTTTTTGATAAGACACTTGGCATGAGGGTGGGGCATCCGAGCAACAGTCTTGGATCTTGGAACTGCCTTCTAAGGATTCAGATGACTGAAAAGTGCAAGGCAATTCCTGCTCCCAAATCTCTCTCACTGGTAAAGAGATTAATTCTTTTTTTTTGCCTTTCTGCCTTTGGGAACTTTTATTAAAACATAACTGTTCCCAACAGGGTAAACTCTAAGCAGTTCATCAAGTGGCGGGTTATAGTATAGAGCCTCAGATACACTGCACAGAGTCCTATAATAATATAATAATCCTATGGTATATAATTTACCACATTGCTTTTTTTCGTGGTTGTAACCCCACCAGATGGTCAGTGACCCTAGAGAGCAGACAATTTCTCTTATCCGTCTTTTCTTTCCCAAGGCCTATTACAGCGCCTGACACATGATAGGTCCTTGATAAATATTTCTGAATGAATGGCCAACATTGCTGGATGCTTCCAAGTCAGAAGCCAGCTGAGCTGAGGAGCGGAACGCAGATGCTGGCACAGGAATAGTTGTGGAGAGAGAGTCTCTGTAGAGAAAAGGAAGAGGATCTCTAGACTTATGAATCTTTCACTCTTGGCCACACAAAACAGAGAAGGTGACAAGGAGAGCTGCTTCAGTGGGGAGGAAGTGAAAGTTTTCAGAGGAAGCCATGGACATTTTTTAAGTACTTAACTTCTTCTGTCCTCTGTGACTGTGACAACTGAACAAAGCCATTTCATCTCCTCACTAATCAGTAAAATTCTCTCCTTGCTAAAGCACTTTGAGTGTGAATTCTAAAGATAACCCTGGGAACCACTCCATAATAAAACCAGGGAATTAATGCAGCCTTCAGGGTCGGCTGTGCCCGAGGTAATGGCAATTTGATTTTCTCAGGTCACATCTCTCCCTGAAATGAGAAAGCAGTGTTTTCATGCCAACCACGTGCTGGGGACCGAGGCTTGCTGTGGCTGCATGTCTGCAGGGTGGTCCCCACAGTGCATGCTGTGGTAGAGCATCCCCGCTGGCTTCTTGGCAGACAGTGGGGCGAGACGGCAGCTGGCAGAGTCCTGGGACCTTGGCCAGAACATACCAGCCCCTAAAGCAGAGGGCAATCAGTTCAACAGAATGAGTTTTGAAAGAGTTGCTAGCACGCTGTCAAGATGCATATTTGTCACCAAGTGGTGTGTGGATTCCCCCGGCAACCATCTAGGAGCTGTTGCTGCTTCTGACTAGGTTTAGAAGCAACAGCAACAACAACTAATCTTTATTAAGCTCTTACCTTGTACTAAGCCTAGTTCTAAGTGATTATAGACTATGAATTCACCTAGTTCTCAAAACAACCTATGAGGCAAATGTTGTTATCACTCCCATTTTAAAGATAGAAACTATGTATATAAAGAGAGGCACCGTTTGAGAGGATCTTAGCAATCCCCTTCCCATTTGAAAGCGATATTTTATAAAAAGGAATTGGGTTTTCGATTTTCCATCTCAGAGTGTCTCTATTCTGCTGTCTCTGTCTCCTGATTTACGTCTATTTTCATGGCCCCTTTAGCTTGACCCTTCATTTCTACTGTATGTTTGGCAGTTGATTCTGACCTCTGAGTTCCCTGGGCTCTGTACTCACAGCACACAAACCAGCCCTGCCTCACCCTGGCACCCAGCTGGACTCTGGAATCCCTACTTGGGGTCAGATGAGCGGCCCCACAGATCTCCATACGTAGGCATAGGAAGCACATTAATGTTCCATTTTCATCATCGAGAGCTGTCTTCATTTTCTGAGCCTTTAGAAGGTAAAATCAAGTCCATAGATGATGACAGAATTATTTCTTTGAAAATCCATGTTTCGTACTCCTCCAAAGCATCACTCAGGATTCAGTTTCTCTACAATAACTTCACTTGAATCCCCACCGAGATAGCCACTCCTCTCACCGATTCTGCACCTTTTGTCTTTTATCTTATTTTCTGTACCTTGCATCATTTAATCACCACTTCAGCCACTTAACTTCTCATATTCCTTTCTTAGTAGTCAACCCATACCTGACCTCATTGCCATGCATTTCGGCAACACTCATCCTCTGGGTTGCATTGCTTGCTCTTGCTATTCTCCTTACTGTGTGTTATTTTGTTTCCTTAAGTAGACTGTAGATCATAAATAACTTCTGTATTCCCAGTATCTAACCCAAGGCTGGGCAGAAAATAAATAGTTCAGAAACAGACTTTGATGTTAATGAGGTGCCATATTGGCTGCATGGGCATCAAGTATTCTGGGGTTGGATGTAAGCCCTCCTTAAAATTGTGGCCCCTCCATTGCTATCTGCTTCTCTTCTATACAATCTATGAATCTAGACTAATCTCCGGCTTTTTTTTTTTTTTTTTTTTTAGATTTTAGATTTTAGGTTTTCACAGACTTTTTGTTAGAATAGCTTTAGATTCACAGCAAAATTGAGAATGAAGTACTGAGAGTTCCCATATACCCCCCTGTACCTAAACATGCCCCATTTCCCTCATTATCAACATCTACATCAGAGTGGTACCTTAGTTACAATCAATGAACCTACAATGACACATCATACCATCCAGAGTCCATAGTTTACTTTAGGGTTAACTCTTGGTGTTGTACCGTCTATGTGTTTGGACAAATTCATAATTACATGTATCCATCACTACAGTATCATACAGAATAGTTTTACAGCCCTAAAAATCTTCTGTGCTCTGCCTATTCATCCCTCCCTCATTCCTAATCCCTGGCAACTGCTGATCTTTTTATTGTCTCCATAGCTTTGCCTTTTCCAGAATGTTCTGGAACTGGAACCATACATTATGGAGCCTTTTCAGATTCAGTCTCCTACTTTTCATCTTTCAATTACTTTCTTCATTGGACCCTTTTCAAATCCAGAGTCTGGGTCCCTGGGTGTCTTGGGTAATCACATAGTGAGCATAGCCCGTAGGGTGTCCATATATAGAGAAAGACCAGAGAATACTATGAGTGTGATTCTAGGCACCTCCAAGGCCAGAAATTCCCCTCCCATTCTGCTTTATGTTGCGAATGCCCTTTAGGTTAAGATGTTAAAGTTCTCTGTTAAAACACGAACATAGAGTCTAGAAGGGATGACACACATTATTCAACAGAAACATGCTGATGAGCAGAGTAGCTAAAGGATAATATGAATCTGGGGGAATGTGCCCAAAAGGTGGGGCTTCTGGGAGCCAAAGAACAGAATGAAGGACACAGTCTAGATTCCTAGAAAAGTGGGGAAAGATAGAGACACATGTGGTATAGTGGAAAGAACACATAAAATGAAGGGTTCCCTAGTATATTAGTTATCTGTTTCTGTGTATCAAATTATCCCCCAAACTTACTGATTTGAAACAATAAATATTTGTTATCTCATAGTTTTTACGTGTCAGAAAATTGAGTGTAGCTTAGCTGGGTGATTCTGGCTCAGAGTCTCTCATGAGGTGGCAGTCAAGATGTTAGCCGAGGCTGCAGTCATTGGAACACCTGACTGGGGCTAGGTCCCATTCCAAGATGGCTCACTCACAAGGCTGGGCAGGAACCGGCTGTTGGAAGGGGCCCTACTTCTCTCTGTGGGGCTGCTTGAGAACCCTTACCACATGGCCTCTGGCTTCCCCCAGAGTGAATGACCCAGAAGAGAGCAGGGAGAAGACTATGATGACTGTTATGGCCTGGTCACTATACAGTCATTTCTGCCATATTCTCTTTGTTGGAAGCAAATCACTAGGTCTGGCCCATGCTGAAGGGAAGAACTAGTGGGCTCTATTTTTTTAAGGAGGTATTTTGAAGAATTTGTGGACATATTTTATACCAATCTACCTATACCACACATACTCACACAGTCTGGACTTCTGGAAAAGGGAGAAGAGAGAGAAGGTGCTGCAGAGGAAAGAATAATCTACTTGACATCGAAGATCTGGCTTGAGTGCCAGCTCTTCCACACACCAGCTGGTGGCTTCTAGAAAATCACAAGCGCTCTGAATTATATGCACAATATTCCTTCCCTACAGACTGCAAAGAGACTTACAGAAGGCTAAGGGTGATGTTCGTGGAAACCTATTTGTATATCACAAAATGCAGACTTTTGCTACTTTTATATTTGGGCTGGCTTTGTGTGTGGTTGAGGGAAACAGTCACAGCAAAATTTCTCCTCTCACAGGCATTCCCTCCTCCTCTGTGGGCAGAATCCAGCCCCTGACCCTTTCTCATCCTAGAGTGCAGGTGTCAGAGTTCCTACCTAGTTCTATTTCAGCATCAGGCTTTTAGATCCTGGGAGGAATTCACAGAGTTGGGCCTTCTTGTTACATACCCTTTCCCGAGCTCCTCTGGAGCCCCATGTGAAACATTCCACACAGGTTGTAGTCCCCTTTCTTGTAGAAACAAGTTGAAGGCATCTGTAAGTAAGGTCAAATAGACTCCAATTCAGAAAGCAGATTTTGCATTTTGTGCCCTTTCTCTCTATTGCTAAATCATACTTGAATTTTGTTTTATTTACTTATGTGGTGGCACATTTTCATCAAAGTGGTGTAAAGACAGATTTGTGTATTCGGGGTGCTACGTTTTTTCTTCCTTTAAACTCCCTTCCTTAGTGATTGCATTTCAGGCCCCTTCTTTGAAGGGACCTCGTCATTGAGTCATCAAGCACTGAGAAAAAATATACTTCAGAGGCTTGGAATGAAAAGTTCAAAGGATATGTTCATTCCAAGGGATTCTGTGATTTCCACCTCTACTCACCTAAATATTTTCAACGTTGGGAAGAATCTTGAAAATGTAAGAGAGAATATACATTCAGATTTTAGGGAGTAATCAGAGAACTCAGTTTCAGCAGCCTCGCCATCCAAGCAGGCATCATCTGAAATATTCTCTAGATGTATACATAAGAGGGAAGAAAACACACCTTGGAAATGGGCTCCTGCAAAGTTCATTGGAACCTTTATTTCTCAGCAGGCCAGAACCAAAAGCTGGTCCTGTGTGGCTTTCTGTAGTGTGTTGTCTGAATATGACACTATATCTTTTTAGATTATCAGTCTACCCAGTATTTCCATTCTTTTGGAGATTGATGGGCTATAGTAGATTGAGCCCAGATTGTCTTCAGGGCAAATGTCCCCTTGCAACACAGCTAGGGATTTCTGTTGTCTCAGGGTATTCAAAACTCTTACAGTAAAATCAGTTTAAATCCTTTAGAAAATATTTAATAATAGACAATAAATATTAAAAACATAAAACCAAAATCAAAAGGTTGGGGAAAGTAGAGGAAGTGAGGAATTAACATGGCTCCAAATTGGAAATCACTTATTTCCTACCATTCCCCCTTTCATTTTTGTGGTAGAGAATGCCGGTTATCCTGATACCAGATCTTCTCTTCTTTGACACTCTAGAACCTACAGAAATGTGACTCTAGTTTTCAGATGGTCATAAGGTCACCCAACATCTTTTGCAGCTGGGTGCACCATGTGAGTAAGCTCTGGACAGTGGTGCGTTAAACAGAAATAGTGTCTGTACCTCCAGAAAGTTTTCTTGAAAGGAGGGGTGCATGCTCTTCTTTTCTTTTCTTCTTCCCAATGACTGGAATACAGACTTGATGGCTAGAATTGGAGCAGCCTTCTTGGATCAGGAGATTATGTTGGAAATGGAAACCACACACAGCAGAGCCACAGGATAAAAGGAGCCTGAGTTAGGACGGAGATTAATACCAGCCCTGGCACATCCATCAATTCCATTCACGCAATGAAAAGTGGTCCAGCTGGCATCTTCACTCTACCATGTTGCCTTTTGGTGTTGTGGCCACAGCAACAGTGTCACCTGGTAGTTAAGAATGCTAGATTTCAAACTCAGGGGTTGAAATTCTGCTTCACCACTTACTAGCTGTATGACCTTGGGCAAACTATTAACCTCTCTGTTATAATCACATATTACCATGTAATGAAACTATTAACCTCTCTGTTATAATCACATATTACCCATTTCGCATACTTATAAATTTTAGGGTCAGAAATTTAGATGGAGCACAGCAGTTTTATCTCTGCTTCCTGGTGTCTGGGGCCTTAGCTGGAAGACTCAAAAGCTGAGGAGTAACTCGACAGCTGGGAGCTGAAATCATCTGAAGGCTCATTCATTCACACGTCTGGCTGTTGTTGCCAGCTGTCAGCTGGGACCTCAGTTGGGACTGCTGGCCAGAGTACCTACATGTGGCCTCTTTATGTGGCTTGGGCTTCTTCTCCATGGTGGTTATATTCCAACAGTGATGTCACAAAAGAGAGCCACATGGAAACTGGATCGCCTTTGCTGACCTAGCCCCAGAAGTGACACAGCATCGCTTCTGCCACATTCTGTTCATTGAGACAGCCACACAGGCATACCAGGTTCCAGGGGAGGGGAGATGGATACCCAGTCTTGATGTAAAAGCAACAAAGTTCTTGAAGATCATGTATGACTAGAAATATTGTTGTAGCCAATTGTGAAAAAGAGAGTCTGCTATTTTCTCCAGAGCTTTCGGTTCTTTACCTGCAAATGAAGATAACCATATCTACCTCATAAGGAAAGGGTACATGGGAAGGAAAGGGGCTGTCACTCAGTGGTCTCAGGGCAGTGAGTACAGTCCACCAGTAAAGAAGCATTTCTGTAGCTTAACAACATACTGTTGCATATTGGTTGCATGTCAGCTTGTATTATTTTGAGGATTAAATAAGACACTACATATAAAACACTTGGCACATGGTAAATACAGAATAAACAACAAGTCATAGGTCTTTTTGGTGCTTTTCCATTCTAACATTTCCTCAATGCCGGGTAGCCCAATTTTCTGCCAAGCCACACGAGCTAGAAAAGGTCAAATGAAGGATTGGCTAATGGAAAACACGAGACCCCTAATGTTTTCTCTCTCTTTTAACATGAGGACACACTGCCTCTACTTCCCCAAGTGCTTATAAACACTGCGAGCATGGAAGGTCTTTGACAAAACAAGTGGATGACCTTTATTCTTAAGAAATAAGGAGTCTGGATTTTTTTCCTCCTTTATTGGAAACCATGAGTCAATGACAGTATTGCTCTGTATAAGTCTTCAGCAGTTGTACAAAACTTGAAAATTTCCTAGATGTTTTGATACACACTGTCAGCGAATTGATGTGATAACGGAATAGAAACAAAGGAGTATTACCCGGCTGTAATTTCAGAAGGGATTTCTGTGGCTTCATAAAGTAGTGTGCTTTGCACCATGGTGCCCCACATCCTAAAATTAGAATAGGCTAAAAGGGACAGAGTCCAGACCTATAGTTCCTCATAGAGTAGGAACCTTTTTTAATAATGAAATTATGCACACAGGGCCTGACTCACTCTCTAGCACATTTCCCGGACATGAAGGAGCCCCCAGGGTTGGGCTGGCAGATATCTGAATTCTCTGGAAAAAGGCTAATTGACACTGAGGAATTTTCCACAATGCTGGGTAGCTCTATTTTCTGCCAAGCCACACGAGCTAGAAAAGGTCAAATGAAGGACTGGCTAATGATGGAGACAGGAATGAAAGTTAACTTTAGCTTTGAGCAACTATCTAACAACCTAGGCCAGAATATCCCTCAGGATTCTCCTTTCCTCTATCTCTGAGATACTCTATAATATTCTCCAAGGTGACTTCTAAAGTATTTCTACTGCAGGTGGAGGTTCCACACTCTGTTCGTGCCAGGGACCTGAACAGGTGCTGCTGCAGCCATGGTCACCTCTGTGTTGGGGATTAACCTCAGGCTTTCTCTGTGATAGAGAAAGCATACAAGGCACTGAGTTGTGGGGACGCAGTGATAGTAAATAGTTCCAAGCACAAGGGGCTCACAATTTGGTGAGAAATGAAGAGGCTGTGCCAACTCCTGTCGGTAGGCTGCAGTGGGAGCAGCATGGGATTCACTCACTCAGCGTGGGCTCGCCAGGAGTTTGTGTCCCAAACTCAGCGCCCATCCCAAGAAATGATCAGAAATTTAAGACAGTTTGAAGCCTTCTTAGGTAGTTCTTAGGAGAAGCTTTCAGGAAATGATCCTTTATGTGTTTTCTCTGCCTCTGAGGATAAAGGATGGGGAGGGAATTTTGGAGACACAGTAATAAACCTGAAAGGTTCTTGAACTTCTCCAGGGAGCTAAGCTTGGTAGGTAGGAAGCAAAATTTTGGAAGTATTTCCATTTAACCCAGTAATTATGGAAATTGAATTGTCTGCATTTTGAGGAGACTTTTTACTTCAAGAATCCAGACCAGTATTTCTCAAACGTTTTTAGACTATGGTTTTTACATCATGTTCCCATAAATATTAAAAAATGATTTCCAACTGAAAATCGTTTTACAAAACAATACTCAATCATACTCCATGGAATACTCTATTTTTCTCTCTTTCTTTTTTTCCTTTCTCCCCTCTCTCTCCTTTCTCCTTCCTTCCTTCCCTTCCTTCCTTTATTCCTTCCTTCCTTCTTCCTTCCTTCCTTCCACCCTTCCTTCCTTCCTTCCTTCCTTCCTTCCTTCCTTCTTTCCTTCTTTTCATGCTGTTTACCACCTGCTAAATTGATTTAACAGATAATTAATGCATTTGTAAAACACAGCTCTAGAACAATGAACGAAAACCCTTGAATTGCCAATATTCTCCCTCTGAGCAACTGAGTGACTCATAATCACATGTTATCTTCCTATCTTCAACCCTGTCCATGATGTCTACAATAAAGGCAATTAGAGCCCAGAAGTCAATATGAGATCACGGTCTGGGTCAGGATGGAGTACCATTCTACTCTGCACAATCAGGTGAATTTACTTTTCTGCTTGTGGTTGTTGAAGCTTTCAAGATTGGCCAGAGCAGACAGCCAGTCTTGCTGCATCATATAACAACCATATTCTATAATCCTCAGAGCTCTTTTGATACAATAAAACTAAACACTTGGAAATTACTTCCAAATTGTATTTAGATCCATTTTAGAAAAATCAACTTCAGAATCAGTTTACTTTCATAAAGAATACTCGGCTCATGTTTAACACATTTTCATTTCTTGGACTTGAGCTGAGCAGTAGCTGTTAGAAAAACCCATTCAGTATGGCGAAGTGATTGGGTTTATGCTCGGAAGCCAGGCATGCCATTAAACAGCCTGAGTCTCAGTTTGCTCATCTCTAAATGGGGGTAGTACTAGTCCTGCTTTCATGGGAGTGTTGTGAGGATTAAATGATAGCGTGACTGCAATGTACTTTGCAGAGTGCCTGGCTTATAGCAGATGCACGGTGGCAGTGGAGGTTCCTTGGTGTTACCATCTAGCTCTGCTCCTAACTTGCTGCCTTGCTCATTGCTCAGGTCAGCAGTCCCTGCTCATGGTCCTGGGAGACAATTCTGCTGACTGTAGATACTTGATAAATTGTGACTTCCTTGTTTAGGTCCCACTCGGTTCCTCCCCAGGTGACCTCCTTCATTTCTTGAAAGACAAGAGAGAACTTTACAATAACAGGGAAGTGAAACTCCACTGCTCTTCAAGAGGACACATAAGTAAGGCTTCCAGGTTCAAACTGCCCATAAAATATCTCTATTTGAATTTTTGTGGGGATGTCCTCCATGCAGTAGACTCATCCTGAAGTGAGAGATAATGAGGAGAAGACTCTTAAATCTGCCTGAATTTGGATTAAAGAATGACAATAATGATCTGTGATTTGGGGAGGGGGAGAATGGGGAGAGATAAAGTCCCAGGAATAACTGAAGTCTGGAGAGCATTTAATATAAAACATTTATTTAGCACCTCCTGTACACATGACACTGCACCAAAAAGCACAGACTCAGACCTCCAGGAACTTGCCTTTTAATTGAGGGATGGGTCAGAACGTTGCAGATTATACGTGTTACCTAATGGAGGATGAAGATCTTACAAGAAACAATTCTCTCAATACATAAAGAACAATGTAACTCTATGCATGATGGAGGAGAGCGTAAGAAAGCTCATGCTGCTATACGGGAGAATCCAGTCTATAAGAAGCCTAAGAAAGAAGTTAAAAAGCAGAGGTAGAACCATCCCAACATGTCTCTTGCCCAGGAGAAAGATCGGGTAGCTCAGAAGAAGGCAAGTTTCCTCAGGGCTCAGGAATGGGCTGCTGAGAGTTAGTAAAGCAAACCACAATTTTCTATGAAGATTTTTCAGATAAAGATAATAAACTTATTGGCCAAGCCAAACAAATGAACAAGCAAACAAACACCTAGGAGAACTCATGGGCCATTGGATAATGATGCTTCATGACTATTACTTGACACAATGTGTTATGAGTTTGAGACATTTGCAAACAGGCCCTGTAGAGGACTGCTTTCAGAATTTAGAGCGGAGACATCAGCCAGCCTCACAGATGTAAAGAGAGAGAGCCCACAGCTATCAAAAACAAAACATGCCAGAACAAAGAATTAAGTGGATCACTTCAGTAGGGCCATTCACCTACCACAATTGAGGCACGACTATGTTAAATGCTAATCTGGCATTCAAACTTCTAGGGAAAATGCCCATTAATATAAAGCTACTGCATGAAAACGATATTGATGTTAAAAACTATGGAGACCTTATTTTATTTAAATCAAGTGTTTTTGACCCCCAAAATGACAACAAATCACTAAATAGTTTCTATCATTTGGGAACCAATTAATCAATGAAGATCTTTAATGCAGATGATTCCTCTACAGGACCAATAATTCTCTCCTGAGGTGCTCTTTTGGGGGACTACATGAAAAAACTGATTGCACAGGTAGGAAACTCTCTTTCATGGTCTGGAGACAAATATGCATTATAAAAAATAGTTATGTATTTTTAAGTGACTTTGACTCAAAGAAGATATGACTGGCCAGAACATAGCAGATGAATCACATTAGAGGGGGAAAAGGAACTGGGTCAGTATTTCCCAAACTGAGCTCCCCAGTATAATAGTGTTCTATGAGATGTTAATTGATGTTATTTGAAAAATAAGAGAGGGATTTCTTGAGCAAGTTTTGAGCAAATCATCACTCTCTTAGAGACTTATAATGCATACTAGCACGTTAAAGATATTGAGAAGTTCTGCAGATATAGATTTAATTCATGTATTCCATTAATAGTGCTCGAATACTTATTAGGTGTCAAGGACTGTTCTAGGCACTGGGATAGAGTGATAAACAAACTCAGCGTTTCCCCTCTTATCTGCCCATGGAATCCTGATGTTAGTGTGATCCACTAACATGACTTGTTCCAAAGAGTGCCATTTGTGAAATAATGGCAGGGTCTTCCTGATTTTATGTCAGCATTTCAGCCATGGTGCCTTTGAGCTTTTCCTCCTAAAAAATAAGAGCCTTCTTCAGGCAGCTGAATTATGGTATTGGAGCTGATCGGTAATGTTGAGTGGGATTTGCCCATAGGCTATAAAATATGAAACCGAAGATGAGACAGTAAATGAACTAGGGTTGAAACAAAAACAAAACTCAAGTTTCAGGACAACTGAGTCATCTACCCAGAGGCTCTGTGGAGACTCCAGGTTTGGGGCAACAGAATGGCATTTTAAGAAACCAGACTACAGCAAGGAGTCTTGAATCCAAATGTGACGTGAGAGAAGCCCAGGGAGTTCTTGAAACCTTTGATGCCTGTTCATCATCGTTTTTTTATAGGGCACCGGTGACCTTGGCCATGAGTAGCGAGGGGACTTTCAAGGACAGAAGTGATAGCTAAGATAATGTACTTACTCATATGAAACCTTATATTTTACTAATGATCTCATATTCTGTTAAACAGTGGCCAATAGTTGTTTGGCAGCCATTTTGAAAAGTGACAGCTAGAGATAAAGTCGTAGGATGAGTTGAGTACATGTGTTCTCGAAAAACAAACAGATTTCAAAGTTCTCTAAATAGTTTTTTGGATAGGCGGATAATAGTTGGGGGAAGGGAGTTTGTAAAATGGGTTAGAGGACTGAGTGGCTAGTTAAGTGCATTTTCTCATTCCCTCCCCCCACCCCACCCCTACCCTGTGGATTTATTTATTTATTTATTTATTTATTTATTTGCATACTATAGTCTTTATTTTTTATTTTTATTTTTTAAATTAAGTTTATTAGGATAACATTGGTTAATGCAATTATATAATTTTCAGGTGTCTATTATAATTTGACATCTGTATATTCTATTGTGTGTTTACCACCCAAAGTCCAGTTTACCCCTGTGAATTTAAAAAGTCCTTGCTCACCATCTTTCACATAACTTTTTATATATCTGATGACCGTTATCAAGTGCTCTCCTCCCCAAAGCCTCGTTGGCTTCCCCAGGCTTTTCTTCTTTAAACTATTTCTCCAAAACAATACACTAACTCAATTTCTGTAGCCTTCCCACATTACGATGAATTTCCCAGCCTATTTATCATTTTCGCTGATTATCAAGAGTCTCTTGGTTTATGAACTTATTTTAGAAACCAGACTTAGTCAAAGCTTGTCCACCCTGCTCCATGTGAATCTCACCTGCATCAAGAAATACTTTCCTCTCAGAGCCCAGAGCCTGGGCCGACCGCTAAGCTGGGCGCTTGAGCTGTGGTGTTACAGATGGGAAGACACGCTTCCATGGGGCAATTTTTATTTTATACACATCTGTAAAATAACTTAGTTTCTTGCTTGAGAAGTGCTCATCATTCAAGACATGGTTAATATTTACATTCTTTTCAAGTTTCACCAGTCTTTTCCAAATGGCCTTTCAAGACCAATGGGAACTTTTGAGCATTAGGGCCTCGTTTCTTCCTGAGGATAGAGCTGAGCAGAGGCAGCGAATCAGCGTTATGGTGATGAATCACTGCTATCTGTCTTATCCGGAACCCTCATGAAACCCTCATTCCTGAACAGAAAGAGGAAACTCTACTCGCCCTGGCTTCACTCACAGAGCTACAATCCACATTTGTGGGAATTTCAGTTTCCCTCTGCGAGGTAACCAGCTTTCTTCCGACCAACTCCGTGTTGACACCTCTTCTTTATTTTGGTTCCCAAAATGAGGGCCAAGTCCTGCTCTTACAGAAGACAGGCTGGACTTCCTGTAGCACCATCCCCACCTGGGATGAGCTCACAGGTCTCTCTGTCTCTCCTTCTCTCCTGGTTATGCTAAGCCCTGTGGGGTTTTTAAACCATTAGCTTGAGTAATGAGACTATGAGGGCAGTTTGTGAAAATAACCCTGTTTCTGGAGAAAAGGCTCAATGTTTTGGTGTTGCTCTTCATTCTTGCCCCAAGGCCAAGAGAAAATGAAAGTTCCTATTTATCCTTTTATGTGAAATGCCCACCTCTCCTCAGACTTTGTCCTCAAAGGCCCGGCTTTGGTTCCCTCCGCTGTTCTCTACTGCAAGGGCGCCAGACAGTCCCTGACCTTATGGAACTGTTTTGAGTGAAGAGCTTCAACCCACTGATTATAAGTTGGAAGGCTTCAGTTTTTTCAAGAGCTATGACTGACTGAGACCTGTTGAATCCCCCTTTAGGACCGAGGAAAGGAAAGGACTCTTTCTAAAATGTACAGATTCAGTTTTCTTTTTCTTGATAGGATTCAGCCCAGCTAGATCCCATAACTTATTGATCATAGTCTAGGTCAATCAAAATTTCCAACCTTTACTCAAATCAGAGCTCTGTCTCTCCTTCCTGTGTAAGCTAAGAAGGCTTTTCTGAGGAGGTGACAAGAACTGAAGGGCTAGTCACCTACAGACTTGAATCATGGCCTTTGGTATGGTGTGGGGTCAGCTAGACACACTCTTGTTTACGTAAAACCCAATATCAGCCTCTATTGTCTTTACAAATCCAACTTCTACTTTGGTCCGCAAGCCCTTTACGATGCTTCCAGCCTTTCTCCACATTCCATTGCCATCCTGCCCCTCATGCTTTTCACATTTATTCTTTGAAAGCCAAGCTTTTCTTCTCATAATGGCCTTTGCATATGCCCTTCTCTCTACCTCAAATACTTTTCTACTTAGCTTTCCTTCCTTTAACTTCTGCTTGGTTAAACCCCACTAATCCTTCAGACCTTAGATTAGATATCTCTTCCTCCAGGAAGCCTTCCCAGACCACCCAGATGAGGCTAGGTTCCCTATTTCTGTAACCGTTAGTCCTTGTCATGATTGCCCATGTCCACACTGGACCATAAGAGCAGGGACCATATTTGCCTTAGTCACCACTTAATCTCTGGTGTTGAACACAATGCCTGGAACGTAGTAGATGCTCAGTAAATATGGGACAAATGACGGCCTGCAAGCAACTGTGGGGTCTTAAAAGCAGCAGCAAAGTCAGGGGTCTTTCCAGACCAGGTTCCTTGTATTGCAGGGGTATGAAAGGGGTTGGTGTTGATATAGCTGGGACCTGGAAACACCAGCACAGAGAGGACTGGAATGTCTTCTTTTCCAGCATCAGGAAGGAGCTGAAAAAATGTACTGATGGGGATAAGAGAGTGTCTCTGCAGCAAGCCTCAGGGCTGGTGGGCATGAGGCCTCTGTCCAGATTCTACAAGCCTGCCTTGCTCAGGGACAGCTGGAGTGCTTTGCCTGGGAGCCCCCTGGAGGGGGCTTTTGACACCATATTTCATGAGTCCCCAAAATCATGTTAGCAGTTCTGCCACAACCCATCCGTTGAAGGTCCTCCACTCAAATGTCAGCTTAATTGGAGATTGATGATTTTCCCCCTCAAAGTCAGGTCAAGGGCAAAGGAAACTAGGATTTTTGGGAGAAGAGTGAAGCGGGCTCAGCTGGAAGGATGGGGGCAGGGGACTATTTGCTTTGTCCCCATTGTGTCTCAGAGGCTTTGCTGTCTGACTTGAGAGATGCTGGGGAACTACTCTCTTGGGCTGACTAAAGACTAGAAAAAACAGCAGAGAGCAGACTCCTCCCTTGTTTGTTCCCTGGGTTGTCACTGACAGCATCGCTGGCTCAAGACTGGGCCTTGTCTGGCCTGCTGGATGATGGGTGGGGTCGGAGCATCTTGACAAGTGTGTGGGGAAGGGCTGCAATCTGGCAGAGGGACCTGAGACCTGAGCTCCCAGAAGGCCTGGACCCTGTTCCTCACTCGGTAAGATAGGCTGAAGGTGTGAATGCTGAAGCCGGAATGTCTGGGGTCCATCGTTTACGCCTGGCTATGTGATCTTAGGAGACTTCCTTAAAAGTTATTTGCCTCCATTTCTTTCCTTTGTACCTATCTCACACTTTTAAAATCCTTAGAATACTGCCTGGTGCCTAACAAATACCAAAGCAGCATTTTCATTCGTAACATGGGAGGATTGGATCCAGTGAACTCTGAGAATCCTTTCAATATAAAATTTATGACCTGCCTGGGTTCAAATCCTGACTCTACCTGAGACCAGCTGGAAATTCTCAAGGTCAGGGTCTGGGTCAACTCTGTACCCCCAAAAGGCCTGACATAGTGCCTGGCAGGAAATTTCGAAAGTATGCTTGAACTGCTTAATGAGGTTCCTGTGGAGAGAGAGGTATAAAGACTTATGAAGCAATGAGCACTGGTTTCCCTCTGCTGCTAACAGCTGGACCTCGGCCCAGGAGCCAAGGCCTTCAGGAAGAGGGAGAGGCCTCCTCTGTCTTAACAGACAGATTTGCGATCTTGAGCATTGAAGCCGTGAAGAAAAGGGGACGACCAGATTTGGGTGACTCAAAGTAGAGGAATATGTGAGAACACCTACCATACACCGTAGCCTAGACTCCTGAGCTGACCTGGAACCCAGCTGCCTAGCAGGGTGAAAAAACCAGCAGACTCAGAACTCAGAGCCTGAGTTTAACGCCAGCCCTGCTTCGCTGTATTGTGTGCCTTGGAACAGAGCACATACTATGTTAGACGATCAATTTTAATTAGGTAGGTGATAAATTTTAAAGACTTTTCACAGTATTGGGAGAGTAAATGACTAGAGGCATTACTAAATTCCATATTCTCTCTTCTTTTTTCCAGGGTGCTAAATTATATGACTTTTACGTGGAAAATTTTTAAGTTTTCAGAGTGCTTTTAACATACCTTCCCGTACACAGAACACCCCTGCAGGACAGAAACTTACATTATGCCCATTTTGGAGATTTGATTCAGACTGGCTGCTAAGGTTACCCAGCTGGTTGAACCCAGATTTGCAGGAGGCAAATGTTGCCATCTTTCCTTCCCCTTCTGCCTCCCAGTATGCTGCTCAAATCTTCAAACTAAGGAGAGCTCTTAGTATGCTTGGATGGTCGAATAAGGAAGAAACCTGGAGAACATATATGTGGGGCACATGTGATTATGGCTCAAACTCTCAAGCTGGTGCCACCATTGCTGGGAACTGGAGACAGAGCTAAAGGCCCCACGAGCCAGCTGGCCCAGCTGTGAACACTGGAGGGCATTCAGCTTGCGCGTGGGTGAGGTGCCCAGGAAGGCTCACGGATCACCTGGTTCCTGAGACAAGGTAGGTGCCTGGCTCACAGGAGTAAAATTCTCCTAAAGAAAGGAAAGCACTGGTTATTTGACCTATTGTAAGATCTTAATATTTAATGTGTTAATTAAAAAAATAGCATATATTTCCCAGTTGTATTCCAATATAGTTTCTTTTGTAATCCTATGTATTTTATTTTATGCATTTAAAAACCTAGAAGAGATCCATAGCGTTTTCCAGGCTATCAAATGGCACAAGATAGGTCAAAAACTCTTGAGCGAGGGACAGATTTGTGAGCAGCTAATAGAGTTTAAGCTCTAGGTCCCTCACTTTTACCATTCCTTTCCAAAACTCTGTTTCTAAATTTGTATTTGTCGTTTTATATTATTATTTTTTAAAGATCTCAGTATTTGTATACATTTCATACTCATTAATATAAAATTTGGTACTGGGCATATAGTAGGCTTTCATTAATTGATATTTGGTTGCTAGATTCTGGGAGATTTAAGTGATCTGTGATGTGTAGCTGGAAGTCCTGTAGATTATTCCTTGACCTTTTTCACTTGCTCAGCGGGGTGGGACTTTGGCTGTTGAGGCTGGGAAGGAAGGGCTGGCTCTACAGATGTGAGCTTGGAGGGCTGTGGGATGAGGAAAAAAAAAAAGTGGGAGCAGTGAGCATGGAAGAAAATCAGTGCTACCACTTCTCATGTGGGGCCTTTAGCAATGTCTGATATGTGTCTCTGGAGAGCACCCTCTCAGCTTAAGGGGAAAATCTGAGGATTCGGTTTGAGAATTCTAAGCCCAGCATGAACAGTAAAGACAGTTTTTCATGCCTCTTCACAAGATCTTTACCAGGCAACACTCATGGACATTTATTCATTCTAAATTTCCTGAGTACCTACTACGTGCCAAGCACTGCCCCAGGAACTTTGGGAGCATAATTGTCCAGGTATGGTCCTTGATATTGAGGAACTTCCAGCTACTGGGTGATGTAGTCAGGATGGGAATCCTGGCAATCTGACTCCATGTCCTGTGTTCTAAATTAATAATATGTTACCTCAGAAAACACACCCAACTCAGCCTGGAGCAATCAAGGAAGGCTTCTAAGAAGAGGTGATACTTCTGAGCTGAGTCGAGTTCAGCAAGTGGATGAAGAGGGAAGGATGTTCTAGGGAAAGAAAATATGTTCAAAGGCTAAAAGGTGTGAGGAGAGACAAGCATATTCAAGGAGCTAAAATTATGTGGAATGACAAAAATAACAATAATAATGATGAAAGGAGGGTCGAATGTACGTAGGAAATTGGAGAATAAAGCTGGAGAATAAAGTCGGGCCTAAATCATAAAGAACTTCAAAGTCCATGCTAAGTTGTATTTTGTCTCAATGGTACTGAGAAGTGATCGACATGTTTCAGGCAGGACAGTGGCATGATCAGCACCATGACATTACACATTGTGTTTAGGGTGTTCTTATAGGACAGTGTTTTCTAAGCCCAGTCATTTACTTATTTTAATTAATTAATTAATTAATTGATTTATCCAGTCATCTATTTATTAATGCAACGTATTTTGAACCCACTCTTTCTCCAGCCTTCCCCACTGCGGTAAATGGTACCCACAGATGTGTGTGTCTCAGGTCAAATATCCATGATTCCTCCCTTTCCTGCACCTCCTACATTTCCCCACCCCCACCCCCATCAGCATGCTCTCTCTTCTGTCTCTAAGATGCATCCTGAGTCCATTCACTGCTCTCCAAGTTTACCTCTCTGGCCTGGATTACCGTGTCTGCCTCCTTATAAGGTTTTGCTTGACTCACTGCAATCTAATCTCCAGGCAGCAGCCAGAGGGATATTTGAAAAAAATCAGATCCCGTTGTCCCCACCCAACTTAAATCCCCTTAAAAAGAATTCCCCATTGCTCTTGAAATAGAATCCAAACTCTTCATGATGGCCATTGGAGTCCCGGCTACCTCTCCAGTAATCTCAGACTCTGTTTTCTCATCCCTTTGTTAATAGGCTCTGGCCAGCTGGCCCTCTGACAGTTTCTAGGACTTACCAAGCTCTTTCTGACTTAATTCTTGGAACTTTCTGCTTCCTAGTCCTAGAACACCCTTCCCTGAGCAGTTCCTATGACCTGCTCCTCCACCTTCCGGCTTAATATCATTGTCAGGGAGGCTGTGTGCACATGTCCTGAAGTTATTTTTTTCACATTATCTGGTACCTTTCTATCATAGCTCATTAAAAAAAATATGTAATCTTTACTGTCTAAATTTAGTTTACTATGCTTACTTATTTGATGTCTGTTCTGTCTTGGGAGAACAAGAGCTTCTTGGAGGCAGGACTATGCCTGTTCTTCACTGAGGAAGTGTCCCTAAGCCTCGCACAGGGGCTGAGTATAAAAATTGAGTGGTTGAAGGAATAAATGAGTATAATTAATTTGTCTAGAGCGAGACTTTTTTCTTAAGTTGTCTCTCTCATTCTAATAAGGGAAAAGGCACTGGAAAACCAAAACTGAAAAAACCCAAACAGATTGTTCCCTTTAGTCTTGTCAGACTTCATTTACTGGTTATGAAGATGAATTTCTGACACTTTTTTTCCCCCAAGATGCTCATTGTGAGTGAGGACTGGTTGAGGCCTGTGGCGACAGCTTTCCAGCAAGTCAAAAAGGTGTTAACTTGCTCCTGCTAGTCTGAAAACAATGCTGTGTCACAGCAGGGGGGACAAATAAATTCAGACCACCACTCCTGCAGAACACAGAGTGGAAGGGCTGTTTCAGGCTCAGCCCCTTTGTTGCATAAATGAGGAAACCGAAGCCTGAGAGGTCAGGGAAACAGAACCCTGTCCTGTTGTTCCTAACTCTCTCCCCATTGCAGCCTTGTTCCTAGTGACAGCCTGGATCTGAGTTGACAAGTGGCATCATCGCTGTGTGGTCCATTCCTCACCGAGGTCTCTTCTGATGGAGACAAGCAGGGCTGTGTTGTCAACAGTTTGCTTGTCCTCAAGCACTTAGATGTGCCTGACATCTCTGAATGCCCTCTGCAACTCTAATTTTGGTTGTTTTTCATTAATTTAGTGAGACTTTAGGGGAAGCTTATTTTTATTCTCAACGTAAATCATGCCCTAGGGGTTAATGAGCTTCTTAACTTTATGACTTAGTATGTAGTAGTAAAACTTTTTTTTCTTCATTTATCTTTAATTTGCTTCTTGCAAGATCTAACGCAGGGACCACCACAGGCAACTGGAGAGTCTCATGTGACTTGAGTGTCTAGTATGCTTTGTTGAACCCTCACAACTAATTTGAATAAATTGCCAACATTAAAAAATGGGCAGTTTTACATAATGATCTGATATTACGGCTTCACTTGGGAAACAGAAACATCCAACAATTCTGGGCCAGAATCATTCATGGTCACAGCTGGCTGAAACTGAGGAAAGGTTGGCTCATTTAGACCTGAGGAACACTCTCCAGTGTAACACCACCGCCGGTCTCGGTTGCCTTACCCGCAGCCGGTTTTACTCATTTACTTTCCCTGCTCAGTTCCTACATTTTCTGAGTTTATAAGCCCTGAAATGTCCTTCCCCAAGCTTTCTGGAACCTGAGATCTGTGAACACATTCATGCTCTCGTGGACTTCGGCACAGCATTTCCCAGCCTTGGTCTTCCCAGCGCGAAGCCGAGCTGCTGGGACCACGGGGGCGTGGTCGTCCGGTTGTCCTACAGGAAGCACTGTGAAGTCCAAAGCAAAGGTAGTCTAGAGAGATTTGGAGGAGGGGTGTAGGGGAAATGCAGGGTCAGGTGTAACTATTTTAAGTTAGGAAGAGGGCAGGCGAAAGTTCAGAGAACGTAAAATGTTTATGGCAATTGTGAGTAGGAATTTATGTTCATTATGTCTTTCAATTAATTTCTTCTGGTGGATACTATAGGACTATGCATTAGTTTCCCATGGCTGCTGTAACAAATTCCTAAAAATTTGATGGCTTACAACAACAGAAACGTATGCTCTCATAGTTCGAGAGGCCAAAATGCAAAATCAGTATCACTGGGCCAAAATCAAGCTATTGCATGGCTGCACTCTCTCCAGAGGTTCTAGAGGAAAACACATTTCTTGCTTCTTCAAGCTTCTGGTGGCTGCCAGTTCCTTGGTTTGTGGCCACATCATTCCAATCTTCAGGGTCAACCTTGAAATCCCTCTCTGTTCTGTTTTCGCATTGCTTTCTCGTGTGTGTGCATGTGTGCGTGTGTGTGCATGTGTGCGTGTGTGTGTGTGTGTGAATGTGAGTGAAATCTCCCTCTTACCATAAACGGGGTTTTCATTTAAGGTCGACACAGATAATTCAGGATGGCCTCCTCATCTCAAGATCCTTAACTTAATCACATCTGCAAAGATCCTTTGTTCAAATAGGGAACATTTATTAGATTCCAGGGAGTAGGACCTGATACCATTCTAGTGATTACTCACCCACTATAGACTGCTATTGATTTTGATGGGTTTATCTTGAATTCAGCAATCTTTAAAGTTTGTCTGAAGAGTCAACTTTTCTATATAGACAGTTGTATCATAAACAAATAACAATTCCATGTTTCTCCACTGATTAAAAGAACTTCTATTCTTCTTTTTTATATTCTCTTCCTATTCTTGTGCACCTCCTTTTTTCTTATTTTTAAATAATTTGAATAATTTTTAAAACAATTTTTCTTTTTGTGTTTGTAATAGCTTTATTAAAACGTAATTCACATGCCATACAATTTCTCCATTTAAATTGTAAAATTTAATGGCTTTTAGTATATTTACAGTTATGTAACTATCACTACACTCTATTTTAGAACATTTTATTGTCTCATAGAAAACTTCACACCCCTCAGCTACGAACCCTCAATTTCCTGCTACCCCCAAGCCCTAAGCAACCACTAATCTGCTTTCTGTCTCTACAAATTTGCTTGTTCTAGAATTTCATATAAATGGAACCATACAATGCATGACCTTTTGTGACTGGCTCCTTTCACTAACATAACATTTTTAAAGTTCATCTATTTTGGAACATGTATCAATATTTCTTTCCATTCCCATTGTGGTATAATATACATAATATTTATCATTTTAACCATTTGTAAGTGCACAATTCAATGACATTAAATATATTCACAGTGTTGTTTAACCACCACCACTATCTCTACCCAAAACATTTTCATCATCCCCAACAAAAAATCTATACCCACTAAACAGTAACTCCTTTCTTGCTACCCCCAGCTCCTGGTAACCTCTATTTTACTTTCTGTCTCTATAACTTGCTTGTTTTAGGGATCTCATGTAGGTAGACTCATACAATATTTGTCCTTCTATGTCTGGCTTATTTCACTAAGCATAATGTTTTCAAAATCTGTCCACATTATAACACATATCAACATTTCATTCCCTTTTGTGATTGAATAATAGTCTATTGTGTGTATATACAACATTTTGTTCACCTATTCATCTGTTGAAAAACACTTGAATGTTTCTACCTCCTGGCTATTGTGAATAATAATGCTATAAACATTAATGAGCAAGTATCTGTTTGAGTTTCTACTTTCTAATTCTTTACATTCTTCCCAAGTCTTAGGAGTGGAATTGCTGAGTCATATGGCAGTTCCATGTTTAACCTGTTGAGAAACCACCAAACTGTTTTCCATAGTGGCTGCACCATTTCACATTCTCAGTAGCAATGCATGAGGGTTCCACTTTCTCCATGTCCTTGTCAACACTTATTTTTCATTTTGTTTTTTTGATCATTATTATAGTCATCTGAGTAGTGTGAAGTGGTGTCTCATTGTGGTTCTGACTTGAATTTCTCTAAAGACTAACGATGTTGAGCATCTTCTCATGTATTTCTTGGACATTTATATATCTTTTTGGAGAAATTCTATTCAAGTAATCTTCCCATTTTTGAATTTTTTTTTTTATTGTTGAGTTATAGTTCTCTATATATTCTGGATATTAATTTCTTATTGGATGTACGATTTCAAAAAATTTTATTCCATTCAATAGGTTGTCTTTCTTCTTTCTTGATAGTATCCTTTTGATGCACCAAAGTTCTTAATTTTGATGAAGTCCAATTTACCTAATTTTTTTTTCTTTTGTTGTCTGTACTTTTGTTGTCATATCCATGAAGTCACTGCCAAATTAATTCCTTTCTTTATATTGCCAAATAATATTCTATTATATAGATATGCCACATTTTACTTATCCATTCATCAGTTGATAGATTTTTGGGTTGTTTCTACTTTTGGCTATTATAAATAATGCTGCTATTAATATTCATGAATTCATGTTCTTATGTGGATGTATGTTTTTACTTTTCTTGAGTACAAATCCAAAGTAGAATTGCTGGGTAATAGAATACCTGTGTGAGGAACTGTCAGACTATTTTACAAAGTGGCTCTACAATTTTGCATTCATATCATTAGTGTATGAGGGTTCCAAGTTGAAGTAGTGTCTCATTGTGGTTTCCATTTTTATTTCCTTAATTACGATTGATATTGAACATTTTTTCATATATTTATTCGCCACCATATATCTTCTTTAGAGAAATATCTATTCAGGTACTTTCCACACTTTTAAACTGGGTTATTTATCTTTTGATTATTGAGTTGTAATAGTTTTTGACAATTTTTTAGATATGTCTCTTATCAGATATATGATTTGCAACCTTTTTCTCATATTATTTGGATTGTATTTCCACTTTCTTGATGGTGTTCTTTGAAGCACAGAAGTTTTAAATTTTGATAATGTTCATTTTATGTATTTTTTTCTTTTGTTGCTTGTGATTTTTGGTGTGACATCAAGGAAATCATTGCCTAATCCAAGTTCATTTATGCCTATGTTTTCTTTTAAGTGTTTTATAATTTTGGCTCTTACACTGAGGTCTTTGATTAATTTTGAATTTATTTTTTTTTAATATGGTGTGAGGTAGGAGGTTTTTTTTTTGCATATGGCTATTTAATTGTCCCATCACTGTTTGTTGAAAAGGCGATGTTTTTCCCCATTAGATTGTCTTGCTACTCTTGTTGAAAATCAATTGACCGTAAATGCAAGGGTTTATTTCTGGAATGTTTATTTATTTAATATAGAGGCGATAACAAGCATCTTTACATGGTCCTGATTTTAGTGAGAAAATTTTAAGGCCTTCACCTTTTTGTGGTGCTGCTATTAGTATCCGAGAGATAGCCTTTATTAATAAAAAGACATTTCTTTGCATTCCTAGTTGTTAAGAGGTTTTTGTAATTTGTAAGTGAAATTCAAATGCTTTATTCACATCTACGACAGTGATCATATTTTGTTTTTATTCTTTAATCTGTTAGTGTGTTAAGTCACACTGATGGATATTTCTGATGATAAATTCTTACGTTCCTGAGATAAACTCTTCTTGGACTTTATTTAGGACTTCTGTGTCTATGTATATAAGTGAAATTGACCATAGATTCCTTTTCTGATATGGTTTTGATCTGGTTTTGGTGGCAAAAACCAAAAGATCTGTTTTGGGGTTTTATATCGGACATCTCTTGAGCATGATTTGAAATTCTTTTCAGCCCTATCTCTTACTCCCATGACACATTGGCTTTGTCTCTGGCTTTGGACGGGTACAGCCTAATTCTCCTCTGTCTAGGTCTGTCTCATGTTCCTTCCTAGAGCTTCTCCAGTGTACATGAGATGCCCGCAGAACCTGTTCTGCACTCTCACACGTGCACCTGAAAGTTCTGGGGAGTGAAAAGTTAACAAGGGTAAGGCTGCCCTTGTCCAGTAGTGGACCTTGACCAAGGCACTCAGGAGAGCCTATGCACCCTCCTTTCTTTCCCCAGGCTGACAGTCCTGAGATGAAATTAATAGGAACTCTCAGAAGGTCTCAGTCTCCCTTAGTAGTCAGCTCAACAATGCATCCCTGTAAGAACTTTCCTCCTTCCCTCTTTCAACCCTCTGTCCTTCACTTCTGCTTCTGGGGATCACACTCCAAGTAAACTACCTATATGCAAGCCTGTTTCTCAGGCTCTATTCTAAGGGAAACCCAGTGTAAGATAGTTTGTCTCAGAAAATAAGGTGGCAGATTTTTTAAAATTCTTTTTCTGTGATAGTTGTACTGGATAAGAATAATCTATTGAATGTTTGTTACAGCCTGCTGTGAAACCATATCATGTCATTTGTGAGAGGAGATGGGGGAATATTTTTCCCTTCGACTTATTCAAGTTTTTAAATAGTTGTCGATTTATTCAAGTCTTTTGTTTCTCTTTTAATTTATTTATGTAATTTATATTTTTCAAGTTTATAGCATTGTTCTCTTATAGTTCTAAATATTTCTACTGCATCTGTAGTTATATCTTCTCCTTCATTTCTAATGTTGTGCCTAATTCGTAGTCACTCCCATTTTTCTTGGTCAGTGTTTATTCATTGGTCGGGTTTATTTATTATCTTTTCAAAGAACTGGCTTTTAGTTTTATCGATGATCGTTAATTTCTGCTTTTGTATTTACTTATTTTTTCCTGCTTTCTTTGAGTTTACTTTGACTAAATGCTTTCTGAATTTCCTCATTCATTTTTCTTAAAATGTTATTAAAACATTTTGTAGTGTATACAAGTGTCAATGTGTACTGCTGTACACCTGAAACATATACATATATATGAAATTTTAATATATGAAATATATCCCAAACACCCAGAGAAGCAAAAACAAAGATATATATGTAATAAACACCCATGTAACTATCACCCAGATTTAAAAAATCAGATTATTTATGTTCAGTCTTTTTTATTTACTAAAGATTTCTTATTTATTAATAAACATTTAAGACTACAAATTTCCATATAAACATAAAATTCATTGCATCTTACAATTCTTGATTCATAGAGCTTTTGTTATCTTTTACTTCCCAACAGTTTGAAATTTTCATTGTGATTTCTTCTTGAACTCATACATTATCAGAATGATGTCTTTAACATTCCAAATGTATTTTTCCCAATCTTCTCCTATTGATTTTTAATTTTATTGTTCTATGAACAGAGAATATTAAATCTATTCTTTGAGATTAGCTGATACTTCTTTTATTGATTTGGAAAGATGTTCATGACATATTGTTGCGAGAAAACATCATTATGTTCAAAATTATTGCATTGGGGAGGAAAAATGTGTGCATGCTTACAGAGAAAAAGATGAAGGGGATACAAACTGAAATATTTATCTGCCAAATAGTTATCACTAAAATGAAAGGAGATTATGGAAGTTTTTTTAAAAAATTCATTTTGTTTCTTGAATTTCTTCAATGATGATATATGCTCTTAAAAATTAAAAATTAGTTTACAGATTTTTAATAATATCTTTCTTTGTAAAAATGACCAGTGCCTATTCAAAAAACTTAATAAAAGTATAGCAATGTATATTATAGAAAGTTGTTGCTTGACTTCTAAAGATAGTCTACATTGATTAATTTTAAAAATGGTATTACATGTAAATATGTATTACATATATGTATTAAATATATGTAGCTATTTCTGCAACTTGCTTTTATTTCTTTAAATAACATTATGGAGACTTCTGCTTCACTATAGCAGACTGACCATATGACTTACACACCAAACCTCCTTAAATCTCATTGAAATGACAGCATGGATGTACTCCAAAGAAACCAAATCATGAAAATAAATTTCAAAAAGGGTAATGCAAAAAAAAAACATTAAAAGAGAAGACTCCTGCCAAGTCTCAGGAAACGGTCCTGTTACCCAGGAAGGTGAGGGTAAGGGGGGCGGGGCATAATCCTGACGCATTTAAGGAGCACACCACCTCCACTCCCTTCTTGGCCCCAGTCAGGAATTAATACTTCAGAGATACAGACCAGGGAAGCATTGAACTTGGGGACAACCATACGTGGAAATATCTCCAGGACATTTTGGTAAGTGAAACTAACAAACATGTTGTAGAACAATACACATGACCTAATCCCTAATACGCTAACAAAACAAAACATATGCATATGTGAAAATGTAAAAAGCATAGGCAATGGAAAGATACACACCATATCTGTAGTCACCCTGCAGCTTCCCAAGATTTAGTGCTGAGGTTCTTGAAATTTTCCTCCCTGAGTGATCTTACTCATTTCTGTGCCTTTAAATAGTGCCTTCATGCTGAAGACTCCAAATTTTTATCTCCTTTGGGGGCAGTTTCAATGCTTTTTCAGACTAAGCCAACCAGGGGACTGCATTCTGTAGCCACAGTGATTGGTTTGGACTCAGAGCCCGTAGAACTTGACAGACTTTGAGGTAGACACGATTTCCAGTTGGCTTTGAACCGACGAGGAAAATAATGTCTTCACATTCTTGCTAGAGGTTTTACCAGTTCACACTGCCACCAATCTTTTACTAAGCCTGGATATAATGAATTATTTATTTTTACTTTTCCCAGTATGTTAGGAGTAAATATTTCTAGTCTACATTTTTGTTTATTGTTAGCGAGGTTAAACAACTTTTCATATTATATAGTTATTTGTATTTCTTTTTAGGTTGCCTATATCCAATCTCTTTC
Source organism: Pteropus medius (assembly GCF_902729225.1). Lineage (NCBI taxonomy): Eukaryota > Metazoa > Chordata > Mammalia > Chiroptera > Pteropodidae > Pteropus > Pteropus medius. The sequence continues at coordinate 13,538,431 of NW_024355205.1, forward strand.
ATCGTTTATAAATTGCATTATTAGTCTGTTCCTAATTGATACGAAAGATGTTTTAAAATATTGTGGATGCTCTACCTTTGTTATATGTGCTGCAAATATATTTAGCACACTGTTTTTAATAACTGTAATTACTTAAATGCTGTTATTAATACTGAATGTGTCCTGGGGCAGTAACTAATCTATTGTAACTCTAAATTCACATGAGAATTAAAGAGTGTAGCTCTTTCTAAGGCTCTTTTTAAGTGCTTATTCTCCTAGCAGCATCTCGCAGCATTGGCTTAGCATGGATTGGTAAAATATAAAAATTCTACTCCACAGACTGTTAAAATTATGAAAGCATAGATTATATTCTTATGGACAGTTTTGGTTAAAAGAGCAAAACATTTGACTAACCATTTTTCTTTTATTTTTTCACTGAAAACACAAATTGTAATGACCACGTTGACTTAATGTATAATTTATCTTAATGATTAAGAGTAATGTGAGTGTTTTGTCTTAAAAACTAAATCCATTTAGTGTTAAGTTTTTGTGGACTCTTTAAGTTCCACAAATCAGCAATTAGGAAGTGCTGATTTATCTGACCAAAATAATATAAGAATAAATAGAAGCATCAACAATGTGTCAGACATTGTTCTAAGTGTGCCACCACAGTACATCCCTTCGTTCTTACAAGGACCCCGTGAGGCAGGTACTGTCATTATTTCTGTTTTCCAGATGAAAGAACAAGACAGCGAGGTTAATTTGCCTGTCCACACTCACACCGCTACTTGGGGAAGAGCAAGTCTTTGAACTCAGGCAGTTTGTGCTCACTGCTACACATTAAACCATATATACATGCACAGTGCCTTCTTAATGCTTTGCTTTTTAAATTTTTGTTTTGGTTTGGTTGTCTTAATCTTGATATTGTTACTTAATCCCATATGATATAAATCAGAGTTTATGTTACATAGCATAAAAAAATGGGATTTCAACGGGATAAGGACTCTTATGATGTTTAATACTAGCTCTCCAAATGAGGTTGGCATGTATTTCTAAGTGACTAAGAATTATTTAAAACACTCTTGTGTTGCATGCAACCTTAAGCAAGAATTGAAGTTAAATTTTGGAATAATTGTACTTTTGACCTATACCAAGAATATGGCATATATATCTTTCACTGAGTTTGTCTTTATCAAACTGGTGGCTAGTTATTTCAGATGATCAGAAAGGCAGATACCTGCCATCTTGACAGAGTTATGGGCCTCCCACGTGTCACCTTAGGGAATGTTGGCCATTGCCTGGAGCCTGGCTGAGCTGGATGGTGTGAGCGGCCAGGCTTCTGGCTTCAAGAGCCAGAGGGAAGAGCTAGAAGAATCCAGGTAAAGGAAACTCTGACTCTTGGACATTAATGTGGGGGAGAGTGGTGCTTAGTAGATATGTAGCCCAGGCACAGTGGGGACATGATGGCTCAGAGGGTGGAGGTGAGATGGTACCAAGGAGCTCGCGAACACAGGTCTGAGGAGCATGGTGGCCAATGGCTTGTTCTGAGTGGATTTTGTACCATCTTGTTGGGTACAACTCTGCATTTAAAAGAACACTATTCCTAAGCCACTGCTCTCTCCTGCTCTATCCCAGGGCTGGTAAGATCTTGCAGCCAGTAGCTTCTCATGAGGGATACACTGGGGAGCCCTAGAAACAGTGATGTTTAAAATATTAATTAAGAACTAACATCTATTGGGCTCATATGATGGACTGGGCATGATTCTAAGACTTTCTACATGTACCAACCCTCTGAGGCAGGTATTGCTAATATCATCTTCTTCCCCATTTCACAGATGTGGCAGGTGAGGCAAAGGGAGCTTATAAACATTGCCCAAGGTCACACAGCATAAAAGGGGAGGGTGAGAAGGGGGTGGGTTTCATGCTGAGGGAGTTTGGCTCCAGACTTGGTACATCAAGCTATTATGCTCTATTGACTTCTTGGAATGTTAGTAAAAATATTCCATTCTCAGGAAATAAAAAGAGTGATGAATTTGCTACATTGCTTAGAATAAAATATATCAGTTTCAAACCAATAATTTCCTTCAGCCCTATAGTTCTCTCCCAGAATTCTAGTTGTGCACAGTCCCACTTGAGTTCATCATTTGTCGGAAGGTCTTTATTCCTGGGTTTTTCTGGGCTTTTAAGCCACAAGAGGAGGTTTGATTTATGAATACTTAATACATATATTTTACTGCTGCTTCTCTTGTCCTATTGGGCTCATTTTGCACATCAAGTTGCCCCTGAAGACTCCAGATAAACTATGTATACTGAGTGATAGTTGGCCACCTCCTGATTAATAGGACTAGCATGGTGACATTGGGCCCTGGCTCTCCCTCCAAAGGCATCGTTTCTTATAAGAGAACGTCCACTGAAGGTCAAGGATCAATGCTGCTGGAACACTGAGAAGCTGCGTAGACGAGAGATGCTCATTTGAAAACTCAGGTTCCAGATTTCCAATAGGGCAGAGTGAGCAAGTCAACAAATCATCTCCCTAGAAAATAATGATAAAATCAGACAACACTGTCAGCAACAGCTATTTCCGGTTCCTGGAAATTGACTACAAGCAAACATCAAACTGAGAAACATTGTTCTTCATGAAGAACTGCTGTATTTTGGTAAGAAGAGTGGGAGTTTATAGCATTCTTGCCTGTGACTGCTTTTGGATCTGTTCCATCTCAGTCAATGCAAAGGTTCCAGCAGGATGGGGCAGGCTGGAAAAACCTGCAGCTTCACTGCTGGAGGGAGCACAAGCGAGTTTTAGCTGAAGGTGGGAAAACCACTTCCAGTCGTTTTGTCAGTTAAAGGAATGATCTTGATGGCATGTGAATGGGAAAGGCCAATGCTTTATTAACTTGAGGCTGTGACCAGTTTAGAAGAAGCAACAGAATGGTGGTGTAACGTAGGAGCCCCAGGACAGGAACCTGCACCTAGGCCTCGGGTATTCCGAAAAAACCACAAGGAGAACCAGCAGAGTGAGACATGCCGTTTATTACTCACAATACAGCGAGGCTCCAGCGCTTGATCTGTTGGAGCTGTAGGAATAATGCTTCTGTCCATAAGCAAGCAGTTTTTATGCACACAAGCAGAGGGAGGGGTTATCTCATTGGGGGAGCAGCCGCCTTCTTAGACAGATAGGAGCAAGATGTGATGCTTGGTTACAGGAGCAGATAACGTCCATGGGAGCAACAGAAAACGTCCTTGGGAGTAGGCACTGCTGAAAACTCTTCGCGTGCTGCCTTCCTTGGCTGCTGGCTGGGCAGCTACCAGTCTTCTGAGTATGTGGAGGGGCTGTGATTTGAGTTAACCTTACAGGTGGACAAGCCAGAAATTTAATAGGGAGATCCGAGGAATAAGAAAACTACAGAGGGGCTCAAAGAATTCTTGGCACACCCCTGGCTGCCTTACGAGCACAGCAGGAAGGGACCAGGAGGATCCAAGCCATCCACACAGCCCTGGCTAATTGAGGCTGTGGACTTGCAGAGGAGACACCGAGCATGTGAGAATCTTACTGGACCTATGGTCTAAAACTGGACTGTGATGATGTTAGCACAATTCTGTATATTTACCAAAAATCACTAATTTTCTTCTCAAACTGGGTAGATTTTCAGGTACATACATTAATATAAAAAAATTAAAAATATTCAAGTTCTAATAAATGGCTCTAAGAAATGTAGTTTTGGAAATTTTTCTTTAGTATATTATGACACTCCAAAACCAATTTCTGCCAGAACAGCAATTATCTATTTTTGGTAATACATATTGCTCATCTACAATGATTTTTTTTTTCAGTCTTTTATGTCCTGCATAAGAGCTTAGAAGGTTTTAAATTTCTGAGACCATCAATAACCAAGACTCACTTGAAAACTATGTATTTAAAGAAAAAAATGTGTGCTCTGGGACATCATTTGCCAACATTTATTGAGCACAGAGTTTGCTACAGAGGCTAAGAGGTCTATTGTTTAAATCTGACTGTCCTCAAGGGGCTTAAACTTAAACAATCATAAGTTAGCTTATAATCATAAGTTAAAGGTAACTATTATATTAATGTTACTGGTATAGGGCTGGTGAAAAATGAAATGCTGCCAACCACACATGATGAGTTATATGATATCTACTGCGTTCATTATTGCCTTTACTCTTAAGAACATTGTGAGTATTGCCAAAAGACGAGGAAACAGGCTCAGAGTGGTTCAGCAACTTGTTCAAGGTCAAATACTTCATGCCAAAACTGAAATTTAAATCCATGTGGCTGATGCTCAAGCAAATGTTGATGAAGATCTGTGATAGCAGGCACTGATACATGGTTGGTAGGGGCATAAAAATTGGTAAAAATTTCTTTGAAAGATAACTTGGCAATATGTATCAAATGAAAAGTTCATGTATTCTTCGTCTTTGGAATTTCACTTCTAGAATGTTTATGATATAGTAGAAATGACCTTTAGTAAGGAATTAGTTAAATAAAGATCTATTTGTAAAATGGAATACTATGCAGCCATGAAGAAGGTGTTATAGGTATATCTGAATATACTGACGTAGAATGATCTGCAAGATAAATGATTAAGAAAAAAAAAGCTGTAACCAACACTCTTGTGTTGTTTTAAAAGGGACTGCCTGCCTAAAGAGACAGGAAATTGTGAATACTATTGTGAGGCCAATTATATAATTTTTAACAGAGGTCTGGGGTTAATTTTTAATTGGTATCTGCAGTTTCCATATCTTCAAGTAGCAGAATAGTGAGCTATTGATTAGGATATGGAACTACCTTATGAAATAGAAATAATAATTTTTATGGTATTAGTTAAAAGATTTTCTTTCCAGCCTGTCGTGCTATATTCCTGAAGTTTTTTTCTTTTCTGACTTGACTTACCTAAATCTTCAGAGTTAAAAGGGAACTTAGAAATCATGTAATTTGGTATTTATTAACACTGAGTCGCAGGCTCCCAGTGAGTCCTGAAATCAATTTTGTGGGTCACAACCAGCATTATTTCATTCATTAAAAATTAAATAATGTAGGTTAAAACAGAAAGTATCAGAGTACGTTATATTATATTGGAAAACTTTATGTTTTACAGTATGATTTGTGTGTATGTATATGTGTCTGTGTGTAGTGTGTGTGTTTATATGTGCCTGTACATGTGTGTGATCTGTATATGCATGTGCTTTTTGTATGTGCATTTTTGTATGCGTTGTGCGTTTATGCACGCATGTATGTGTGTGTTGCTGTTTAAACATATTTCTTGCTGTTGGTCCTGGACTAAAAAGTTTAAAATTCACTGTCCAAGTATAAAATATCTTATTTTACGGATAAGAAAATGGAGGCTCAGACAGGCAAAGTGACTTGTCCAAGATGAACAGCAGAGCTAGAATTCCTACTCAGATGTCTGGATTTACAGATTTCATCCTATTTTGTAGATGCCTCTGTTGCCAGAGATTCTGAGGACTTTAAGGAATGGAAAGGTCAGTCACTGGATTTTCTTTTTTGAAAGACCGTGAAGAACAATGTGGCAGATGGACTGAAGGGGACCTGAGTGAAGGCTAGGACTCCCTCTGGTCAAAAATTTTTATATCAGCCCTGGTGAGAACAGGTGACACCCCGAAGGCATTGGCCTGAGACCTGCCAAGGAGGAGAAAGTAGTGAAATTTATTTGAAGGCAGCGATGACAGGACCTGGTGATGACTGAATTTGAAGTGGCACAGTAGAAGTCAAGAGTAAGTTCCAAGTTTCAGACTTGGGTACCTGAGTAAATGATAGGGCTGTTTGCTGGACAGAGAGAACAGGAGAAGAAGTAGTTTCAAGGACAAAGATAACGAGAATAGATTTGAGATGTCTTTGGAACTTTCCAATAGAGACTTCCAGAGGGGAGTGAGAAATCCAGCTGAGAATGCAGAAGAGAGCTCAGGGGTAGAGATAATTACCTGAGAGTCACCAGTGGAAGTTGAAGAACAGCTCTGAAATAATTCTTTCTTCTGGGATCCTTTAGTCCCCACCCTTGAGTGTGGTTTCCAGGGTTTCTTATTCGAAGGCTCTGAGCAGAAACTTCTCATGGCACGTCACCTCAACCAAATGCCACAGAAATGCAAAGTGAAAGCACTGGGGACTGACTCAGAAACCAAACCTACAAATTCTCCTCTCAGAGGCTCTTTATTTACTCGTTTGGTTTCCATTTGTGCCAGTATAATTAAACAACGCTTGTTTTCTTTTACTTGGAACCTCTTTATTTGGGACTTCCCTCTGGTAGGGGCAGCAGCCACTCCGAGGACTTACCCCAGAGACCTCAGAACAGAAATAGCTTCATTTCCACTTGAACTGTTATTTCTCTGCCTAAAGAATCTTCCTGACCAATAATCCTGCTAACCCTTTATGGGAAATTCGGTCTCTGGACTCTACAGATGTTAGATTCACAGTGAAACCGTGGAATACTCCCATTTATTAAAAATTCCATTCATATTCTCCAAGCTGAAAACAAATCATATTTTGGGCTGTAGGGGTAGCCACTCTAAATGACCCAACTGACTAATGGTTTCCTTTATGATATACATTTCCTGTGAATTCCAAGGGAATTCGTGAAATAGAGGGAAAAAGAAATATTCTCTTATTTCACTTTTTATATAGATGTCTGAGGCTTTGTTGGGAGGTTACATGGGTATGAGGCAGAGATATTTCTTAGTGGCAGCTATCGAACTGGGGCTACGTTAAAGGACGCTGGAAGCAGAATTTGCCTGGATTGAATGTATCTAGACATTTTCCACTGGCCACAAATACAGGATTTGTCACAGAGTAAATTAGTGACTTTAACAGGTCACGTTACCTTTCCAGGCTTCATATCTTTCTCTTCAAGGAAAGGAGAAATGGGATCAATCATCACTAACTTTCCTTCTGGATCTAAAAGTGTTGTGATTTTATGAATGACTTTAAGGTAGCCCTCATTTAAAGGACAATTGTATCAGACACTTTATAAAGATAAATACAATTTTCTTTGACTTCATCTTCACTCAATTCATTGGGCAAATACGCATGGAGAGCTATCATGTGCCTGGCATTGTGCTGGTGCAAGGGAAACTTAGGGCGGAGATCATGGTACCCTTCACTTGCAGTTATAGGGGAATCAAGGTAGCCATGTTCCAGGGTCAGCAATGACCTGAGCTTTCTATTTCTGACTCTGCTAGAATGCTCAGTATAAAATAGAGTCAAATTCTGATAACTTATTGTCAGGAATTTACTTTCTTTTATGCATTGTTGTATCTTCAGTGCTTAGAAGAATTTCCAATACATTGTTGGTGATTGATTATGGTGTAATGATGGGGCATGAGTTTGAAGGACATACTTAAAGGTGGTGGAAACATGAGCGAATACAATCGTCTTCAAATGGAAGTATGTTTATCCCAAAAGAATTTACAAACACTTTCCAGGGGATAGATAAGATTGAATAACTTTAGGGGAATCAACTTCTGGGTTCTCAACTGCTGTATAAGTCATTTCACAAAGTTGATGTGCTTGAGAGCGACTGAGAAAGTTATCCTACTGGCTTCTTTCCCACCTCCCTTTTACGCTGCTCTTTACTACTTAGTAATGAATGGCTTTTCTCTCCAGTTTCACTGAGATGCAGTTCTCCAGGCAGTAGAAAGCACCCGAGAAGAAACCCTTTAATGTATAGGGACAAGTGTGCAACAATAAATGGCTCTAATGACTGGCTAATAAACGTTTGCAAGGCAAGTGGTTTCCAATTCTTTGCTGTCAAAAAAATTCAGGTAGAACCTAATGGAGTTGTCATCTGTCATCTAATAGATCACTAAAAATATTTTTTCATAATAGATCACAATGTCATTTTTGCCATATCATTCAAAGAGAACCCCCCAAATTAATTGATGTTGCTATAACAAGATTCTTTCCATTTTCACCTACTAATTCATGAACAAGTTATGTCTATAAATATAATAATGGGAATAGAAATGATGGAGAACTCTGTCTCATTCTGTCAATAAGCAGTATTTATTGACAGATACATGAATAAATTTGAAAGAGAACAACCTCCCTTCGAAAAAAGATGCATTTCTAATACAATTCCTCTTTATTTTATAATTGTTCACCAAAGTTTATAATATATTTGTTGTTTTAATCAATTGATTAATAATAATATTTGTAATAGGAACTCAGTATAGAAGAATTTTATTACTTCAAATATTATGGTCACAGGAAACTAAAACATTTAATTGAAATTTAGATACATATTTTTATGTAAAGAAGTTTGATAGGGTGATGAATAAAACACTTCTAAAAATGAAATGTAAGTACATAAGGACTCTCAATTCTAAAATAAATAAATGATATAAAATTTCCAACAGTTGAAGAGCTTGCTCATTTACTTGTTTTAAAAATGTATGCGATAGTCAAATTGCTTTGGTACTTAAATTTCATTGGATACATAGAAAAAATACATTCAATTGGATATGTCATATATATTTTTAAATGTTTATATTTAGAAAGTTCTAGAAATAATTTTTTTTGCAATGCTTTAAAAGCGTAACAGACAAATTTTGAAGTCAACTAAGAAATGTATGAGGAGTACATAGTTTTAAACATTTTTCTGTAGGCAACAAAGTTTGAAGACCACTGGGCTAATAATTCAAGTGTGGCATCCTAACCCTGGCTGCAAGGTTATCATCAAGCCTTGGGAAATGCCCTTCTTAACCCTTCTGTGTCCATTTCTCTTTCCACAAAATAAAAAGCACACCCGCTTGCTTTCCCTTATTCTCAGGAAAATGCTGAGATCATATGAGAAATGAAATAATGTGACAAGGTCTAGATTATTTCTGGGGCGTAAGTTGGATACCTCTGGGAAGTTTCAATAACTTTTTCAGGCTAACAGGATACTGGTTAGTTCCCCAGAAAGTATAAAGGAAAGGTATTCTTATTACTACTTTACTGTGGCCTCCCATTTCCCCCAGCTTTGATTCAGCCATTGAAATGTCACTAAAGCATCTCACATTGTGGGGTTAGTTTCTGCATCTCTGCATCATAGGGTTAGCAAGAAGGACCTAACTTTATTTCGGAGCTCCATCCAAGGTTCTGCTCCGATGGTCAGTAATAGAAAACCACAGACTACACAACAGGAAGGCCAACCAGCCTAAACTCCTTTTCCAAATGGCAGTGGGAACACACGGGACTTAGCCCAGAAGGTTCTGAGAATCGGCATTGTTAATCCCTATTCAGGAAACAGAAGATGGTCAGTTCACACCATGTGGGTCCTGTCAGCTTGGTAGATCATCTGACATATCTTGGATTCAATTCCTTTCCTCTTCGAGATGCTTATACTTTTGTAAGCAATTAATGGGAAGTTAGACCTTGAGCTTCTCATGCAAGTTCATAAAGCATATTAGGTTGTAATGTCTAGCAGGACTTTTAAGATACTTGCAGTCTTGAAAAAGACATGGAGTTTTAAGTTGCTGCATAAATCTAAGAACTTGTGGGGAAACTGGGTGGTAAGGGACTACATATAAAAAGAAATTAAGAGTAGGATTTCTCTATGAGATGGTGTTGAACATTCATTAATTAATTCATTCACTCATTCAACATATATTTACTTAGCTCCTATTTAATGCCATTTGCTGAGCTGGGTATGAAGAACAGAGATAAATGCCCTGCCCTGTTCTCAAGGAGATTTACTCTGTTTGCAGAAAGGCTATAACAATGACAATACTATACAATTACCCAAATGAGAACACTGTGGGAGCAGAGGAGAATAAACAAAAAATTCTTTCTAAGGAAGCAAAGGAAGACTTTCTAGAGGAGATGGCATTTGAGCTCAAAGCAGGGAGAAGGCATTTCCGGAATAAAGAATGTCATGTACGAAGGCCTGCAGCCAGGGAGAATTTAGGATCGACGTGGAGCTTAAATGACACCTGCTTGAAATCTGAGAGGGAGAGTGTCTAGAGTTAGGCTAGATGAGAAGACAAGAAACAAATTATAACAGCCCTTGAATATCATGCAGAGAATTTACCTTTTATCCTGTGGGCGATAGGCTTTCAAGACATGGAGTGGCACATGTCAAGATCAGATGTTTGTTAGAAACATTACAAGATCACTTAGCTATTTGGAGGGTAGATTGAGGTGACAGGACAGGGTCACAAGATTAGAGATGAGTACAGGCAGGACTCTTTCAGTCTTGACAGAAATCCAGCTTAAATTAGCATAAGCAGAATGAGATATGATTGGCTTCTGTACCAGAATGTCAAAGGGAAGATCCAACTTCAGACAAAATCTAAGAACTTATAGGATGTCCATCAGGGATTTCTCCTTCCCCTGACCATCTCTCAAATCTATTGCTCTCGTTAGCTTCCGATCCAAACTTTCCCTCCACATAGTAGACAAGATGGCTGCCAGGCTTTCATGTCTCCATTTTAGTATTCAAATATCGATTCCAGGGAAACTTCTTATTAGCTCTGCTGGGGCCACATGCACATCAATGAACCAATTATTAGTGGAGGGTTGGGGAATGGGTATTCCATTCTTGGTGACTGCCTAGGTCACTCCTGTGGTAGAGGGGCAGGCATCAAGTCTGAGAGCCCCAGGAAAACCACATAAAGAAAGAGATCCCCAAAGAAACCAGAAGAATGGGTATATGCACTGGCAATATACAGACTATAGCTACAACTGACCACAAGAGCAGAATTTGATATGAGAGTGGAAATATGGAAGAAAGGACAAACAAAAGAGGCTTTTTTGGGGGGGGGAGGGGTGGCTGTAATTGACATGAGACTTGATTTTTATTCACTTGATCTTCTAAAACAAAATAGACTTCTATCTTTAGCAGGTACCTGGATGCTGCCGCTGGGAGAAGATTCCAGGTGTTTGGTAGCCAAAGAGGGCTAAGAAAATATAGAGAGATAAATACATACATAAAATAGAGAGATAAATATATAGATAAGTAAATACATAGAGATATTTATTTGCTTATGATACCCTTCTTGGTTCCCCAAAAGAATTTGAGGCAACTTAAAGGGATAATACAGTAAACTAGGAATCACGTTACCCTAAGCTCTTATTCAATTTATCATAGGTGGGCTGCAAATTTACTTATTTGCTTCCTGGAAGCCAATGCAAAGAGAAAACATTCTGTGTCAAAAAAATTGCAATGATCATCAAAGAAACTTGACTATTATTGGTATTGACATCTGAAAGGAATATCTTCCCAGGCACTCATAAAGCTGTCATCGAGTAATGCTGCAGTAATATCATTCTGCCTATAAACATAATAATACGTTTTGTGGTGCTCTTTCTCAAAACGACTTTCAGTGGTGGCTAATGTCATATAGCTAAAACATTAGTTAATAGAAGTAATGATCTCTGTAACAAACACAGAATATTTTGAAATCTTAGAAAAGTCCTACAGAAGCCAGGTCAACCCAACTGTTAGATGAGTAGTTCGCATTTACTTAGCTGTGAATCCCTTCCCTTGGGGCACATGGTCCTTATTGTCTAATACCAAACTTGTTTCTATTGCTTGTATTCCCAGTCTGGTCCCTAAACGCATTTGCGTAAGTGCCCTCTGGAAGAGCTGTACAGAACCAGTGGTCCAACTCCTTCCTCCTTTATACAGCTCAGCCTCCCTATTAGCATACTTCAGATACTTCAGCGTCTTCTTTTCCCCTTCCCAGCTGCCTCTGATACTAGCTTTATCAAATACCTCCCCATTCTCCTCCAGTCTTCTCTGGGCAAGTACTTACATTCGCTCCTCTACTGCTCTGGGCTTTAGGACTGTAAAGGTAAAGCTATCAACTCCTAAAGACCTAGCACCCCCACTTGCAGTGTGGTGAGACTGGTCCATGTTTTTGGGTGGTTTGCGTGATGGGCCTGGAAACTGAAGACAAAGGAATTCCCGATGAAAATGCTTTCTTCTTGAGCCACGAAGCCTGCGTAACTTTGACTTGGGAATGACCGCTAGTCTCAGAAATTTGAAGCAGACCTAAGATTTGGCTTTCATTTTCTGGTGTGATGTGAAAGCAATGCTTCTGGCCTAGTTAATTGGTAGTAGAGGAAAATCCATGCAAGCACCTGAAATGAGAGCCATTTGTATGTAAACTTCCTGCTTTCTTTAAAATTCAAAATTTTGAAGATGAGCGAGTGTATTTGGCCTCAGTAAGAACAGAGGCTTCTAAGATACAAAATCAAGGCAACTGTGAGGTTTTAAAGGAGCGGTTAACTGCCTCAGATAAAAACCAACTCTTGGATGATTTTATAATACAGAATTCTTGACAATGAATATAATTTAGGAAGTGATACACATGTGTGTACTTTTAAAAAGAGGAAGTGGGCATTTGACTTTTTATTTGAGGGGATTGGGGAGGGCATTGTTTGTTAGTACTATATTGGCACATCAGCTATGCAAATCAGGGGATTCGGCTGATTATAAAAGAAACCAGAGAGAGACTAAGGCTTGAAATACAATTTAAATTTCAAAACTGTGATGATTTATCTAGGACATTTTCTTGTAGGAAGCAAATAGACAACAAATTTCAAATGTGGCCCATAAGGCATAATTCAAAACATCAATGTTTTATTTTTATTGTTGGGTTTGCCCTTTCCCTCTAAACCCCATTAATTTATATTTACTGAGTGATTCTTGCCTGTTTTGGGGAGGTAGCCCCAAAAAGAGGCTTGAGGAAACTCAAAAGAGGTTTTTAATTATTTACTTATTGCCTATGCAGTTCATAAAACCTGTTAGCCCCTTCAAGGCTGCTTTTGACAAATTCCCTCTAGGCCTCCTGACTTCTGGGGTGTGCCTGGCTCTTAGCTTCACCGGGTCCCACTACAATGACTGAGGAATGTCCTCATAGGAACCTGCAGGTCCCTAAAACCTCCGCCTTTCACAGAGGCTCCGCTCACAGAGGTGGCAAATGGGATCCAGGCACCAAAATGCACTGGAAGAAGCGGCTTGGCAAGGCCCACAGTGGAGCTGTGGCCGTCTGCATATGCTGACCCGGTTCCCTCGGGCCTCTTTTTGGACAGCACTTCCATTCTCCTCAGTCCTCACATTCTTCTGTCTTGCTCTTGGCCTCAGGTACAGGAAGCGAAAGCTGTTGTCTCCCTAAAGACCCAACCAGCCCACTTGGAGTGTGTGGTAAGACTGGTTTGGGAACTCCGAAAAGGTCCGTGTTCTGTTTCACTCCCACTCTTGATTTAGCCAGAACTGCAGAGAAATGGATTTATTACTCCCATACAAAACATCCCCACACTTAATTATTCCTCCCAAGGCATTTATTACTTCCCTTAAAAAATTACTTAGTCCGACAGAGTTGCCTGGTTGCATGATTCTCAATCTGATTTGCATCTGAGACAATGACACATCTTAAAACCAGCCTTCTTAAGCAGCAGGAACAAGAAGAGTCCTTCACATGACTGGAAAGAGGAGAGATGCTCTGTGATCAGTTAGATTCCTTTCTCCCCTTAGCCTGTAAAAGTCAACATTGCGTGCGCCTTTAACCCTCACATCTAAATTGCTCCCAAAGTGAAGTGTGCGGTCCCACTGTCTTTCAAATGTCATTTCTAATACGTGGGGATGCTCTGTAACCTAAAAAGCCCCCTCACAAGGTGAGACGACATGTCATTACAGACTGTAATTTCTACTGAGAACTAACAGACATCTGGAAGGAAGTAACTTTATGAGGCAGAAAATTAGAGAACTCACTTCCAGCCTTGTCTATGCTTTACCAGAGTCAGGATCCATGCAACTATTCTCAGCAAAGCCAAGGAGCAAATAAGGTATCGACTGAATATAAGAGAAAAGAGACTCTGGTAGTAAAGAATCACTGAGAAAGTTTGATGCCTGGTCTGGAGAATGAAACTAAAATTGCTTTTTCCATAAGTGTCACTTTTCTACCTTTGTGCTCTTGTACAGTGGTGCAGGAAAGTGCATCCAGTCGTTTTTAAAACAAGGGCAGTGTTACAACCATAGGCAAGGGCATTGTTTTAGAACAGAGAAATGTATGAAGAGAAGCATGCAATGGGAAAGAATTTCTTACAACCGATTAATTTCTCCTGGTGAATCGTTTCCTACCAAAGCTGCTAAATGAAAGAACTTTTGGATTCTCACTCAGAAATTAAGAGAACACTTTCATTTTGCATAGCCAGACTATTAATTCACAAATTATTTAATGTAATATTAATTTATACTGACAACGAACTATAAGCCTCAATTAAAATATCCTGAAAAACTCATTTCCCATCAACCTATCTCATAATGAATGTGTCATATCTTATTTAGGAAAAATAAATGAACGTCAGTACAAAAGGTAATTGCTTTCTCTAAGCATCAGAATTCAGCTGAGGTGGTAATAATCAAAGTATAGTCTTGAGGATTACAGAAACCCAAAGCTCATCCAGGTGGGCACCAAAGAAGTTTCTTGTAGTCACTTAATAAATATCTGTGTTTCTGGCATCATAATAAAGTCTGTATTCTTGTTTCCGGCATGAATTCTTTGTGACAAATCCCATTTTGACCCTCTCTTGTTTCTGACCCGATAGCTGAAGGAAAAGATAGAATGGGGACAGGATTTAAACTAAACTGAACAAGTCCACGAACTGAAAAAGGTAAGTCACTGACCTAGAGATGTTTTAGAGGAAATAGGTGGCACCTCTAGAGGCAGTGTGGTGGTTCAGAACATAATGTTTGTCTTCAGAGGCCTGGGTTTGTATTCTAGCTCTTTCTTAAAGGACTATGGCTTTCCTTGTTGAGGATTTGCATTAGTTAGGGTGGTGCTAGCTGTTGTAACAAAGAGATTCAATGCAGTATAATGGCTCAAACATAATCATAGGTTGTTTCTCACTTCTGTAACTGTCTGAGCAAATCTTGCTGGACAGCAGGCCACTCTCCTCCTGCAGTGGACTTAGGGACCCAGACTTCTTCCATATCGTGGCTCTGTTATTCTCTAGGTTCTTGTGATTGCAGCTGATATAAGAAGAGAAAGCATGGAGAAAGCAAACTACTTTTTCAAAGGCTTGGCTAAAATCAAGACATAGCACACCCACTCACGTTCTATTGATGAAAATCAGACATGGGTCACATCTAAATGCAAGGGGGTGGTGGGTGAGAAATGTAGTACCTGTTTAGCCACAGGGACAACTCTATAAGCAGGTTGCAAAGCATTGTGTTTTATGTGATCCCATCTTTGCATAAACAAATCGAAATGTAGTTCCTGTTTAGCCACAGGGACAACTCTATAAGTGGGAGGCATGACTTTTAGCAGATGGCTAGTTATATCTGCCATTGGGCTGTTTAGTCACTGACAGCAGAGATAATAATATTCTGTGGAAGGAAAGTCTCTGGATTGTAGATCAAAACTTCAGAGAGGTGAGGGACTTAAGGAAGAGTTAACCAGTCATGGAAAATCAAACTTGAGAACAATGAGACTAAGTCTGACTGAAAGTCAGGCTGAGAGGCTCGTCCCTCAGCGGAGAGTGGGAGTGTAAAGAGTGCCACCAGTCAATGAAAGTGTCAAAAGGGCAGGTCCCAATGACCATAGAGTTTTTCTTCAGGAGAAGACTCTCTGCTTGGTTCTGTACTGAAGGCTACAGTTACAAAGATGGCTGAGGTTTGCCTCACCCCTCAAACAGGAAATAGAGAAAAAAAAAATCTGTATTCAGGAAGCAGATGACGATCCTTGGAGGCTCTCTCTCTTTGTGTAAGTGACGCGGAGAGGGTTGGGGGCAGGGGGAGAGAGAGAGAGAGAGAAAGTTATGTCAAGGAAGTGACACCCATACTCTTTAAAGATAAAAATGAATTTGCGTTTGTCAGACAATAGGGGTTGGTCCAATTTTGTTGCACAGAATCAAACTTCCCTGCAATGGCTTCACCTGTTCTTCCACATTTTAATTCGCTCTCTGTACTCTCAAGTATCTAAACATAATACCAAGTAATGATTAAAGAAAAAATGAGGTTATCACAGAATAAAAGCACAAGTAGGTATAAGTACAAGCATATTTACTGCATTACTATTTTTAGTTGCAGAAATAGGAAAAGATCCTCAATGTCCACCATTTATTAAAGGGAATGGCTGAATAATGTATGTTCCATCATACTGGGGGTGACTATACAGCTGTTAGGAAGAATGACTTAGATCTGTAACGTACTGTCTGCAAGGATGTCCATGGCTAAAGCAGGTTGCGAAGCATTGTGTTTTATGTGATCCCACCTTGCTATAAACAAATCAAAACGCAAATCCTATATGTGTGTAAGAATACATTCCTAGTTTTAACATTGATATTTGAAGGAGGAGGGGACTCGAAGGTGGAAGTTATTAACTTTTCCCTTAAGCATGCTTTGTAAACTAATGATTAATAAACAAGGAAAAACCCACAAGGGTGTGTTAAATCTCAGACACTGGTAAAACACAGAATGATTCCTCCACATGAATCCTGGTCATTTACTTCTCCTTTCAACAATTATTTATTGAGGAGCTACTGGGTGCCAGGTACTTTCATGGAGATTATTTTATTTAGTTGTTAGAATAATCCCGAGAGCTTATATACAGGTGAGAAGATAACATATAGCTTTATTAACTTGCTCAAGGTCAAATCATTAGGAAGATGGTGGTGTCAGCTTTTGTGCCCAGTTCTTTCTGGCCCCAGAGCCCGTGTGCTCTTGATTGCACTTCGCTCTCTTAAAACTGGGAAGGCAGGTGGCCTTATTTTTTAGGTCAGTTAATCTAGCATTCTAACAAGCCTAGTGAAGGGCCCTACTTTTAAGTATGGAAGGGTGATCTAGAGCACATGAGAATCCTGTTGTGATTGATCCCAGTCCTTGCCGAAAAATCTAAGCAATAGGACGGGAAAGACCCAATCTTGAAAGATGGGTGAGTCACGTGGTGACATCTCTGCCAGGGCCAGAGAAGTGTGAAAGGGACATTGGACGCCAAGTGGAATCTTCTTTAAGGATCTCTAGATGGTGAGAACTACTCTACCTTTAGTTTGTTTTTGACCCTGGAGGTGTTTCCAGGGGTCTTTGTGATGTAATCTCACTGGTCTTCCCTCTCTTTTTAGTTATAATTATGGACTTCAAACAACTGAAGAGTTTAGAGGCCCTGGGTTTCTTCAGAACACGTTTCTAGCCAGAGAGATTGCATTGCTTAAGACAAAGAGAAAATTCATTTCTAAATTTTTATTGAAATTGGCAATTCTGGCAAAGACTTAAAAAATTAAGACCATCTTTCTTGGTGGGCTGTTTTGGCGTCATCACTCCAGGTTGTGGATGTCTCTGGAGGTTTAGGTCACACTGCTGCTCTTACTGGGCACAGGCATTTTTTTATAGCATTCTTTCTAAGTTAGCTCTCCCCACAAGTTCCAAATTAATAGGAATACATTTCAATTAGAAAAATACTAGATACTAAGAAAATAGTTAAAGAAAAGCTAAAAAGGAAGAAAGTCTCAGGTAGTTGTTCTCAACATTAGTATTACCTAGTGGCCTTTAAAAAAACCCCGACGTCTAGGGCACACCCTGGGCCAATTAAATCACTATCTGTGGGGGCGGGACCCAGGCCCCAATGGTTGCTAAGTTCCCCAGGTGGTTCCACTATGCTGCTAAAGATGAGAACCACTGCTCGCTGACCAACATTCTTACCCAGCTGAAGAAGCACAGGACCAACAGCTGTGCCTGGATCCCTGGGACTGGGATCAACCCTGGAGATGACAGCTGGTACAGGACTTCAGGGCTGTTAGAGACTGCCAGGCAGAGAGGACTTGAGGCCCCATCCTTTAGTGTAGTGGGGCGTGCACAACCTGCCACACATCCTCACACACACACACACTCTCTCATTTAGCCAACTCACAAAAGCGGAAATACACTTATGGGCTGCTTTATTTTTCTAAATAAAAATAACTTGATTGAGTCCCATAAAAATGATTAGTGTTAACAATTTAAGATTATAGAAGACTATGAAAATGGGCCACTCTTACTTAAAATATCTAGCTGGGTATTTTCAAGAAAGGAAAATGTAGACAGTTGTCTAAACATCTATATTCAGATTACATCATGGACCTTAGAGTGAAACCTGGTAGTCTGTGGGTGGTTCTGGAATGTTGATTGCTCATCTCTGTCTTAGTTTGTGGTTCCCTAATACCTGCCTCAACATTAGCTAATTAAATTGATTTTCTGAAGCTCTCTACTTATTGGGGAATAACTTGGAATCTACTTCTTTAGACTTGGCATTTTTTCTTCACGAGACTAATGAAAGTGGTTAAAACCGGAAAAATGGCAAGAGCTGGTCTTGAGCAAAGTGTAAATGTAAGCTTAGTGTGTTCATGTGGCAAACTGGTAGCTGCAGTTTTGACGTAGTAATAGGCTCTGATAAGACCAGCAGCATTTCAATGGTATAGCGCTCAAATTCCAGATTGATAACTTCGAATAATAACAGAAGTGCTATTTCTGCTATGTTGATGTCGTCTTCTTTGGATCACTCACCCACACGCCCTCAACTCAGACACACACACTCACACACGGGTCCCCAACTTCCTGCAATTTGCTGTACTGCTTGTCCTCATCCTCGGGAGCTCTGTACTTTTTCACTAATAAAAGCTTCCTGGCGAAGAATTTAGTTGGGGAAGAGAGAAAAAGAAATATGGCGAGTGTACGGCTTGCTAGTGAGCAAAAAGACATATCATATGAAACAAAGTTTTAATTTTTATTTTACATATTTATACATAAAACTTTCAAGGAACCCTCTGAATCCAACAGAATGTTAATAGCACATCTAAAGATGAACTTCAGGTAGTCAACATTCACAAAATGTTGAAAACTGATTAAAATATACATATTACGGAGAGCTACAACTTCACTACGAGGCAGGCATGTATTTTTTGACTTGTATAGCACCGTCATTTACAGTTCTTCGTTAAAACTACAGTGAAGAATGAAAGTAGTCAATGGTAAAATACTGCTCCAACTTAAAATCTCTAAACAAATAAAAATAAAGTTGAAACTACCCTCTTTTATTAACCATGATTTGTGGTGGTGTAAGTACTGTACATTTTTTTTGTAACAATATTTTATTAAAATGCCTGATATTTAGTGGTACAGTAAAAAATTAAAATAAATTAAGAAGCAAAGGCCAATCACTGGACGTTAAGCTTCAAACATTACCAATGACTAACACTGATGTGTGTTTCTGCGCCACCTTTAACAACAGCATTTTTACAACCACAGAAGCAAAATAAAGTCTAGCTTGTCCTCTGGTTGGATGGCTTCTTTTCACTTTGCAGGCATTTTTTCTGCCATGTGCTTCTGCTGGCTTTCAGCATGTCTGTAAAATTAGTAATACAATTGTTTAGTGCTAAGAAGAAAGATTCAAGGTGCTTTCCAATCAACAGCTAAAACATCCTCCAAACTGAGGTTCAGAGCTACTCAGAGTGAAATCAAGAGAAACAAGAAACAGTTCTTAATTCCAAGAGATTTGCCCTCTTCGATTTTTATATTCTATATGTGATTCCTTTTATTTAATAAGCCACTGGATTCACCTGGGATTGGCAGACGTCACTTCCTTTGAGAAGAAAAGTGCTTTGTTTAAAAATGAAAAGCGATGTCTCTGGGATTATTTATCCCACAAAAGTTTACTATGTGAAGGCAGGCACTGCTCTGGTGCGAGGGGTTTGGGGTAAACAGACAATAAGCTCTTTGTTCTCACAGAGCATATATTCCAAAGGAGAGAGAAATAAGGAACAAATAGCAAACAAATAGCGAGCAGATAGAAAATAAGTGCCAAGCAAAAAGTCAAAACAAGGTGGTGGGACAAAGTAACCTTTTGACTGCTTCATCTAAACACACCACACACACACAGACACAAATCTAAGTATTAACAAGGCTTCCGACAACTCTGAAACCAGTTCCATTCTTACAAAAGCTCATGTCTTCCTAACAAATGGTAGGCCTTTGTGAATGTAAAGATTTTCCATGTTTTCATACTCTTCCCCGCTCTCAATCAGTCCCAAGGGTACGATCGTGGCAGTGAGGGTAGGCGTAGGGCGAGGTGAGTCTTATTCATCAAGCCCTGTTATGGCCTGTGAGCCCAAAAGGCTGGCCAACCTGGCACCTGGCTGGTGGAGACAGAGCGGGAGGAATTGGCCAAGCTGCTTGCTTACATTACTTGAGTTAAATGTCTTCTCAGGGAATGGTAGGGTCTGAAGGCTGCAAAAGACAAATGTTTTGAAGGAGGATTTTAGGAAATTATAAATTTGTCAAGAGAAAAGTAACTCAGGATATGGTTTCTGGCTGTAATCAAAGGATCGGGGCAGTTTTCGTGTGCTGCCCTGATTTGGGTAGTCAGTGACGTCAAGCTTAACTCATTGGTTTTATGCACAATGTCTCACATCTATGGAACAGGGAAGACAAACCACAAATATTTTCAGAAATAGGGAAGTGACAACAGTGTCCTTGCCACATTCGGCAGCCCACAAATAATTGATGATATTCATTTAACAATAAAAGAACTCAAGAAAGAGATATCATCAGCTCTTCTATTCCTAAAAAAAAAAATTATACCCTTTAGCAGACCACCTGTTTATGTGTATAAAAGAACCTTGATCATATTCACAAAGTAGCTCATGGGCCTCATTTAAAGGCATTCAGCTCAAGAAATATTTTGATGCCCAGTGAGCTGAGATTCCACTGTAGCTAATTAAATTATAGTTCTTACAGCAGTTTTAAAATACGTATCTGTGTGTGCACGTGTGTGTGCACAAATGCTTGTCTACACACAGCAAGGGTTTTCTCTGAGAAAGAAGGAAAAAACAGATAGGAAACAGCTTTGTAAAATACTGAAAACTGGGTGTTATTTTAAGACATACATACAAGGGTGAATTTTACTAAAATTTTAAACAAAGGAGGGTAAAGAGTTTCTGTCCATAAAACTAAAAGATTTTCACATCGACTATTTATACCAAAGTCCTTATTAGGATTTGTTTTACTCAAGCCCCACAGGGACACCTTTTTATGAACAATCATTTTTGAAGACCTACTATGTACCTGGCAGGCCCTGTCTTAGGCTCTGGGGACACGCCAATGAAATGAAAATGGTGTCCTCTCTGCTTTCAGGGGGATTACAGTCAGGTAGAAACAGACGGCAGACAAACAAATATAATGGAGTATGATTTGGCTCCACATGGGAGGAATGCCATGTTGCCAGGAACAAAGGAAGAGGGTCCTACCCCAGTCTCAGCGTCTTCGCCAAAGAGGTGTCATCCAAACCACCCGTCCTCCTTTGGCTGCACACTGAAACCATGTGGGGAGCTTTAAAAACTCCGAATGCCCAGGCCACTCCACAGAATGTCTCGGGGTGAGATCCAGGCATCGATAGTTTATAACGCTCCCCAGGTGGTTCTAACGTGCAGCCAAGTCTGAGAACCTGATCTGAACTGCCCCCCTGGAATGGTAGGAGTTGGACAGGTAAAGAGCAGAGGTGAACAGGACTTCAGCAGTTCCTACAATCATGCTCTCAGCCCTCTCGGATCTGGCTGCAAAGCTCTGGGACTACTACCCTTAGGGATATTTAAGTATCCTCAGTTTCTCCCATGAGCAAAGTAATATTCTGCAGCCGGGACTGGACACAGAAACTTCTCTCCACCTGTTCCAATTGAAAGGGTTCCTCCAACACCTTTAAATTAGTGACTCCTCTCCTTTTAACTCCATGCTTCTGCCTGCCCTGCTTCCCAAGATCACACCATCTGAAAGGTATAAAAAAAAATACACTATACACCTAAGTAATAGCTTAATCCTTTGAGAGATGGGAGGAGCCTCTCAATGTCCTCCCAACAACGAGGAATGCCAGTGCTGCCTGAGGGGCAGAGAAAAGGTCTCTGCTCTCAGGAAAGTCACAGAATTTACCAAAGAGTTTAAATGTTATTCAGAAGATGCAGGTCCTGGTTGTATATTTCACTACCGATTTCCCAAAATTTTAATACCTGTATACAAATTTCTTAGACTAACAAAAAGGGGGATGTCTTGTGGATGTTGGTGCAGTGCCTGAATACATCTGTAGATGGCAACAGTATTATTCGAGTGTTACTGTGATATTTCAGGTATCGGCAAATATGCTAAGAAGATGCAAGAAAGCCTTCTGGTGTTTTGTTTTTCTTTTGTTTTTGATTTTTTTTGTTAGGGGGTGAGGCAATGTAATACTCAAAGCATACAAAACAGAGTGCTGCCTGAAGGTCTTTAAAAAAAAAAAGCCTAAATATAGTTCTGTGGCATTTATTTTGCTACCAAAACTATTTTTATAACATTGCATTTAGAAAAATATTTTACCCAGTTTAAAAAATATATATATTTTACCACACTGAGAAGAGGTCCTGAGAGCATTTTCACTACATATGTTTTCAAGCTTCCCTTGGACGGTTCTGGATCATGTGGTTAACTCCTTATGTTATTGTAACAAGCTGTGTTTTCTTCCCTTGGGGAGCCTTCTACTCTCTGAATATCATTTCTAGGATTAATAGTAATTGTTGCCTCCTGGTTTAAAGAACTTCATACAAACTGTCTCGGAAAAGGTGACACAGTAAATATGAGATAAAAGGAATGCTCACTGTACTTCGTATAGTTCATGTGCTTATGGTGACAGGCTTTTCTACAAGGAAAACTACTACGAAATGCAAGATCTTGAAGCATTAGCCCAGTTTCCTTAACCCCTAGGGAAGGAAACATTTTTTACCTTTTTACAGTGAGGCGCTTGGAGCCAGGCCCAGTTAGAAACTCAAGTCCTGGAGTTTCCCCCCCGTGAGTACAATCTGGTGGCACTAGCGCTGTGGAAACACGCCAGTGCCCCTGCCTTCTGGGCATGGCAGATGCGATCAAGAGTCAGGTCATATAACAGCAAGTGCCATTCTGTGGCACCCGCCACGTGGCTGTTCGTGAGCTGGAAACACGCCAGCACGCAACGGCTTAGGGCCAACTCCCCAGCATCCAGTCCATCAGGATAAAGTCCTCCTAGGCCAGAACTGCTGACCTGACTTGGGCAGGCTGTAAGAAGTTCTAATGCCCTGACAATCCATCACAAGGGAGGATGGCTGTGAGAAAGCAATGCGTTTGGAAAGCAGTTTTGGCCACGTCCCTTCCAATAAAATAAACAGCTGACGCCAGCAGAGATTAGGTGAGTTACTCATGGAAGTGAGGAAGGAAGTTCTCTAGAGCTCACTCTTGCCCTAATTCTTCAACTTCATAATATCCCGGGCTTCTTTCTTTCTTTGGAAAGGGCGAAACATCACTGACCTGGTCAAGTCTTCGATGTCCACAAGCATGGCGTCTTGTTCTGTGTGCAGCTCATCTCGGATGAGAAGCAGCTGGACCAACTCTTCATTCAAGCCTGGGGCGAAGGAAAGAGAGCATTTAAAAATAGATAAGATTGCATCCCAGTCAGAATGAGGAACTATTTATGGACCATTAAACATATACCATAGATAACTACATACACACATATACATATATATATATGTGTGTGTGTATATATATATATATATATATATATATATATATATATATGTACACATACATAATACAGTTTAACATAAGAGGACATTTTGTTAAAATTTAGAATTCTTACATTAGCTTCTCATAAGCTCAGGAGAAGCCATCAATTGGAGAACATGACTAGTGTGCATCATTACAGGAGTGTTGAAAGAAAAGGAGTAAAGTACAAGTATTTCCAAATACATTCACATTAAAGTGAGGAAAAAAATTGTTAACTATTAGGAAAATGGCCTGTTAGAAAGACTGGGGTTTAGTTTCAAAGAAATGTGAACAAAAAATCTCTAGAATTTATTAAGCTCTCCACTGTTCATCTTCAGGGTGCTCCCCCCACCCCAAGGGTCAGTGGGGGTTGGGGGTGAGGTCGGCCCGCTGCACCTGACAGCGTTACAGCGGATGCTCAGACGGCGAGGACAGCGCCCCAGGGATGCTCAAAGGCTTTTCGTGGCCCAGGGAAGGAGCAGCCCTATGAGCAGGCTGTTCTAGGAAAAAGTATTAGCTAAAGATATTGGAAAGCCAGATGTATAAGACCTGAAGAAATAACCCCTGAAGTCTCTGGACAACGGGTGCCAAGGAAACTATTCCTTAAGATTTCTACTGGGAATAAAATAAATAAAAACATTTTTAATCCTCTTGAAGTCAGGGGTCTGTGTCGATTTGGCTTCTGTGCCTCTCTCTTACTTTTCCCCCTCAGTTCAGCTAAGAATTAAAGCTTCTAGGTCTGGACACATGGACACAAGGGAGAGAGCATTAATTTAGCAAGAGCTCTGGGCCCGGAAACCAAAGAAAGGAAGTGGGTATTCACTGAGGTCCCCCTTGGAAATGTTTTTGGAGATCCCGACCTCACATGATGTATTTGTCTGCCTTTAGTTCAGACTAGTTTCCAACTTTAAAAAGGAAGAAAAAAAATCATACAAATAAGTCTAAAACTTCATCTACCCCTGAAAAGGACGAGATGGCAATTTTATCATTTAAAAGTCTAAGGAAGATGTTTCAGTGGTAGAATGTCACTTGAAAGAATAACATTCCTAATAATTTATTCTCAACTAAAATTAAAATGTAGTAGAATTAAAAAAAAAAATCCTGTGAATCTATGGTTTCTTAATTAAAATGTTAAACTCTCTTGACTGTAAAACAATACTAAATGTATTAACTTGACACTGTGTATGTCCAATTCTAGTTTTTCTAATGTGCTCTTGGGCTTGTTTTTAGGACTAGTACCTAGATCAGTGCCTGCACAGTGTATAGAAAGATTTTTTTATATGAAGTTTTTAACTTTTTATTATGGAAAATTTCAAACTGATACAAAAGCTAAGAGAATAGTTTAAGAATGCATTTAATTAGCTTCAACAATTATCAACTCATGGCCAGTCTTGATTCCTCTTATCTCCCCTTTTCCCCCTGGATTATTTTAAAGCAAATGCCAGACATCATATTATTTCATCTGTCAGTGCTTCAGTGTATATCTCTAAAGACAGGGCTCTTTAAAAAAATAACATAGCCACAACACCTTTATTGTACCTGAAGAAACAAATAAATCTTTAATAAAACATTCAGTCAGTGTTCAAGTTTCCCCACTTGGTTCCTAAATGTTTTTTATGGTTGGTTTGTTTGAATGCGTTTGGTTGGCAGGTCTCTTAGGTGGTTTTATCTGTAAGTCCACAGGATTTTATCAAATCATATGTTCCTGAGAGCCTGTGAGTCCATCTGGCCGAACCACACAGCCCGAGTGAGCATGTTCTGTCTTGCATCGGGCCAAGCGACTCCCCTTCTCTTGTGCAACCAATCGGCTCGAGTATCACCGCTCACTCACTACCCCTCTGCACACTTCAGTTATTCTGGGGAAGACAGGCCCATATTTTGTCACTCTGTAATTTTCACAGATTGGTCATTTATATGTTCACCACACGGAATGCCACGAAATAAACTGAGTTTGATTTGATGACCTAAACTGAATGTATGTACAAGTGAAGTCGAGGGTATAATTGTATAATAAATGACTAGTAACTACTAACTTGTGTTCTAGAAACAGATGTTGCAAGCCAAAGGCATGCCAGGCACTTGCTAGGAGCTGGTGATTTAAGATGAATAAAAAGGACCTATAATCTCTGCAAATCTTGAGAAATTCTTAAATGTTCTGAATATTTCAAAGTAATATGAGAGAGACAGACAGACAGACAGACAGACAGAGAGCGTGAGAGTGAGCACACGCCCTGTGATTCTCTTCCTTTCCTTGCAAGCACACAGTAGGAATCCAGTGAAATGTGTAAGAAGGAACCGAATCAAAGAAGTGGTACTATCCCATTACATTTTACATTTAATACTCTATTTTCAAGCACATCTTACACTTACTTTCTATCTGGGAATGGAGATCATTGACTATCACTTGTAGCTGCCCAATAGTCATGTCTCTCAGGTCAGTGGGCTTTAAACTTCTTTTCATCAAGCATTCACTTATATGAGGCATGTGTGGCAGCTGAGGATACAAAGCAGGAAGAAATGGAGGTGTGAACAGAGCAACAAGTACACTGAACATAAGACCCAGTTTCCTCCTCAAAAACCCAACCTCGTTCACCCGCTTCACTTCAAGTTCTGGGCTTAAAAGCTTTCCCAGTCTAACTTTCCCAATGTGAGGCCCCACACACCACATTTTCTAAAACACAACTGGCATCAAAATGCTACACTACTCAAAAGTTTTCGGATTGGTTCTTAGCACATGCTATGACAACCGTGAGTCAATTATCACATCCAGAGATGAATTACTGGGGAGCTCAAGTAATAGCAACGACACGGATACAATTAACAACATCAGCCACTAATTTATACCATGCTAGAAGCACTGTGCTATGTGCTTTGAATGTTTTGTTCACTCAATTCTCACAACTGTGCTCTGACATAGGTGTTGTTATTATTCTTGTTTCATTGAAGAGAAAACTGAAACTTGTATAATAAATGACTTGTAACTACTACATTGTATTCTAGAAAACAGATGTTGCAAGCCAAAGGCATGGAACTTCCTAGCAAGCACTTGCTAGGAACTGGTGATTTAAGATGAACCTGAAGACCACAGCAGGTCAGTGGTGGAGTTAGACTTAAAATCCAAAGTGCAGGGCTCTTATCCACTGTGGTATATTGTGTTTGTTGAATGAGAGCTGTAGCAATAGTGAGTATGGCACTACCACTAGGTTCTTAAACTGAGATTGCTTTAAAGGAATTTAAATATCCTCATGACAGCTAATATCACCCCTAAAAAACATAGTAGATATCAATCAAGAGAAAAGTTTACTTCTGTGTAATCTGTTGCTTTTGTATCTTTCAGTGATACAGTAGAAAAGGAAAAGAAACAAACGTAAATATTTCTCAATGGCAGTACTTTTTACAAACTGCCTCGGAGAAACCCAAGTTTGCATAATTCTGGTAAAGGACAGGGACAGCGTCAACCATTTGCAGTCACCAAACACTCGCTTGCGCTTCAGCGTTTGCTGCTTACGAGATCAGCGACGGGAGACTTTTTTCTGTTCTGTTTTTCCACTTCTACTTGCATTTTGGCCATTGGTTTGGCCATGGCAAGGGCCATTTTGGCTTCAGCTTGTAATTTCTTTTGCCTTGTGAGAAAATCCATGTCATCTAGGGATTCGGATTCTTCTTCAGTAGTGTCTCTATCAGAATAGGAAGAACTCTGTTTGCTCTGCAAAGGGAAAAAGAGCAGCCCTGAGCTTTCCATGGTGGGCACCATCTTGAAGAGGGGACACTGCGGTCCCCGAGGCCTCTCCTGGAGCTCCCTCCAGCAACTCAACTCGCCGCTCGATTCGATCTGTACCAATCTCAAGCAACGTTTAAAAGGGCAGTTTATTTCTTCAGTGTTAATAATATACTATGACTTTAGCATAAAGAGTAGTATAAATAAATAATAGAATATATTTATGATGAACTGTAGATATTTCTTTGATTCTTAGTTTCAAAGCCTATCCCAAAGTGACCAGACAAGCAACATATTTAACCTAAAGCTGAGGCAGCCCCTTGCTCTCTGCAGTGGACAGGATCTCAGGTGCCCAATGATCGACACGGTTTCCTTGGTAAGAAAACCTGATGGTTGGTGAGAAAGGCGATACATAGATCTCACGGAGTGGAAAGAATTCCAGCAACAAGCACCCAAGATCGGTGAGCCATCTTTTATAATATGTGTGCAAGGAATGGGTAAGGAATGCGCTACACATGCCATCTTGCTGGTTCTCTGAGCGACATCTCCGTGCACCAGCCTTCCCGCCCTGCCCTGCCCTCCATCCTGTCTTTTAAAATGTGTCCTACTGCTGGTCTGTGCCCATATTTCTAAACCCAGGGGGGAAGGATTGGTATTTAGCACATTTTCCTTTAGAATTTTTTAAGGTACAGGTAATTTCTCTTACGGTTTAACACGAAGGCAGTCACTAACGTTCACAGAGCTCATGTATCCTTGCCGTATCACAGTTTTGCTCTTTCGGTCACTGTTACATGTTAGGACCATGCCATGTCAAGAAAGGCAAAGAGACTTTTTCTCTTTTTAAATCTGTCCAATGTTCGTTCCCGATAAACAGCAGAAAAGAGGCTCAACGACCAGTAGAGCACACGCACCGAGCTTCGGTGGCAGCTTCTGGACTCACCATGGGCGACAAGGGCGTGTCCAAGCTGGTTTCAGTCTTACTGTCATCGGCATCGCTGTCCTTGTCACTGCCGCTGTCGTTGACAAAGCATATCTGCAGGTTCATCCCACTCTGCAGGCTGGGCAGAAACAAACGGGGCACTAATTCCACTCAGCTATTTGTTATCTATTCACAACCAATAGAATTGTCTGGTTTTGCTAATAAAAAGTAGTTTTATGTGTTCTTCACATGGAGAAGTGAGTGGCCAACACGATTCTTAACTCATAAATGACAACTTATACTAGAGGATAATCATGGTAACTTAATAACCTTATAACTTGATAAATGATAAATAACTTTTATTATTATATTGTTTTTTTTCCCCCATACTAATTTCATGTTAAGTTAAAAATAATTTAAGGCCACCTATTATAGCACCCGGCACAATATCAAACACATAGTTGGTGCTCAATAAAAATGTGTCGAGTCATAGAGTTTACATTCTTGTCGACGAAGATAAATGGAGTCCTCGGCCAAATATAGTTGCATGGTGTCATCTGGTGTCCTGTCCCACGAGGACAATCCAAGGAAGCTCACTAGAGCCGGCATCCCAGGGCCAAAGAACCTTGAAGACTCCCCCTTTCCCCAAACAGACAGAATATGGCCTGGAGGAAAATTTTACCCAAGGCAATTGCTAAAAGCCAACTGAGGGAGCTCATTTGTGTCATTAAGAAAAAAATGCAGCACAGGTTCACCCTAAAGAAACTTAAGCAAACCTCAAACCCAGTCAGAAAGGCACAATCTTCGAACACAACGAGGTTCTACAGATGCCTCAAGCACACAGAGCCTCCGAGGTGGAGAGTTCTGGGAAGCTCATTATGTTTGCGGCCAATCCTGAAGCTCTGGGGGTGATGTTGCTGGAAATGTGGTCACAGAGGGTCACCTGGCTATATCTGTTATACAGTAGGCCAGATGGTGGGTCTAATTCTTTGTCCTAACCTTTTGAAGTTGAACACATTTTATCACTATTTGGCGATGGAGGGTTTTTAAAGAAGTGATTTTCTTAAGTATCTCTAGCATCCCCAATCTCTGTGTAAGAGTAGAGAGAGCAAAGGCCAGAGGAGGCCCAGAAGCAGCAGGGGTCACAATGAAGCTTGTCTAAGTCAGGTTTAGGACAGCTGATGCTGAGTTGCTCGGGCATTAATGTCGCAGAGAGAACGCAAAGAACTCCTCTGACAGTTGACATCTGTATTTGACTTTTTTTATTCTAATGGGAAAGAATGCTTTGTACAAATTGCTCAGATGACTCATATAAAGCGCTTCTTTGAAAATGATACAGAACCCAGAAAAAGAAAATTTAGTGATTTAACAGGCACCATCATTGTGAATGTACTGACACCTACTGTTCACATCTATAATTACCAAAGGTCCCTGCTTCTCCCCCAAGTAGGGAAAATGCAGCCTTTCCCGCAGTAGGCTCAGTTCTGTTCCCTTCCTGCCCTCCTGTGCAGGCCCAGAGAGCTGGGCCCAGGGCTGATGCAGAAGGTCTGCTGCAATCAGCTCAGGGTGCTTGGACTCAGGTGGACTCAAGTTCTGAATCCTCACTTTTTTGCCTAGGCCCTCAGTTTCCTCATCTGTAAAATGGGGTGAATAATTCTGTGTTTTGTAGAAAGGATGAAAAGGTTAGCCCGGAGCTTAGCATAGGGCTCTGTATATGTTCATTACCCTCCTTTCTCTACTTTCTGAAAGCCTAGACAAAGGAACACAGAATTTGTGTAAAGGGACCTCCCAAGTCACTTACTTGAATACCTTGCCCGGTCAGAGCTAGTCCCTGACACACACTCAGCTCTCTAAGAAAGCATCCTTGAGCTGCCTTTACTCTGTTAGGCAGCCTGGACTTTTACTGAGTGGAACTGTATCCTTTTAAGTTTCTTCCACTGGAATTGTTTTCCTGGAGAAATCTAATATGTTCAGGTTACTCTCTGATCCCATACGAGTTAAGTTTTAAAATTTATTATCTGTAGCTGGTCAAAAAAGAAGAACTCTGTATCAACCCATTATTAATAATTAACCTCATCTATGGATTAGAAGATGATAAAAAATAAAATTATAAATTAAAAACAGGCATATCTTAAAGGCATATTTTAAATAAAAAGACATATTTTAAATTAAACCCAATTCAAATCTAAGCACTTTCTACTTACTAAATAGCTAAAGTCTTGAAAAGAATTATTTAGCCACTGGATGCACAGATTATAAAAATATAAAACGACCCATGATACCATTACAAAATGAGGTTTAAAACATCCAAAGATATATCTTCTGAAGGCAGCTTGATTGTAAATTCTGTCGTTCTGCCCCCAAACTGACCTTTGTGCTCACGATCAGCTCAGACCTAAATCAATCATCCTATACAGAGTTTCTAACCCAGGAAAGGCAAAGAGAAAGAAAAAGAGAGAGAGGATTTAATAGTCAGAATGAAATGAAAGAACACCTCAGGTAGAAATTCAGAAAATCGCCTTAGTACCACATTATCACCGTGGGAAACCGAACAGAGCTTCTTACAGGGTGAGGCTTATAATTCCTTATAGCGGTAATCACCAAGAATGTGACTCTCAGGAAAAGGAAATTATATGACATAACAGCTAATGGTTCAGGGGGGATTTTTGTAAAGACATCTTAAAACGGACTCGGGTTTCAAAAAAGATTTGTTTGCCTTTAGCCTTTAAGCGGGTTTTAAGAAGACTGAGGCTTTGGGGAAACTCAACCACAGCTCCCAAGCAGAGAGACCTGGCTGTGGGGTGAGCAGGGCCACTTGGTGCTGCCGAAGGCCTCTGTGTCACAGGGTCAAGTTAGATAAGGCCTGTTCAGGTTCCCTCCCGCCCTGAGGAGGCGGGGCTGTCCTGAGGCTCGCTCTGGCAACCTGGAGTCTCCACACTGCAGTGCATCTGGCCTCACTCACAACCAGGCTACACAGTCTTGTGAAATCCAGGCTGCTGGAGGTCTAATTTGTCTGCGTCTCTCAAGCAGAGTCTGAGGTGAAAACAAAACGTGATCCCTATCGTGTTAATTAGCGATGTAATTTAAGGTATCCAAGTCAAGGTTACTTGATGTTTCAAGTGGCATTTAGCACAGGTTGCCTGCAAAAGGCTGCTTGACACCTGGGCCTTGCCTGTGGATTTCAGTTCTGACAGGTCTGCGTCCTGGTCCTCTCGAAAAACTCTTTTCCTTGTGTACCATGCAGCAGTGAAAAACCACACTGCTGCCCAGAGCTGCTGAGAGGAAGCCCCAAGGGTCCTGGATGGAGAACGCTCAGAAAGACAAAGAGATAAAGACTGAGTGTCTTCTGGACATCTCAGTGTAAGCGAAAGTGGCCTTCTGAGTGACGGTAGGAAGGCATTTGGTTGAGAGGCTGTTCAGCACCCACATCTGCCTGACATTTACAGCAAGGGAGGCTGTTACTCAGAAAATGCTTGTGCTGACTTCTAACTACTGTTACCAGAGATATTACTAAAATATGCACAAAACTGAGAGGCTGGCAGAGATGAAAAGTTTTTAACTACTAAGAGGATATCTCAAAAACAGTAATATGATTCGGTATAAAGATAACACTTTTTCAAAATACGAAGACAAGACCAGTTTATCTCCTGAGGCAAACAATGCGATGGTCCTAAAGTTTGCTGTGACTTCTAACAGAGCAGTAGTAACCATCGTGAATCGGGCCTTGGGTGTGGTGCCTGGGACTGGGCTGGTCTGAGGCCAGCTCTGGACCACAGAACCATTTAGGGTTTTCTGATTTTAGAAATAGGAATCTCCCAGTAACAGCCTGGATGCCCAGCATCTTCATATAAATGTTTAAAATTCTTTGGTTTTCCCTCCTTTGCGTTTGAAAGTACGTTACTTAACATTTTCTCCTTGGGCTGAATAACCACCTATGGATTACAGGCAAGGTAACGGTTACCCAGGGAAGCCAAATGACTTACCCCAGACCTGTGACAGCCCCACTATAAAAATGGTCCCAATTCTTCTCCTCCTGGTATCTGGCTTCTCTGTAACAGGACTTTGCAGCTTTTCCATCATGAGGTGGGGACTACTTCCCTATCCCTGGGCTGGCCTCCTGACTTGTCTTGGCCAATGGAATGCAGAGGAAGTGGCTTGGTTTCAGTTCCAAGTCTCCCCCTCAGGGAACCCTGCCACTGCCTTCAGAACAAGTCCAGGTTAGCTTGCTGGCAGATGAGTGACTTTGTAGCACAGAGCTTGATCAGCAGTTCTCCCAACTAAAGCTGGGGACACATGACAGAGCTCAGCCAAGAGCAGCAGAGGTCCCTCACCGACCTGTAGCTGACCTCAGACATACGCGTACGCCCACGCAAGCCCAGCTCTGGTCAGCAGAACTGCTCGGCCAACTTAAACAGGGTCCTAAGCAGAAATAAGTGCTGATCATTGTATACCACTGATGTAAGTGGTTTTTTATGACACCATATCATTGTGGCAACGAGGCCACACAGCAGGAGACTACAGGGGGCCTCTGGTTTTGGAATCTAGTGGCCCTTCCCCTACACTACACTTAACTTTAGGACTAGATTTATTAAATCCTGCCTGCGGTGACAAAATAATTTTAAAGGACAGATACTTCATGTAGTTGCTTATAATTTCAAGGTAATTGTATGGTTTCCTTAAGAAACAGAGTGAGAAGGAGTTTCCCATATGCCTGTGGATTTCAAACATGTCTTGCTCATTATCTGTTCACAATCAGTGTGACTATGAGAACCACAGGCCCTGCTGTGTCATTCATTACTCAATATCCCTAACTAGTTTGTGGATGAGTTGTAAAATATATTATTTCCATTTAATTTAATGGATCTTTGATGCATTATTCAAAGATTTTCTATATAATGAATAATCACCTTTTTTTTTTTAAACCATATCCTTTTTTGTTTCATGAAAATTTCAAAGGGGAAGGAATATAAAATGTGGGTTGTAATTACCAAGGGTAGCTGTAAATACATTTTCTTTTTCTAAGACTTTGTCGTGAAGAAAGAATGTGAGAAAAACTGAGGTTTGAATAAGTTCTAGATGTACCACATGTGTGGTACCACGTGTGATGGTGTCTCTGTGGAATGTGTTGAGGTGGGATGATAAATTATAAAATACTTTTCCCATCTCCCCAAACCCTGCCCCTTCCTCTTCTTTTCCCTACTGAATGTTGCATATTGACAGTTACTATGCGTGTTACAGCCTATATTGTATTTAAAAAAAAAAAAAAAAAAAAAAAAGGAAAGGCAAAGGTTTTGCTTCCCAATACTTGTTATTGTGAAAATACACTGCTATTTCTTATTTTACTTTAGTGCGATTGTGTTAACTCTCTTTGCTAGAGGCTATGTGATGCATGGGATGATAATTTGACTTTTTAAAAGGAGTGGTATTCACATAACAGGAGAGAATATTGCTGGTCCAACATATATCATCGCACATACAAAAGGCCTATAAATGATTTTTATAACTATATTAGAGAGAAAAGAGATGTCTATTCATCCATTCGTTCATTTGATGACCAGGCAATAACATCTCTGCTGTCTCCTTTGGCCAGGAAGCACACTTTCTAGTTTTCTACAGTCCCACCTATTGCCTTTTATCTGGGCTACTTTACTCATTTATGTTTCTTGGTGGCCCTTGAAGGTATTTCATACTTCATGACCCCTATATTAAGTGGATGCATAGTAGTAGTTGAACCAAGAATAGAAACCAGGTCTTCTAACAGGTACCAATGCTTGGATCATTAAATCGCAATGTACAAATAGAAATGTGGAACGTATAGGTTATCGGAAGAGCACACGCTAATACCACACACACACACACACACGCCAAGCACACACACACACACACACACCACTTAGCAGACATTCCCTATCTTACATGCGAGAATAGAAATACTTTTACTAACTGGACATTAATTAATAAGTAAGGTGCTAACCAAGAAGTGTGGATGAGCAGGGGAGTGCAGGAGAAAGGAAGTCGCGGTGAACGGGGGGTGGAGGAGGTAAATGCAGGAGAGGGATAAAAAGCCGCCACTCCAGTGGTTATGTGCCCAGGGAAGTTAAGGGTGGTTTCAAACTATGTGCTAAAGAGAGGATTGGGGGAAGGGGAACATTCTGTCTCCCAATGGCTCGTCCTGACCCCGCATCTTACAGGACGCGGGCACTTGGCTTCCTTGGCAGAAGCTAAGGAAGGCAGCTGCAAAGGTGCCTGGAGGGTGAGTGGTCCTCTCTGGGTTTTCTTCTCCTAATCTTACATATACTGTCTTTTTTGGTTCCCCTTCCTAAGGCTAGTTCTGGACCTTTCCATCTGTACACGTTCACATGATGACTGGTAGGCATCCAACACCACATGGCCATAGAATCTTCTCGCTACATTAAAAAGCTCATGGAGAAGGGGAACTGGCCCTCACCAGCTTTCCTTTAGTGAAGCATCAGCCCTTGTGTCCTTATTCTCTAGAGAACTATAAATCCCTGCATTCCTCACACAGATGCCGCACTGAATGCTGCATCAGTGTCTGGTTCCTTCACTGATGACCACTTACGTATAATTAAATTTGGAATTACAAGATCTTAATGTTGGAAAAAATGTATTTTTACCAGAACTATCTTCTAGCATGCATTGAAGACCAGAATGAGGCTTCTTCGGATAGTGGATTAATTATGGAATAAAACAGCCATCTCTCCTAGGCACCAAATATGGTCTACTTTCATCTTCACTAAAGCCTAATGATTTCTAAGCAATCTACATTCTGAAGTAAAAAAGAGTTACCATTTTTGAGAACCTATTATATGCTAGGCACTTTATATATACCTCTAATCCTCAGATATACCTAGAATATTATGAACTCCATTTTACATATGAAAAAACTAAGGCTCAGAGGTTAAATTATACAAGGTCACAAGACTGGTATTTTACTCTAAGATTAGAGTCTTTCTTGAGAGGCCAGGGCACTTTAAGGATAGAAAAAATTCATGAATGGAAGCAAAAAGAGAAGATGAAAAAAGAAAGCAAAACTAAGATAAACGAAAGAAAAAACTGAAAACAACTCTAATGTCTTACAAGAGATGAAGTCTATTTTGGTGACATCTATGAATAGCCATTATGCAGCTAGTGAAAAAATATATATGATAGAACAGTTATGAACACGAGTAAATGTTCTTGATACATTAAGTGGAAAAACAAAACAAAACCCGGCTATAGAACAGTAGGGATAGTATGATTTCAGCTTCGTAAACCAAAATGTGGAGATATATGCACAGAAAGGTGGTAAGAAATACACCTAGATAATTTTTGGTGGAAGAAATTAAATTGACTTTGAATTTTTCTCTTTTGTGTGCCTCTGAGTTACCATGTGTGGGCATTTAGCAGAAATTAAAAAAGGAAAAGGAGAGAAAATGGGCGAGCTGATTAGCGCTTATGTGTTGGAGGAAAGGTGAGTAGGATTAAATGGTTGACAGCTGGAAGAGGATGGCTGTGTGTCTGACTCAAAGGGTGTCTATGCAAGGGACCATGACTCACGTATGAGTCAGGCTGGGCTTTTGTTTTTGGCAGGGTGCTGGGAGATCCTCTTGGAGGACAGCAAGAAAAACATTTTCTTACAAGTTTACATTTTTGTGGATGGACTCTGATTCAACCTCTGACATTCTTCCTGGCCCCATCTCAATCCAAGTCTGCTCCTCGGACCTGCAGTCTATTATAGGCTCTGACTGATATACATTTAACTGTCTGTATTTTGAAAGCCAGCCTGCCTTTTATTACACTCAGCTGGACGGAGATTAAACTTGTATCTGCTTGACCTGTGGATGAGTTTCAGCTGCCGCAGCCCTTCCAGACCTGTGATAACGTTCCTGTAGCTGGGGTAAAATTATGGCAGTTGGAGAGTCAATGCCTATATGTTTTCGAGGGGTAGGACTGGATTTTGAGAAAATGGCAAATTCTTTTAATCTCTTGAACACTGAATCACTGCTTTCACTACTTTATATGTTCATGTTTTAAAAAATTTGGGGGCTGTCATTCAGGCTTGGTTCCATAGTAAGCTTTATCTCAAAGACATTCTCTTTCACGATTAATCTGTGTGGTCATTTGAAGTCTATGCAGTCATTAAAAAGAATGCAGTAGATCTGAACTGCATTGATTCTATGAAGTGTGGTTATGCATACTTTGCCATCTTTAAAATCGGGATGTGCCTCACAATCTTGGCCACCCAGGCAGCTGGTGGCAGGGCTGCTCCACTGAACTGTAACCCTGTTGGCCAACACACCGGTTAAGCATCACTGACGAAGAAGCTGGCTCTGGTAGTTGACCGTTCATGCCTTCTGACAAGAACAACAAAGCTCCAGCATCAAAACTTGCTGAATAAGGACAGTGGCTTAGAAGGTGATGCACAGTCTCTCCTGAAGGTACACAGGGTGACACTGTAGAGAAAAGCAAAGACTGACAACTCTGAGGAAAAGTGGTTAAACAGAGTATTGGATTTGGAATGTGAAAAGGGTTTTGGGCTATCTTAACCAACACGTTTCACTTCTTCTTTTTTTTTTGTATGCACAAAAGACACATGTGATAAAAGTGCATACCCAAATAAGCTTAAACGGACTCTTTTAATAACTAAAATAAAAATTCTAAGTATTAGCAGTCATCACCATTTAATTGGCAGGTGTTTTTCGAAATATCTTCTGTGGGTTTTTCATGCATGTGATAATCTGAATGAGAATAATCTGAGGGCACAGGACATTTTATAACATTGAACAAAAGAACCGTGTTAAACCTTCAGGTGACACGGCTCACCCCAAGTCAGAGTGTTTTCTAGTAGCAGCAAATGCTTTTGTAAACTCTCAAAGGAGTCTAGTCTTCCTTTATAGGAGCTATGCGTGTCCAGACATGTGTGTGTGAGCACTGTCCAAAGGGAGTGCAAATCGCAGTAATAAAGTCATGATAACTTGCCAAAAATGATGCACCAATGAAAATCATTCCTAGAATCTCTTTTAATTAAACATTCAGCTGTCCACTGGAGTCATTTTAAAATACAAAATGCAGCCCTGTGGTCGTTTTCTTCTTGCTATCCACCCTTTTGCAATAGCTCCAACAATGAATTCTCATTGGTGATTAAAAAAAATTCATAAGACAGGGTACAGCTGGTTATGCCTCTAGCAAGATGTCAAATTTCGCTTGCACAAAATTAATTGCACCTAATTAAATGGGGGTCATTGGCATTACTGTAAAGCAAAGCTATTTATTAGACAAAGAAAATTTCTCAAATACCAATTTGCTTTTCTTTCAGATAGCTGAAAGAAAAGAACTGCTTACATAATTTAATTTGTTTTGCCATTTTAATCTTATTGCTCTTCAAAAGATCCACTTTAAATCTTGCTTCACCTTTAAAATTGTATAATATTTTAGAATACTATAGGTAATCCTTGGAGGAGGACATTAAAAAAAAAAGGTTTTCTGTAGATTACCCAATGACTTTTCAAATAATATTAAAAAAAGAATTTGTAAACTACCATTTGCCATGACATGTACCTTGAAATTACTAATACGAAGAGTTTAACAAGAAAGAAATGGGTTTTGATTTGGGGATGGTTGGCATGGTTGAGATAAATAAACAATAATCATTATTCAAACCAGCTGCTTAAAGCTCTCTTGGGGAATTTCTGTTTTTCATAATATTCACAATATTGGAGAGAAGAGTACAGAATATTCTAGGTTATATCATCCCATCGCATACTTTATATTTATCTGTATGTAAATAAAATCTATCTTGGGGCAACGTAAAAGGAGAATGGAGAAGCCAGAGAAAGTTTTTTCCACAATGTCAGACCAGGTTCTAATGTTTGAAAAATGAAAGATTTCCTGGATGTATCACTAATGGCTATTCTGTCTTGTGTTCTCATAGCAGCCAAGCCAGTTTCCATTACTTTAAGAATACTTAGCTATATAAACTCAGAATCCAAAATATAATGCTGATTCAAGATTAATTTGGTCAATAAAAATATTTCATAGGAAAGTATGATAGTAGTAATAAGAGAAAAGAAATATTTTTCAAGAATATGAGAATACCTAATATTTCTTATAAACCTCATTTCCAAAATAGGTAATTCACTTTTCTCATTTCCTTTTAAGCTTTTAAAAGCTTTTTGCCGAAACATTTTTAAATAGAAAAGAAATAACAAAGATCATCTAGTCTCAGATTGAAAAGGCTGATTACGTGTGGATTAGCAAATTTTGAAGAAAAAAATGACACTTCCTATATTTGCCACTTTTCAGTATAGGTCAAATTTAATTAGTTGAGTTATGAAGCAATATTAAAAATTCTTTTGCTGCAGTATTAGGCATGAAATATCTTTATGGGATTATTGTAAGCCTAGCTTACATTTAAGAGCTTGTCATTCTTTTAAAAAGTGCTTTAGGAGATAGCACCAATTAGAAAAATTCAGTGGGGCTGAAACCCACAGGACAGCTGAGAAGGACTTGTACTCACAGGAGTAGCTTAAATCCATCTTCTTAGAAGACCTTCATGATACTTCAAAATTTCTCACATAATGTGCACGAAATTAATTTTTACAGGTAAATGCACGTCTTTTAAAATACATAAAAAGAACTCCATGATTTTGCCAAAGATTCCACTTACTTGGGTAGACCCTGCCTTAAAAGTAAGCTCCGTACTTCAGAATCCATTGCTTGGCCGATTAATTTTAAGTCCTCAGCCCTCATTTAAAACTGAAGAGTGAGCTCTTCAGAGTAGTACATTCATAGATGATTTACCTTGTTCTGATTATTTAATTAACTCAACACATGTGCCCTGGTATATTCTGGAGTACCATACTGGGGACCTCAGAGTTCTAACATCTCTCAAGGACTTTTGTAAGTAAGAGGTAAGGTATTTCTAACTCCGCAAAGAATTTCAGGACAATAATACATTAGAAAAAAATTAATTCTAATAGAGATGGGGAATACGAGTGACACAATTGCAACTGAACACTTCCTAGGGCTTTTCTCCTACATTATTGCTGATGAGGGAAAATGACAGTCAGTCTTTGCAGACGTTAAACTTACAGGGATAAAGTAATATTTCTTAGAAACATTAAGTGTCATGATTAATCATCATCCTTGAGGGTTTCCAAAAAGTCATCGTGTTCCCACAGAAGATGATCTCATCCCAGCATGTGCAGATAAAAACATCTGAAAGAACAGGATATAAATAATCTTCCTTATGGCGAGTCAACAAGTGTAGCTTGTTCTGAGCTACTGTGAAATGCATATGTGTTTAGATAATTGTGTCTCCAAAGGGGATAGATGACTTAGTGATTTTCAAGTACTGCTCTGCCAGAAGAGTTTCAGGTGGGCTCTGGGAGCTTGGAGGGGAGGGATGGAAAGGGGCCCCAAAGGGGAAGTATGGTGGGGGGTATCGAAGGGGGAGGATGTAGAGAGGCACTGAAGGAAAATGATGGGAAAGGCATTTTCTGGGCAGGGGTATCCCAGTTCCTCTCCTTTGGTCCTACTAAACCAGAGGAGGATTGTTTTGTTTTACATACAGGGTTTCTGCACAGGAGTTTATTTGAGATATTTCTGTTATTCAAAGTAATAAAAACTTTCATGAGACTTGTATTTAAACATAACATACTGAACACAGGTATTTATCTACTCTTCTCTGAAATCCTACTAAAATAATATTAAAGGAAGAAAGAAAGCATAAACCAACATGAACAAAGAAATGTAAAAGAAGACAACAGCACACAAAGGAGTTTGGAAAGATTTTGGAAAACAAAATGCAGATGGATTAGAGATATTTGACCAAACTATCTCGATTTGCTAGATGCCTGCAAGGCTGGCTGGTGGAGGAAGCACGTGCATTTATACTGTAGAATCTTGGACAATGCTTGGGTACATCTGAAGGCAGGGAAATGGCATAGGACTGCATACAAAGGAAGATTGATATGACACTTGACAGGACTATCTGAGATCCTCTATTTGTCCTGTCCATCTGCAGACAGAAGAATGAGGAAGTTCATTATCTTGAGAGGCTGAATCAGAGGAGCTCTGGCTAGGGCACACTTAGCCAAAGCTGAAGGGGCAATGAAGGGACTTTTTGAAACAAGAGAATAAAGTGAAATTCTGCATGCTGAACCTTCGATCATTCCCTTGCCAAAGTCTTAAAACACTGGTAGCCAGGCTTAAAACTCCTTAGGACTGAGCTGGAGAGTTCTTCTCTGTGGTAATTTACAATCCAAAGGGAAAAAAATTTAGATACTTTTAATGTACCCTAATGAAAGAGTTGTGTTTACCTGACCATTCTAAAGGAAAGTTTACCAAAGTTCACTAATTCAACAGACATTTAGTGACTATGTAGTAGGCACTATTTTAGGCAATAGTTATGGTGGTGAACAAACAGACCTGCTTTCTTGGAATTTATATTTTAGTGCTAGAGAAAAACAAAGAACAGTTTAAAAATATATAAAAATGTATAAAATTAATGCAATGTTTGGTAGTGACAGGACCATGAAGAAAAACAATCAGGCTAAGAGAATGAGCAGGGTAAGAGGAGAGAAAATGATAGGTAAGTTGGGCGTTTGTCATTTAATTACGTGGTCAGGGGAGATCTCTTGAAGATAAATTGCTTAAACCTTCAGTGAAATGAGAAAATATTATGACAAAAAATTTGAAAACTTAAACAAAATGGACAAATTCTTAGAAAAATATAACATCAGAACTGACACAAGAAATAAAAAGTGTGTATAATCTTAAAACTGTTTAAGAAATAGAAGCAGTTAAAGCAAACACACAAAGTAAACACCAGACCCAGATGATTTTATACAGAAGAAAAACAGACCATTCCAATATCACGCAGACTTTTCTTAGACAATATGAAAGAGGAAATAGTAGCCAATTCATTTTTAAGCCAGCATAACCCTGATACTAAAACCAGAGAAAATATTATAAGAATATAACAGACCCATGTCACTCGTAAATAGAAATATAATAATCCTAAATGAAATATTATAAATAAAATCCAATAATGTCTGAAAATAAATACCCTCAACTAATTTTGGTTTATACTAGGTATGTAAGGATCGTTTAATATTTTGAAGATCTATAAAAGTGATTCATTAATTCATTATTAGATTAATAGAGTAAATCATATAATCATCTCAAGAAATACAGAAAAAAGCATGTAATAAAGTTAAATACCTATTCATGGTAAAAATTATTTATAAATTATACATAGAAGGGAATATCATTAATTTCATAAAAACAAACATTAAAGAAAACATAAAATTGACATTACCTTAAATAGGGAACATTAGAAGCATTCCACTTAATGAGAAATAAGCTAAGGATTTCAACTACTACCATTTTTAATACTCAAAGTATTAGTGTACTTTACCTACCCAGGGCTTAAAACAAAGCAAGAAACCAGAGGCACGAGGATTGGGAAGAAGTAGATAAAGTTGCTATTTTTTTGTAGATGATATTGTTTTTAAATCCAATAGAATGAACAGACAACTTTATTAGAAATAACAGGAGAATAGAGAAATAATAGGAGTGATAATAACAAAGTGACTGGCTAGTAACAAAGTAAGACTAGTATTCAAACTTATTTGCATTTCTGTTCACCAGAAGCAAACAAAGAGAAAGCATTATCAAAGAGAATTTAAGATAAAACCAGAGTATCAAGTATCTAGAAGGAAATACAAGAAAACATGTACATTATTTCTAAATGGAAAATTATAAAACTTTAAGAAATAGTCAATAAGATCTAAATTAAGGAGAGGCAGGCCATGTTCATGGATAGGAAGATTTAGTATTGTGAAAATGTAATTCTCTCCTGAATTGACCCATAGATTCAATGCAATTTCCAGTCAAAATCCTGAGAGTATTTTGCTGAACTTGATTAAATGATTTAAAATTTATATAGAAGAATAAAAAAGCAAAAGCAGGGAGCACATTCCCTAAGAAAAACAGTAAGGAGAGGGATTTGCCTATCTAGACGTTAGGAAGCTATAGTAATTAGACTGTACAGTATTGGTGCAGGGATAGAAACACTCATCACCCAAACGGAATGTATTCCCATTAATGTCTACTATCTACAGAAATCATCAGATCAGTGAGTAAAAAAGGGATTGTTCAATAATTATGATAGAAAAAATAGTTATGTATATGGAAAAAAAATGAAATTAGATTTCTCTTCATATCATGTCGAGAAACCAACTCCTGATTTATTACAGGCCTTTTTATAAAAATCGACACTTTCAACTATTGGTAAGAAATCTAAATTAATGTCTTTGGACCTTGGGATAGAAGATTTCTTATGTTAAGAGACAGAAAAGCATTGACTCTAAAAGAAGAGTTTGATAAAAATTAACTATGTTAAAATTAAGAACTTCTGGTCATCAAAGACACACTGAAGAAGTGAAAAGACAAGTTACAACCTGGGAGAAGGTATCTGCAATGCACACAGCTTATCAAGGACCAGTATCATGACTACAGAACTTCAATGAAAAAAAGAGCACGAAGAATCCAATAAGACCCAGACAGTCATTTTACAGAAGAGGAAAGAAGGAAGGCTAATAATACCATATGATAGCCATTCAATTAACAAAAAGAAATGGGCAATATCAAGTGTTAGAAAGGTTATGGATCCACAGGATCTCTGAAACTTTGCTAGTAGGCACATAACTTGTTGTAACCATTTTAGAACACAGGCATTATTTTTTAAATGTGAGCATTCATATATTTCCCTAATAATTCCACTCCTACGTGTACATCAAAGAGAAACTCTTGCACACAGACAGTAAAAGATGTACAAGAATGAGTATGAGCAGAATTGTTTACAAGAGCAAAACCTCTGGAATCTAAAGCCCGTCATCAGAAGAGTGGCAGATACATTCACACAGGGGAATGTAACATAGCAGTCAAAATCATGGAGTGCCAAAGGGAAAAGTGGGGTGATTTTAATTTCAAGACAAACAAAACAGTTACTCAAGTAATAATAGTTTGTAGCATGGTTCAGCATGAATAATATATGACTTTAATAATGTAAACATTGAAGAGTTATTTGACCCCAAATTGTGAAATAACTATGAAAGGAGAATAGGGTTTGGAATATATGTATATATGTAAGAGAGAGTTAAGTCCCAAATTTCTAGTCAAAAGATGGTCATTTAAAAGTAAATGCTAAGAAGATATGCATTTTACTTAGAGATATGGACGTAAATACCGGAAGAAACAGCCAAGGAGTTAAAAATTATTGTTTCTGGAAAGTGGGACAAGGATAGAGAGGGATGGGACAGGGGCCTGCTACTTTTATTTTGTGTTATTATACTTCACAGTTATTAATTCTATTTTACTTTTACAGCCACATATATGTATGTATGTATGCATATATGTATGCACGTAGGTATGCACACATAGGTATGTGTGTACGTATATATCTATACCTATCTAACTTTTATTTAAAAGACAAAAATCTCCCTTTTGAATTGGAGAGATAAGACATTGCTGAGCAGAGAAATGGAGTTTCTAGAAGAAAACTTTTTGGCACTTTGGAGAATATTAGAGAGCAGTAGTAGAGATCTATATGACTATATGGTCCAATCCCTTCATTTTATAAAAATGAAGAAACTGGAAGCATGATAAAAGTAAGTAAATTGTTAAAGTCTCAAAATAAGAAACTGACTAGGACCAATCAATCCTCAGGCCTCCAGGTCCCCAAAGCTCTTCCTGCCACATCCCACTGGGAGGGGAAACAGGAACTTCTATAGCAAAGGGAAAGGTCACTTCCAGCTCTGCAATGACACAGAAAAAGGGCGAAGGAATGCCATGAGCCAGCTGGTACCCAGCTGAGGAAGACAGGCCTTATTTGGCACGGCCAAATGGCAGCTCCCATCTTGACATACTAACCACCTATGCTGACTCCTGAATATGCACATATGGGAGCGTATGCGTGCTTTCTGATTTTTGCTGATTTGGATAAATCTCTAAGGATCAGACTGAAGTACATAGTTTATTGAAAGCCCTGCTCAGAAATAGATATTAAAGTGTCTAAATCTGGGCCTCACATGAAGGAGAGAGTGGAAGTCTATTGGCCAAATGAATGCATGAATACTATCATGTGTCTCTCACACCTGGCTTAACATGGTAACTATACCTAGTATTTACATTGGGAGTACTTGTCTTAAAGAGCCCAAAGGAAGACAGAGTCATTCTGACAGAAAGAGACATTTGGGGAGGCATCTAAAGAATG
Source organism: Pteropus medius (assembly GCF_902729225.1). NCBI lineage: Eukaryota > Metazoa > Chordata > Mammalia > Chiroptera > Pteropodidae > Pteropus > Pteropus medius. The sequence continues at coordinate 13,582,851 of NW_024355205.1, forward strand.
CTGATGGGTCATCAGTTACAACCATCTTTATTAAAACAAAGTTCAATGTGCTTTATAACTTGGAATACCGATATACATAATAGCTCATTTTTCAGACTATCTAGGCAAAGTATGACCTATGAATTGGCAGCATGGACACTTGCTGTTAGAAATACAGAATCTTGAACCCCACTCAGGCCTACTGATTAAAATCAGCATTTTAACAAAATCTCCAGGTGATTTGCATGCACATTAAAGTTTGAGAGGCTCTGGTCTACAAACCTGTTTTCTAGGTAAAACTATAATTTTAATATATTTTATTTAGAATTAGAAGCTATGCAAATAGCCAATGATATCCTAGAATAAATATCAATAAATGAGCAATGATATCTTGAAATAAATTAAGATAAAGAAAAACCACTTGGAGGACAGGTTAAGTTCTATAATAAACATTAAATGATCAAAGTGGGAATTGTATTTCTCAGTTACCAGTATTCATTGCAATCAAATGTATCAGGGGCGTGATGCTGGATGCTTTGGGACTGCTTAATGGGAAATCTGGTGGTCTGCCACACTTCTCTAAGCATCAGCCAGCTGGCTTTAGAGTATGCCTTGATTCCCCCATCGCAATGCAAAATCAGTACAATGTCTGGAAAAAAATAAAATATAGAAATCTGACCTCAAGTGGCTGGGTAAATGGGCCAAAAGAACCCCACAACTAAAACCCAGAAAACGAGCCCCAGAAACAGGTGGGGAGAGGCCTGTCCAGACTCCAAATAAAGGTGATAGTATTATGAAAAAAAAAAATAGTCAAAGATTTATTAAATATGTAGTCAGATGACAAAATCCATTAGGTACATATCAGAAAATCAATTCAAAAGAACACTCACCGAGAGGAAAGGCTTGGCTTCCCACTTTTGCTACAGCTGGTATAAATTCCTGGGCCATCATCAAAGAAGCTCCCGAGTGCCAACTTCTGTCGAATAGATTCTCTCTCATTTTTCTGTGCCTAAAATTTCAAGAAAATAAAAATTGCTGATAAGTGGGCAGATATATCACAACCATAGGCAGTCTAACTGCTAAGTTTCTTAGAATTGTAACCTTAGACAAAAAGTAAATAAATAGGCTGCAGCACAAGAGCATTTAAATTATTAAGAGCTGAAATTAAACCAGTCTCTCCTGGTTCCACCTCTGTGAGCAATTTCAATTCTCCAGAGCCCTTTACGATAGTCTAGGAAACCATCACTGTGGTACTAAATGATCTTCACCAGGATAGAACCAGATTACTTGGTGCTGTGATCTTTCTTCTTCTTACCTGCTAGATATGACAGAGTAAAGCTGTGGAGGGCAAGCACTTTGTCCTAAATCAAATAGCTTTTATCCCAACTGGGGCCTTTCCCTGGATCCTGTCCTCTCTCTTCTTTATAGCATCCTTTCAGCCCACTTTCTCTATGGCAAGAACATTAAATCATTCCCCCAACATGCACTGCACCTCTATGGGACAGTGCCACACTATAATGTTGGAATAGAGCCCTGGAGAGACAGACATAGCCCCTGCTGCCACCCAGCTTTCAGTCTTGATGGGGACAACTGTTTCTGTTCAAGTTTACTGATCTCACCAGGTTTAGACTATGAGAAACATATTGTTTGGAATAGCTGGAGAATTCTAATTGAACCCATCTGTTTCATAGTTTGAAGGGAAGTCGGGTCGGTGTGCATAGGAAAGAATTTGGTAAACTACACGACTGCGATAATTTGGATATGTTTACAACATTACAACACTTGCCTTCCGATAAAAGTCCCATAAAAACTCACCATGCTGAACTTTTAAACCCTTTAAACAACAAGAGAGAAGATCGAGAATGATTTCCTTAGTTAAAAATAAAACAACTACAAAAAAAAAAAACCCATAATGAGTTAGAAATCCTAGAGTGAGAATGAGATTTTGGTTTCCTGTTTTGTGGGCTTGTAAAAGCTGTGGAAGCACGATTTCATGTTCTGAGCAGGCAGATGAAGACTACACTGAGCAAGTTATGCTTCAAAACCCTTCTCACGTGATTGGGTGTGGCTACCAAAGGCATGATGGCCCCTGATTCTCTCAGTAGGAGGTTCTGGAGCCACATCTGCTGCCACCAGTACCAGAAGTTACAGTGAAAGCTCTGAGGCATGATCTGAGCATCACTGTGCCAGAGTGACAAAATGCACAACCTGTTGGAAGGGCGGACTGAAAAATGGCTTAATTTCATGCCCAAGTGCAGGGCATCGTACTGTAGGTGAAGCCTGCTCTGCCTAACATGGTAGTTACTAGTCACATGTGGCTATTTACATTCAAATTAAAAATTAAAGTAAAAAATCATTTGTTTAGTCATACTAGATGCATTTCAAGAGTTCCGGCTAGTGGATCCTGTATCGGACAGCACAGAATAAAAGATATGATAGTGCCATACCGCTTAAGCCAATGGTTCCCGATTGACAGCCTGTTGACTGCTGGGAACCTTAATTAAAGCAACACACCCTTCCACACATGCAGGACTGGGATTTGTGACGGTCCTGCCAAAACAGAACCACATCACTTGACATCTTTATTTCAAATTAATACATTTCCGATTCCCCAAATATGCATGCAGATTGAATGTAGTCAGTGAACCTATTTCTCAATTCATGCAGATTGAATGTAGTCAGTGAACCTATTTCTCAATTCATCAAGATTCTCGATGCCCTTCACAGTCAGAAAACTGTTGCGTGGAATTGAACATCCAACTAATGAAATCAGTATATAACAACGTGAGTGTTAATGACTAATGTTCGACAACACGCTGGTGTCCAATATTAGCCTGAGATCTGGAAAAGGTTTTATTTAGAGAAAACACCTATTCCCAGTGTGAATATGTGAATATATCCTTGATTCTGTGTCTGTCTTTCCTGATTTATTCAGTAGAGCTATAGATATTGAAGGCCTTAAAAATATTTCTATTTACATTACAATTCTTTACCTGAATACTTCATTAACAGTTTAATGAGGACTATTTTATAATACACAATCTTTACCCCTTTTCTGTCCCTCTTCCCCCATCCCATTGACCAAATTAAGTATAAATAATAGAAATACCACCCCTAATCCCACCACTTAAACACAGATGACTAACATTTTGGTATATTTCTTTCTAGTTTTTTATCTCATATAATTAAGATCATATTGTTTACTATATTTTGATAATTTCCCTCTGATGCAGGACAGGGCAAATTTCCCCAAGCTGGGGGTGGGGGTGGGGGGTCGGGGAGGCCAAGCCCTGCACTGAGAGGAGAGGGTCCTTTGGCAGAGTGTAGAAAGAATTCAACACACACGTCAAGTTAGAGTCAAAGGGAAAGTTTATAAGAAAAGGGGTAACACTCCACAGAGTGTGGTCTCCTCTCAGAGGCAGAGTGAGAGGGACAGTGAGAGACAAAGGAACTGAGAGGGACCCTGTGCGTTCAGGGAATTCAGTTTATGTCAGTCTGTAGTTCCCGTTTCCTTTGATATGTACATATAGTGAGGAAGGGGAAGAGTATGTAGTGTAAAAAGGTAAGAATATGTAGAGTGAAAGGCCTGCTGGCAGTTCTCAGCCTTTAATCTATAGGTTTCCCACGGTTTAGCCATTGGGAATGACTCTTGGTACCTGTTTCTCCTTCACAGGTGTGGCGGAATGGGTTGTTAGCAATCCCAGCAGAAATCTTCCTTTGTTCTGAAGGCGTCCTCCTGGCCCGGCTGCATGGCTGATCATATTGCAGTCTCTGATTGTGGCTTGATTTTAATTCTCTTGCCTCCTCCCTACATTACCTCACACCAGTTAAAATGCTTTAAAAACAATTTTTAATGCCGTATATAATTATATCCTATGGAGTTACCTTCTATTGTTAGCCATTGGGCTGTATCCAATTAAGAATAACATAGGAGTTCGCATTTCTACATAAATTCCTGCCCACATGTCTGATTACTTCCTCAGGATAAGTTCCTGGAAGTGGAATTATCAGATCAGCTGGGTGTGAACATTTGTTGAGGCTCTTGACACATTCTGTCACTTTGCTCTAGAGAAATCTGTTCCAATTTACATGCCCACCAGCAACATAAAAGAGTGCAGCTTTCACTACAACCTGGCGAACACTGAGTATTTTCACTTAAAAAAAAAGTTGTCATTTTTAATTAGATAGGCAAAATGCGTTTTTAATTTTAATTTCTTTGATTACCAGGGGGATTAAATATTTACATATTTTTAGTTGCTGTACTTGCTTTTCTCTGAATTATTTACTCTCAGCTTTACTTATTTTTCTATAAAGGTCTGAGAGTTTTGAAAATTTTATATTTAGGGTGTTTAGTCCTTTCGCATTTTAAATCTGTTATGTAGTTAAAAGTCAATAGCTTGCTTCCTCTGGCCTGTCCTTGATGACTTTGTGCTTGGAAAGCCCTTCTCGGCCCAAAGGTAAAGGATCTCACTTGATATTGGAGGATTAAATGAGAGAATTTACGTAAATTCCTTAGCAGCAGTACCTGGCCCATGCTATTGTAAATCGATGAATGGTCGCTATTATGATTAATCCTCCAACAATTCCTGCTTTGAAGGTAAAGGAATGCAGGGTGATGAAAGGTTATCTCACTGACATAGAAGAGCCAGGATTGAAGTCCATCTTTTTGGTGCTAGATCTTTCTACTTTTCCACACTGACGAGTAATGTGTCCAGGCTAAAAATGGTAGACACCACGTAGAGATTCAATGTGAGACTTAAAGAGTTAGGGATGTACTTTTTACTGAGATGGATGTGATGCTTTCTCAGAAAAAGAGAAAAACCCTGGACTGCAAAGTGTATTCCAAGGCCTAATCATAACCACAAACATTCACAATGCAAGTATCTTGTCAGAGCCACTGTCCTTGACACCACTGCTCAAGTGTCCTTTTGAAACAAATGTGATTCCTAACATTTCAAGTAATTATGGCTCAACTGACTAGTGAAATAGTTTTTCTCTTAAAATTCAACAATTGAAACCTAATTTCCTTTTGGTTGCCCACATGAGTAGGTTTCAAAATTCTTTTTTTCTCTAAGGAATTATACCTGCAGGGCAATTATGTCCTCCAACCCTCCGAAGCCCAAAGATGCTCCAGGGTGAGGAACAGTGAAATGTACAGGAAAAGCGAGAGGCTGACTCAAAACCACATTGTTTGGCTGCCATTACAACAAGGGGAGTCCATCCACTCCTAAAATGGCCTCGGGAAATATCCTCATAAGCCAAAAGGAAAACATCTAAAGTCGTTATTACTAGCAAAAAGCAAAAGGACAACTGAGCAACAGTGGTTCATCACTATGAGAGAGAAAAGCCATTTGAGACCAAGAGGAGACCAAAAACGTGCTTAGAAACCCACCACTGCCCAGCCACAGGCAGTTTTTTTCCTAGCGGATAGCAGAATTCCCTACTGCCACACCCTGTATACAGGCAGATAAGGCTCACAATGGCTTTTGAGGGAGCCGTGAGAGCCACGATCTCAGAAAACAGGCAGCCTCAGAAAACAGACAGCCGAGCACTTTCAGACCCGAACACTGGTCCTGGGCCTTGCCCATTGCGTCCCTCTTCTGCTGCAAATGCCCAAATTTGACAAGAACAAATAGGGTATTTGGTAAAGAAATAAAAAACGAAACGTTCTGCTTGGGTAGATATTGTCCACCTCTAAATCTAGTATGTCCTTAAGTCCTTTCCATGCCTTCTTCAGGATGTGGCATGTACCCATCCTTTACACAGGTCTTGCCTTTGGTCCTGCCTTTGTCTTTCTGGCTCAATTCACTTTGCTGGCAGTATCATGACATATCTGGGCTCTGAAGCAGGAGTTGCCTTGTCTTTCACATGCTAATTTGCACATAAATTTATAAGCGGAAGATTGGGTATGTTCTGTGTAGGAGTTTGGAATGAACTACCCCAAGATGTATATCAGTGGTTCGCAGATTACTTCGAGCTAAAGGCAATTTTAGCTTTAGGCTCCAGAGAAACTTCTGCCACTCCCTTTACCTATCTAGAAGAACCTGAATTAGGAGCCTTGCTCATTCATAATAAGAGATTATTTGAGATAATTTCTTTTGACCTATCTATATGGCAAGACAAACTTCTATTTACTAAAGGTCTATTTTTATCCTGCAATGACCCTTTGAAGTCCCCAAAGTATACTACCTCATCCCTAGCTCAGAAGGTCCTGGGTACCTCAAGCTCCCTTTCTGCTTCTGAATCTCTTGGGGTTCCCATATATATGTATGTATTAAATTCGGTTATTTTCTCTTGCTAATCTGTCTCATGTCTATTTGATCATTAGACCAGCCAGAAGAACCTTGAGGGTAGAGGAAAGTTTGTTCCTCCCCACACCTGCATTTCTCAAATTTAATTGATGAATCATATTTTTGTGTAGACAGTTGGGGGGCCACTAGTGTTCTCATGTAGGATGTCATTTCCCAAAGAGTGAGAACGCTCTCACGAGAGTGTTCTCCGGAACACTCTTTGGGAGATGACATCCTACATATAAACCTAAAGCCAGCTGGTGCTCAGGACATTGCAAACCAGCTGCTTCCTTCTGACTCCTGCACAGATGATGAAACCCATGTAGCTGGAAAGGGCCTGTCTGACCAAGAGGAAGGGGCTCCTTAAACTCTCCAAAGGAGGAAGATATTTAAAGGAGCCTGGCCTAGAGAATCAGGGGACCCAACGGATGTGAATGGCAGAGCGGTGCTGTGGGAGTAAAGGCAGACCTAAGCCTGGAGCTGCAGTAATCTGGGCCTGGATGGGATCTGGTTGTGGGAAAGGAAGGAGGAGAAATGAAACTGTTTTTCCAAATCTCCTGTCTTCCGCCTCTCCCCTGGGTCGATCTTCCCTACCCTCCCAGCTCTGTTTGTTTCTTACTTTTACTGGTTATTGAATGTGCTCGTTTTTTAATGCTGTCTCAGTACTCAATTCACTACTAATCCTGGAAGATACCATTTCTAGCATTCTGCTTTCTTCATTACTAAATTGTGACCTGGTCAGCTTCACACACTGCAAGGTTCATATGAACCACCTGGGGGCAACACTTTCCACCAATGGAAAAACGGAAAACAGTATGCCACTGAGGGAAAACTTCCTAAGGACTGGGCTGCATTATTCCAGAAGCTGATGAATACCTTAGTCCCCCACAGCTCACACAGGAACCCAGGATGCCAGGAGGTTGCTGTGACACGGGTGTGCCAAGTGAGGAATTGCACAGGTGGGCACACACACAAAGTAGCCCTCTCTGTCACAAGTATCTTTAAACCAGTAGTTCCCAAACTTGATAATGCATGAGAATCACTGGAGGGTTTGTAAAAACATAGACGGTTTTTCTGATTCAAAAGATCTGGGGTGGGCTGAAAGAGCATTTCAAATACGTGCCCAGACGCTGCTGATGCTGCTGGTTCAGACACTTTGAGAACCATCGAACAATTGAATAGATCAAGTAGCTAAATGAAACAGAGTTGGTTCTTTAATTGTGCACAGATCTGTTCACTGTGGAAGGTCCAGACTCTGCATCCAGGTGGATTTCATTCATAGCCGTCTGGCTTCTGCCAAGGCCTTGCCAGGATGCCTGTTTTGAAGCAATTAATGATCCCCTTGCTTCAGTGCAATCTATTGCCTAGTGATATCTGGCATCATCACCGTTAGCAGCATCCACCAGGGAATGCAACTGGGATTCTGGAGCTCCCTGTGGAAAGTATTCTTCCTGTAGGAAAGTGACAGTCACTCTTATTTTTCTCCTTAGCTTGTAAGAAAGTCAGCTTTACTCTAACATGTAAACATTCAGCATTCCAGTGTGGAGGAGTCTGAGGATTTTAATCAGGAGCAAAAAGTACAGAACTTATTTATTTGTTCATTAGGCAAATTTTCTTAAAAATAAAAATATCAAAAGAAAACCCAATTATATTGATGGTACTTTCTAGTTATTTTCTCATGGAAACAACCATGGGTTTGTCACAAGATTAAAATACAGAAACAGAATTTTATAAGAAAATTAATTGTATGCTTTTGAATGTCGAGTGCATAAATACTTGCACTGTGCAGGCTATTTCAAATTTTTGCATCTCATCTTATCCTCTGGGAAGAGCTTTTCAATTATTAGTGGGAATATAAATTAAATAATCTTATAATCTTCCTACTGTATCACTGAATAAATATTAAGTCTGGGCACTTTCTTTTCAGTTTGTATTTCTGACATTTTCCATTTCAGACACTTAACTAGTTCAGAAAGGTTTACTGAAATGCTGTTGAAATCTCTTATCTTTGCATCCTTGCATAGATCTGCCAAAAAGAGTCCTCTGGACTAGATGCCAGACTGCTGGGCAATGTTGAGACCTGGGTTTGGGTTGCTCAGAATCGTTGCTCATGGGAGAGCTGGCCTTGGACATCTAAAGCCCAGGATAGGCACGCACAGGGAAGGGCTCTAGGACCTGTTTTAGTTGAGAATTTGCTGACATCAGTGTTGGGATGCCAGTCCAGAGAATGAAGATGTTAGTTTACAATTGTTAGCTGATCTGGAGGATGGTTTTGACTAGTGTTTGCATCCTTCTCCTCAGGCTGCAGGGAGGAGATATAAACAGATGCAGGCAGAAGTGCGCTGCTATGCGGGGTCCTTAACACTTGAATACTCTAACTGTTAAGGACCAAAACAAAAGTATTTAACAAATATCTAGAACTGAAGTTCAGGAGCTGTTTGCTGGCTGAGAAGGAGCCCAAGGTGCAATCCGCAAAGATGACTACTGTTTTGGAAGTGTTTCAACATTAAATCCTAAAGGGATACAGTCGAAAACTAAAGTTTTCCTCCCTTATGAGCAGCATGTCCAAAACACGAACTGCTTGGGAGCATCTTGAGCTCTTTCTGGTTCTCAAATGATTGCCCACAGAGACGCTGTTATCTGGGAGCTCTATTTTTAACAGGTGCCATTTGAGAGGTCTGTAAAACCATTGCAGCCATTTGGCATCACTGTCACAACAGTGTAAAATACCTACTGCACGGTTATGAAACAGCCAAACCACAATCAGCTGCCAGGACACTGGTGTCCTCAATTTCCCACATCAGGGTGGACTTAGGATCTGGGAGAGCGGGACTCAGGCGTGTGTGACCAGGAGGGGGAGCATGAAGCCGGGGTGGGGAAATCGGGGTCTAGAAGACCCTAGTTAACACCTTGACTCTGACACTCGTGCAAGTGACAGGAACACTTTAAGCCCCCGTTGCTTTTTCTGAAAGAAGAGATAATAATTACCTATCTTTTGGGTTAAGGATTAAATGAAATTCTATATGGGAAGTACTTGGCACAGTGCATGGTCCAGAGAGAAACTTATTAAATGGTAGCTGTTAATATTAAAGGGAAGGGTGGGGTAAGCTGGTGAGAAGAGGGGAGAAAGGAACTAAAGACAGCCAGAACAGGCAAATCCATAAAGACAGAAAGTAGATTAATAGTCGTGGG
>NW_024355205.1:13592322-13809112 GCF_902729225.1 Pteropus medius
GGGGAGGAGAGAATTGAGATCTGTAACTGTTAATGGGGTACATGGTTTCTTTTTGGGGGGTGATGACAACGTTCTGGAATTAGATAGTGGTTTGCACAACCTTATAAATATACTAAAAACCATCAAAGTGTATAATTTGAAACGGTGAATTTTGTAGTATATGAATTATATATAATATACTATATTATAGTATATGAATTATATCTAAAAAATAAACCACACGCATTTTTTTATGTGTGTGGTTTACTTTTTTTATTGAGATATAATTCAAATACCATATGTCCAGAAAGTCAAGTCACTTGAAACGACGCATTCCCCGGCCATACGGGCTGACCAAGGTGTGCCAACAGGGTGATGTGACGGAAACAACCCCGAAGTAGAAGCCAAGAGGCTTCATGTTCATAACATCTGAGGCCGACCAGGCCATTTCTTTCCTTGAAAGAAAAGGAGACCCTGGCTCAGAACGCAGAAGAGACTGTCCCCAGGTGGTCGAGGTGGGGCTGGGCTCCAGGGTTCAGTAACTTAACAGAGTTCTCCCAGAGCATCCAGCCTTTACAGACAGGAAGACGTGAGGGTTAATGGAGGTCGACGGCTGCTTTTTCCTCAGTAATTGAGTGGGGAGGGCAGAGCTCTTGTCTGGAATGGCAGCTGGCATTCTGTGTTCCTGTTTATTACAGTTTATCTCAAGCAGTCATTTCCATTCACCTTTTAAAAAAAACATGAGGCGCAGCTGTGGCTTCACTTTAAATATTGTTCCTTCCAGGCTTTTAATTTTTTCACGGGCTCCTCCCTAATCTTTCACCATAATTGGATGCACAACACTAGAGACAGCACCTCGGAGGAACAAAGCAAAGCCAGCTTTCCCATCCTTGACCACACACGGCCCGTCCACAGCTCCTTACTCCGAGTGGAGCAGAAGGCAAGACCTCTTCCCCGTGTTGCTCTGCTCTGGAACAAAGTGGGAGCCAGTCTAATACTGAATTCTATGTTAAATTGTCTCGATTTCCTTTCTCTCTCTATATCAGTGTAATTTGGATCTTTCCAGGTCCTATGTTTTCTAGGTCCCTACTGGCTATCTGAACATTCTTCCATGCAGCATCAATTTCGAGTCAGCTTATTTGTTTGTGTGCCTCCCTATTCGGACTGTAAGCTCCTTGAGGAAAAACACAGTCTCTCTTCTGTGATCATGGCCCCCCACACCTGGCCAGGGACACAGGAAGGCTCTTGGTGAGTGACGGCTGAAGGAATCAGGACATTGCGTGCTGCTTGGTTTTAAAGACAATCAGCTCTGAGGGTCTTTACTCGAGACTCAGGGGTTGTTCAGAGCAAGGCAGAGTGATGATGGACTCAAAACACACACTTCAGATTCTGCCAAGCTGCAGGCGCTCCTTCCTAAATACTGAGACCTGTTTTCCATTGCGTACAGTTTTACCAGACCTGAGTAAACCAGAGGTCCTTAGTGAATCATCTCTCTTACTGTCAGGACTTGCTCCAAGGAAAAGGAACATATGCATACTCTTCCTTCCTTTACCTGGGTGGAATCTAATTTTAGTCATCGGAAAGTGACCTTTCCCACAAAGGCTGTTTGCCTGACTTTAAACAACCTTGTAAAATAATCTCTATACCCTTGTGGTATTTATCAGTGCAACTAGCATAGGAATTTCTGCTGTGCCGAGGCAGGGGTATACCATCTTTCCAATTGTTTTTGACAGCTGACCTCAAAGTGACAGGCAGTGAAAGAATTATGAAACTTTTTATTTTAAACATTTATTTTAAAAATTTGTGTATATGTTTTATATATACATAATATATACTTACAGTGATAATACTGTGTAATTTATGAATGAAATATATGTATATTAGAGTCATGAGCTCATAAACATTATACCGATGGGTACAAGGGAAGAAGCATGCAGAACACTGCTTTATGGCATCTAATTTAATTCTCTATTTAGTCAACCAAATGGCAAAAGCAAACATTAGAGGAAAAGACTAGGAAAGGAAGATTCGATTAAGAAAAGTGATTTTTACACTGGGTAATTCTTTTCCTGTTCTTTGTATTTTAAAGAAAGCATATGTTGCCCTGTTTCACTAGAAATTCTTAATGAAATCATGAATAGTGGGTTTTTTAAAGCATACTGAAGCCTCTACAGTAACCATGATATGCATAAATTTGAAAGCATTCTGCCTGAGAAAGGTTAAAAAGCTGAAATAACAAGAACGACTCTCATGTTTAGGGTCCCAAACAACATATACTGATCTCTGAACATCCTATAAATCTAGACGTTTCATCTAGTGACCTTTTGTACTAACCTAGCAGATATTTTGTCTCCTGAAATCACATACGGCAGTCTCCTGCCTCAGTCAGATAACGGGCTACACAGTGTGATTCAGTGTGGCTGTTGTTGACGCTGGGCAGCTACTGGAGCCTTGCCTTTGGTGTTCTGGCTTTATTAAGTGCAGTATCAGGTTGCCGCGTATCATCGCTCACTCATTTCAAGCATCTGGGACCTCTCTCAGTTTCTAAGTAGTATACAACTGCACTGGTCATTACTTTATTGTTATTGAATGAGCAATGGTATGCCTTTCACTTTCCTAAGTGCAAACCCACCAACACTTTTTTTTTTTTAATCTGAGAAACGATTTGAAAAGAAAAACGTGACCCGTCCTTTGGCACTGAAGAGGCGAGATGAGGACTGTGCACTTGTTCTACTGGGTTGGGTGAGTGACCAACTCTGACTGATGAGTGTCCCAAGTGTCTCCCTCATTAGCTTTTCTTTATTAATAATAAAATACTAAAATAATTTATTATAATCACCTAGTGCTATTGCATCTATGACTTTCATTATAAAGATATATTTATTTATTTATTTATTTTTAATTACAGTTGACATTCAATATTATTTTATATTAATTTCAGGTATACAGCACAGGGAATATAGTCAATAATATTATAATTATGTATAGTGCCAGGTGTACTAGACTAGACTAATTGGGGGGATCACTTCATAAATTATGTAAATGTCTAACCAAGCATCTTTGGCACACTCACTTCTGGCAGGAGGGGACAGCTGAGAGGTGTTCAGGTTTCAGGACTCTGTGTACTTATTCCCTTGGGCACTCATTCCCTCTTTGAGGATCACAAGGGATAAAAAACATGCAGGACAACATAGCAGGTCATTTAAATCTCTTTTACATATTTAGTTTCAGCTTCTGAAGAAAGAACATAAACTATTGTAGACTGCTCTGAGAAATAAAGTATACACTTAAAACAGCCCCCACACTCACACAGAATTATGCGTATAAGATAAAACTGTCATATTTTACATTATCATACATAAGGATCTATTAAGATAGAAGCTTCTTTCTATCTCTGATTCTGAGAAAAATAAGTTAGTGACATATTTGATCAAGTTAAAAATGTAACAGCAAGTGTTACTGTTTTAGGAGACTGTACTAACTGATATTTGCCTCTTAAGGAAAAGAGGTTTTACTTTCCAGGTCCATCCTGAGCTGTGTTGTGACCTATATTTGACTTATGGAAAATAATAAGGGGGAAGAACATAGTATGTGTTTAGCCTTCCGCGGATAGACAAGCATGTACTTGTAGTTAACTTTCGTGACCTCACCCATATAACTAAAAGCTATTTTTACTTGGGCCTGTTATTACCAGACAATTACCATAAAAAACACTCCAAAAATAAATTTACCGACTTTCAAAAAGAAAGGCAAGCAAAGAATTAGCAGATACTATATCAATTTTTAAAAACCGCACACCTCTCTTAGTAAAACTTAATATTTTTCATTGTTAAAAAAAGTCAAACTTAGAAAGATAGGTTAAACATTCTAATAATTGTTTTATTGCAGGTTAACATGTTAATAATTTAAAAAATTCTTCCTTTTCATAACAAGCCTGCCTAGCAACTAAATATATAACAGAAATTTTTTTCAACTTCAGGGTAACAACAACATGTGTATTCCAGTTTCTGCTGTAATATATTAATGAATACAAGCTGGGAAAAGCCGAAAGAAGAACTCTCCCAGCGTTTAATGCATTCAATTCTGTGCATTTAGCTTTCCTGAATATATTATGGCAATGGCCACTGAGTGTGGAATTTGGCCACTTCTCAAGGGTGATCTTTCTCCCAGTTAGAAAAATGGTCCAATTGTTTACAAACAAAAGAACTCTACCCCCTTACCTCTTTATAATTCCCCTCCACATCCAATGGGGATTCTTGACTGATGATGTCATCCATTCCATCACTGTCCAAATTCATCCTTTAACTCTTTAGAATTTCACTTAAGAAATAACCTTCCATGAATTCTGATAGGCCGATGTGCCAAATGCTCAGTACCCTGGTTACTGCTCATGCTGACGTGAGAGCCAGCTAAGAGTCTGTGCCCGGCTGTGCATGTCCTTGTCCCGCTCTGTCCCAGAGACACCGCCCTGCCCAGGCTCCCTGGCCTGTCCTGGGCAGCTGTCGTTTTCTGAGGCTCACTCTACACTGACACTCGGCTTGTTGAAAGTCCAGCCTTCCCACCGTCTGCTGTCACCGTCCCCTGAATGATCCCTCCTGGATTTCTCTCCACAGTACCTCTCCTACTCCCAATCAAGGAAAAGCTGATTCAACTCCCCCTACTCTCCCACTTCAGGGCTGAGTGTGGATAGGAGCTAGGAGCTCTGGGAGGAAACCAGCAACCTTGTTTTGAACTCAGGGTAGAGAGTGTATGGGATAAAAATAGATCCAGAAACCCAGCCTCACAGACTTCGCCAGTGAGTTAAAAGCTGGGTATCCCGTGACAAAATGAAAACAGTGTAATTTAAAGGCTAACCTGTAAGACAGATGTTTGCTTTTTTTTTTTCTTTTTCCCATAACCAATCATTTCTTACAATCAGATGTAAAAGTTCATCAAGCCACAGCACAAAGATGAAGTTTATTTTCAACACAGAGAAGGACGCCTCCACCCCAGGATCAGTGCTTTGTTCTATTAATATAGTCAAGAAAAAAAGATCCATCAACTTTTCTTTAAAATTCAGCCAGTGGCGGGCTTTTTCACAAAGAGAACGTTCCTTTCTGCTGCTCTCTTTACCCTTTTCCCATGGCTTTTGGTTTCGTTTATTGGCTTTATGTACAGGGAAGGAAAAAACCCACAGCTGGAGATGTTTTGGTGCAAGAAGCAGACAAACAGAAGTGCACACACAAACACACACTTGTCATTATTGAATCACTACAGCCATCAAAGAAAAAATATACCCACTGTTTATTTCAAAAGATAAAAGTTACTGTTTGCAAGAGATGTGGGCCAAAGAAGAATCCAAGGGGCAAACCTCTGTTTACCAACACCTCCTCCTGCTCCGACACACTGACACAGACAGAAAGAGGGAGATGTACCAGTCAGTACATCTTCCAATGTGGATTCTTGATGGAGTCTGACGCAGTTAAGAACAGAGTTCTAAAGTGAAAATCCCATTCAACATAGCCTTTTGGTATCTGAACCTCTGCTGACATGCTCACATTCTGTTTACTATTTTTCTCCACAAATTTTTTAAAAAATTCAATTTGTTGAAGACTCGTGGCATAAATGTGTCTCACCATCGTTTACTGTAACCCTGATTTTGTGAAGCAAATACTTTCCTCTGCAGCCCCTGACCCAAATGCAAATCCTCCCTTAACTCCACCCTCAGCACCCCTGCTTCAGTTCCCAAGACAAAGACTTTCACATTTGCCAGGCAGTGTGGAGACACATCACATCTAATGAGCCACGCTTGCATTTGAGTGGGGCTTCTTCCCAGCAGAGACCTGCCTTGTCCTACTCTCCTCCCGACTCCAGGACCCTCTGGACGAGGCTTCTTCTATCTGCATGTAAAGAAGGAGCCTAGAATAGGTTCCAGGGCTATGAGGCAACGTTGGCCGCTGAGTGCTGTCCCCAGTGCACGTGTTCCAGAGAATTCTTCAAGGGTAAGGCTTTGGGGTTAAAATAAAGTATCAGCTGTGAAGGATCCTGTGCATATCATATCCTGCCAAAGGAAGTTACTTAAAATGAAAGAAGCATGCATCTCACTACATGACACATTAGCATAATAACAACAGCTACCTTTTACTGAGGGTTTGCTACATGCCAGGCACTTTACAGGTGACATGTGTAAAAGGTGCCTGTAAAATGCCTGGCACACAGCAAGCCCTCAGTAAAGGGTAGCTATTGTTATTATGCTAATATATGTCATGTAGTAAGATGCATGCTTCCTTGGAGTAGATATTATTACTAATCCCATTTTATAGCTGAGTGAGAGCTCAGTGGGGTTAAGTAACTTGCCCACAGCGTGGCTGCTTGTCAATTCAGTCAGGCTCAAATTCGAACCTGAGCCCTCTGCTCCTGTGGCCCCCATTCTAAATGTGTGTGCTAGATCGCCTCCCACTGGCTGCCTCAATGAGAAAAAACCGCGCACACGGAAATAATCAAGCGCAGCTCTTAAAAATTAGGATTTACTACAGAGAGAATTCTGGCAGTGCTCATATAACAATATGAATATAAATCGCACATCTGGAACACTCCCCAGACAATTAGACCTCAAGAAATAAAATAAGAGCTCCTTCACTGATGATTGGACCCGAACACGCTGTACAGTGCATTTTCCTTTCTAGTTTACCATGGTTTTCCAGTGCCACAGCGGCATCTGTTCAGTGGAGGACAAGGATTTGTGTTTAATCATCTTGTTTTCCCTAACAGCATCTAGACACTGCCTTATACACATTAAGTGGACAATGAAGAGCTGTTGAATAAATATACGAACAAAAGAGAAATGTATGTGTTGCTTAAAATGTTTCCTCTAAATGCCGTCCAAAGTAAGAAATATTAATAGTTCGATTTACTGCTTTTCAACCAAAATCGTCTGTGGAAACCATATATGTACAAACTTAAAAATGGGTCTGCTCTGGTTGAAAGGACGGGGGACTACCATGAATTTCATGAACGTCAGTCTCTCACCTAGCTTAGCATCCTAGTCCATTTAGCAATCTGTAATCAAGACCTCAGATGGATGAAACTATAAATATTTAGAGATTGCAAGATTTAGTAAAATACATAACACTAAAAGCCTAATTACTAACATCATTTTAATTTTAATAGGGTAGGCTTAAATATACAGTTAAAATGACTGAACTCTCATTATTAACTATGTATATGTATATACCTATTCAAGTTAATATACAGTAATATATTGACTGCATATATACATATATATGTATACACACATACAAATAATATATTCTCTTTTGGAGAGGGGCACCTCAAAATCCAAAATGAAAATATCCCAGCCAAACAATAGGAGCAAAGATTGGTACTAAGAAAGTGCCACAGATCATTCTCTTCCTCTACCCACTATGCCTTTTCTTCATAAGTGATTCTCTAATAAGCGCTACATAGAGAAAAGGAATAGAGCATCTCCTTTTGACACATGGATGCAAGAACTTGCAGGGTGGACCCCAGAGGTGATGAATTTTCTTTGCACCTCCCTCAAGAAGTGCTTAGCACATAGACTCATAGCCCAGACCCTTCCCGGAAAGAGCTATATATCTGTGCTATCTGGATAGCTTGTACCATCTTAAAATAAAATATCTTATATTTTCCTGTCATGTAGATTGACCTTTGATGTTGTCTAGAGCTTTGCTACTCGAAGTGTATCCTGACAAGAGCATCCACATCACCTGGGAGCTTACTGGAACTGAAAGCTCTCTGGTCCTACGCCAGATCTACTGAATCGGAAAATGCATTTTTAAAAGAGCTCTGCATTTTTGAATGCACCTTAAATTTCAGAAGCATAGCTCTAGACCTTGAAAAATGTTCATTATGAGCCATTATCCTTCTATTTTAGATCATATTTCTAGGCCTGGATTCAAGATCCTGACTTTAGATGCTTGGGATCAACACTGTAATTAATTTTACTTCCAAGAGGTCCAAATGAACACAGAAAAGGAAAAAAAAAATAAAACACTTTGGAAGATGAGCTGAAGGTAATGCTTGGGAGTTTTACAGTAGCTATGCAAACAAGAGGATAACAGCCAGTCATGTCCTTCCTATGTAGAATTTTTTTCTGGTTCCTTTCTCTACTGCCACCCTCTCTAAAATGACCTGTGCTGACATAACACGAACCCAGATATTAACTCTTTCCTTTAGCACATGTATACATAGCCGCTTATAATCCCTGAGATTGAAAGAGCCTGTTCTCATCCCCACCCCTGCCCTGAAATTCAAGGACTAGAATGGAGAGCTTCAGTTTCCTGTCAAACCATGATCTGAAACTGTGAGGTGCATTGGTCCCGTGAGCTAAAGCTTTTAAATGATCATTATCGGGCACTGGTGGAAATCATTGACTGTGAGAACACTGACCACATTACTGGGAAATCACTTAGGCATTGTCAAAGGCTTTTCCCATCCATAGATGGAAACTCTAGTTCAATCTGATTAACCCCTCAGCATCCCGTTGCCCTCCCTTTAGCCTGATCATCCAGATTCCATGAGCCACACAGACTGATACTGGAGTTATATTCTCTTTTCAAACAAATTATTTTTTTTTCCACTGCACAAAGATCATCTAAATTCGCTATTTATTTATTTGCTTGTTTGTTTGTTTAATGTTTTATGTGAGGCAACCCTTGGTTGACCTCACAGATTGCAAGGACTTTGTCAGCTTACAATCCCTTATTTTTAGGCCTACAGCACCTGGTCTTCCTAGGTGGTCTCCCATCCAAGTACTAACAAGGCCCAACGCTGCTTAGCTTCCAAGATCAGATGGGATTGGGCTTGTTCAAGGTAATATGGCGGTAGATTTTGCTTTGCTTTTTTAATTAAGGTATTCTGATAGCCAGATAATCCTTGAAAATATGCAGATAATTTTAAAATGGATGTTTCATGTTGGTTAAAAAAAAAAATTAAAATGATGGCATTAGGAGGGTAGGGTAGAGGAGGTGGAAGGTTGGGAGTAGACAGAGTGCCAAACATTTACCCCTATCAAAAAGATTGAAGATCATAGACAAATCTTTCTGCCCAACTTAAAACCCGAGTATAAGAAACTCAACTGCAGTCACTTTGGTGGCCTCCGAATGGGATCAGTATTAATGCCCTCATTACCTTTCTCTGTGTTCTTAGCATTCCTTCCCCATGACTGGCTCTCCCACCTCGATTGTCATTAGGCCCTTTTGATGGTTGTTTTCTTCTGAATTCAAGCAGTTTTGTCAAAGTACTTTGTATTTCAGGAAGCTCGGTAATTTCTGACTTCCAGATAGTGCACAGGGGAATACTAAGTATACCAAGATTTCAAATTTTCCCTTGGCGTAGAGGATATAAATAAGTAATAGGATAGAGCTCTATTAATGTTGAGCTTCTGCATGTGAAATTGTGATTAGTTACACAAGATTTTGTGCGTGTGTGTGTGTGTGTGTGAGAGAGAGAAAGAGAGAGAGAGAGAGAGAGAGAGAGAATGTGAGGTCTGTACTCACCAAAAATCATGGCTGCCCTGGTACGTACCAGAACAGTGTTCCCACTTCCTGTCCTTCCCCATCGCCACCCCCTCTCCCAAGGAAAATGCTAGATGTTTGGCTTAAAATATGTGTTGCATGTTTATTTCTTAAAATCGCTTGATGTCTGATCATGATGTTTGAGGCCCCAAGTGCTACTTAGAGTAGGAATTTAAATTTAAATTCCTATTTAAAATAGGAATGAATGTTTGTGCTTGTACTAAATTTCTATTTCAGATCAGGCCTATAATGAAGTTCTGTAGAGATGATTTTTTGTTTGTTTTCATCTGGGCACTTGTCGCTGTGCTTCCTTTGTGTGAAAATATATAAATTAGATTTTTCAGATAGCTTCTTGGCTAAAACAACATGTGTGGATGAATTTGCATCCAGAATTATTTTCTTAATTTTTAAGGTGATTAGATGTGTTACTGCCTCCTCAGAAGAACACACTGCATCTCAACGAGGCAAAACGCAACTGTAACCAGGCAAAACAATGAAGACAAAGTAGTCTTCAACACTGTTAACTATGGGGAAAAAATGTTTCCAATCAAAAAAAAAATATATAGAATAAGACACAAAATTGTTTCATTCAATTTGCATTTAAAAGCCTCTATCAAATAGCGCACTAAAAGGCTTTGAAATTCCTTTTTCTATTAGGTCAATATATTTTTCCCTGCTGTGGATAAAACTAGGTTTAAATTGGGCAGAATCTTAAACGAACTCAAATTTGATACCTTGTTTTCTCATTCACAGGAAGAAGGGGTTGGGAAAAGAGTCCTCACTTGGCCTTGTGTCAACAGGAATAGAATATATTTCCTTTCATTTGTTAACCATTAAATAACCCACCAGAATCTGGGCATGAAGGCTGTTTACTCCTTTCTCCAAGAAGAGTTTTCAAAACATCTTGATGTACTACTTAAACTGATGTATTTCCTAGTTTTATCATTCAAGACCAATCTAAGGCTGAAACATTTTGCCAAAGAAAAACATGATGTTTCAGGAGGCAGTAAAATTATCCCTCCATATGGTAAAAAAAAAAAAGTATTGAAACTTTGTAAAATTCGATATATTTAAAAGGTGGGTTGGGTATGAGTACTTGCCTCAAAGGGTCATAGGTATTTTGAAAAAGTGCTTGGGAAAGACCATGAGGTTCACTTTGGGAAAATTCATGGGTAAAAGAGAAGTAGGTACGAAGGTATGTTCTTAATGCATTATCTCTGAGAAGGCTGGGATAGCTGTCTCATTCATCTTGTTTCTTGCACTCTACATCCCCCATTTTGGCACATGGAATGTTTAAAATGCTGGCAACAAGCCAGGTATGTAGACTGCCCCAGCAGCTTCGCCAGCTCCCTGAAGCAAAGCACAGATCTGGGCTTCTCTCGTATTATGATGGGAAATCCTTATCCCGGGAACTCAGAACAGTACCAGCTGCAGAAAATGCAATTCAATCCAACAAACATTTACTGAACATACAACTCTGTATGTAAGGAAGGAAATGAAAATAAGAGCCTTGTTTTCAAGAAGACAATGGGAAGTCAGATTTACACGTCACTAGCTGCAAATGGGAAATGGGGGTCTAACAGAGGTAAAGACAAAGTGCACTGAGAAGAAGAACTTTTGACTGGGAAATGAGAGGGGAAAGTTTCGTGGAGGAGGTGGCATTTGAGACTTGAAAGCCTCATTAGGCCGCTACAGGTAGAAGCAGGTGGTGTGTGGGGAGACATTCCAGGCTGAGGCACCACGGCAAAGAAAAAGAGCTGATGGCAATGCAGGGGCAGGTGTGTAGGATTTGGAGGGAGGAGTATTTCTGCACAGGGTTCGGATCATAGTTACGCCTTAAAGGCCATGCATTGGGATGTAGAATTTGTCCTAGAAAAAATGGCGAAGCATTACATATTTCTACTGTGCTTCCTCAAGACCAGGTCTGTGTGTGTGTGTGTGTGTGTGTGTGTGTGTGTGTGTGTGTTTGAAGAAGAGCTTCTTTAAGCTCCCGAGGGAGAAAAAAGATGAGAGTCATTCATATATCATTTTACTTTTTTCTTTCAAGTCCCCATTCCCACAGTACCAAAGAATGTGAGGGTGTGATCTATATCTGAGGTGGTCGTAAGGGAATTTAAGCGATAGAAAGAAAGAGATGAAAGCATGTCATTGTTTTCATATACACACTAATCTCCCCCACCCCCACCCAAAAAAAAAAACTTCTGGGAAAGAGGAGAAAATATTTGGGAGCTTTTAAGCAAAATGGACCCGCTGACCTAAACTTGTGCTTTCAAGTTAACAGTATCTCAAAGCTTTCTATCAGAAACTGTTTAAAAGAATTTGGCCTCTTAAAGGCTGCCAGGCCTGAAGCTGTGGGCAAGGTTCTTTCCTGAAGAGGTTGGCTTCCTCCCAAGACTGGAAAATGGAGGTCGATAGCTCTATCTTTTAACACGGCTACAACTGGAAATGACAACACATGCCTCAGTAACCTCTTGCCTAATGTAAATGCTGTGAGAAAGAAAAGTACATGAAGATGATGACGACATGAGAACCTTTAAAAATAAAACCACCACAAAAAATTCCGCCTTAGAATTTCTCTTGGATCATCCCTCTTTGGATTATATTGTTCAAAGCACAGTGTATGCAAACACCTCCAATAAAGGTTTCAGGCTCTTGGTAGCAGTGAAACTCTTTTTCAAAACAATCATCTATTTAGAAAAACAGTATACAAGAACTGATTACAGTTCCCTATATTAGCAACAAGTAATTGGGAAAGGAAGTGGTGTGGTTTTCCCGGGCTGCTTTACAATCCTCACTGAGCCCCGCAATGTGCATCGGAAGAAGGGAACTCTTACTTCTTAAATTCTTAACTGACTTGTTTACAAGGAAAGGTGGCCTTGGGCAGAGGACCTGCCAACTTTCATGCCAAGACATTAACTAGGAAAAATCCTATTTCACAGATGAGAAAAGTAACAAGAAATAAGCAGATAATTGGACCCACAGACAATGAAAATGATGCAGGTTAACGGTGGTGGTGGGTGGACGCAGTACAAGAAAAATCGCCCCGGTGTCTATCAAATAATAAGAAACCACGATGCTATAGTATGTTTACAATGTCTTCTTTTCTTAGTCAATTTTATATATAGTAGGCATATCTATCCATAATACTTGATGGTTTGTTCTAAGTACTGGGAAAGCAGATGGATACAAATTTGAAAATCCCTGCCCTCACATTGCTTACATGGAGTGAGGGATACAGGAAACAGACGAATAAGTAAAATATCACTCTGATAGATGGTAATGAATGCCAGGTATAAAAGTAAATTAGAGAAGTATAATAGAAATACCGGAATAGAATTGGGGAGTTAGAAATTGGCATAGTAAGTCCATAGAAGACCCCCTCGAGACGGGAATACTTGAGCAAGGACCTGAAGGAAGTGAGAGAAGCCATGGGAGTTGCTGATAGGAAAAATGCAGGATGCCCAGTCGAATTTGAATTTCAGATAAACAGTGAACAATTTTTTTTTTTTTTGTATAAGCATGTCTCAAACGCTGTAGATTATCTGCTAAATCTGGTAACCCTACTTGGGGAAGCACATGCCAGGCAGAAGGGACATGACAGCAAGGGCAGGGCCAGACCAGCTAGTGGGAGGGGAGTGAAGGGAAGGGGGAATATGGGAGAAGACCCCAAGAGGAAACAGGGGTCCTGGGAGGACCAGACTTTTATTCTGAGGAGGAGAATTCTTGGATGCATGACATGCTCTGACTTAGGTTTTAAAAGATCGCTCAAGGGCAGGAACAGCAAGACCAGTGAGGAGGCCATTTATTGCTATGATGATGATGGTGATAATAATAATAATGGTAATACACATCTCGACATATACACAAAAATGAGCATGTTCTTTTGGGGGGAATAATGGACCCAAAAGCCCCATTCAGGGACTCTCTATTAAGAAACATTAGTATACATTTATGGGAGGAAAGGAATCAATTCTACAAATAAATCCTGTTTCCTCACTAAATGCTAACCTAGGGAAGTTGCTTTAACCCACTACATTATCAGCCTTAAAAATAAATAAATAAATACACCCTCATCCAAAAAAGAGGAAGTTTCTGACAAATATCAAACTGTAGATATCACCAGTGACTATGATAACAAGCCAAAGAGTTAGAGAAACTGCTGTTTCTGAATCCAATCTCACGTGGTGCCAGCTGGGTTCTAAAACTAAGGTTTCTGAGTGGGAGTGAAACTTGGCTTCGTGCTTAATGTTTTTGATTTTTGCTGAGTTACATATAAAGAAAGAGACTTTCAAAGAATAGACAGATGAGGGTAGTTCTACAAAACCCCATGGAGATGCAGAATCTATTGACTGTTATGCACCTAATACACTTAATTTTATTGTAAAAATAGGCCATAAATACTTCAAAACTATTAAACACACAACGACAGTGTTATATGTTGTAGTTCATGTAAAACCAATTCGTCTTCCTTTGGAAGAAGCAGTAGGCTAACAAAATTCCTCCTCTCCAGATGAAATTGCTGATATTTGACCAATTTTTGACCTATAAAACCGGTGATTTTATGTTCAACCTAATGGAAAGATATAGGAATAATCTTATGGTAGCTTGCCTTTCAAAAATTAAACTACATAGTTTCTCTGAAAAGAGAAGAAAAACTATTTTAATTATTATAGTCATTTATTCATCTGGAGACATGCCGGGAGTAGGTTAGGCTCTCCATACATATTTGACATTCTCCACTCCCAAGCTCTGTGTTATGTGTGAGGTTCTAGTTGTTCCCTGAGCATCTTGATCCCTTTCTCTTGGGAAAAATTTCTGTGAAGCACAAATCTCAATATTTAGGGTCTACAGACCTAAATGTACTATAAAATGAAATACTATAAAACAAGCTGAGAATTACAAAATTCCATTTAGTAAGCAGAGAAAAAAGTGTATAAATATATTATATAGGCACACTATACTTAGCTGAGAAACCACTGCCTTAAAAGTCTTGTGAAATGTACTATTCTGCCTGCATACATTTACCACTGTGAAACCTGACCTTCTGAGAAACACCTGCTTGTCTCAGGTAACCTACTTCACACAAGGAAGAGGCATTGTTAAGTCAGAGAATTGGTCTCTCAGAGCTTCTAAACTCGGTCAGCTGAGTAATATCTCGATATTAACTACTATCCAGGCTTGGACTAGCCATGCCTGCTGCTGCTGCAAAGAGCAATTTCTCTGAGAACATTCTCCATGTCTGTTTACAACGAGGATACTTTCAATGTTGCCTTGATAGTGACAGTTGAAGTCGCAGGAAGGAGTTATGAACATTCTAGAACTGGTCTTTTGAAATGGTCTAAGTATTTAATTCAAAGCTCTGGATAGCAAATTAGCATATAGATGAGTATGTATTGTTAAAATTTTTCTATTTGAAGTTTTCTAATGCATGCTGATTAATTCTTATTTACTAACCATTTAAAACAATATACTAGTAAAAATAAGTTCAGAAGGACATACCAGTACAACTTTAAACATCAGGTGCATGCTAACTAATTTTTGAAAATTTCTAAGAACATCAGTTGCTTCCTATTTACATAATTTCCTTAAAGACAATCCTAAAAACTGGGTGTGAAGCAACTCATATCCTATGCAATTAGCAAATATCATGTTCTTCAATGTTATCTATGTGAAATTCTGACCAGATTTTCTTCCTCTGAAGCCCCTTAAATTCAATTACAGTTCAAAACATACATAGAGAATATGCAAAGCACAGATCACCTCAGTGGATTTCACATATGCTTTAAAGGCCAAGGAAGCAGTGTGTTCTGCCCCATTAGTTCCCAGAAAATCTAATTACAATTCAGATACTGTATGCGATGAAGGCCAGGAGTAGAGGATATGGTAAAATCCCTTGAAAATCCAGAAAGACAACCTGCTGCTTTGGAAGAGGAAGGCCTTCTCTCCTTTGGGATGCCGGCCTCACAATCAGGCTTTAAATCTTACCTGATACGAACAGTTCTCCTGATGTACCATCTCAGTGCATCCTAGGGCGCAGACCCCAAAGCAGGACTGCTCAGCGAGGCTGCAGAGGGAAAGCGCGGAGCATCCACAGGCGCAGAGAACGCCCTGGGCAGGCCGGGGCTCCCCGCAGATTAAAATGGATGCTGTTTCGCTGATCAACCTGCGCAGTGGCACTGCCTGTGCCGGGAAGCGCGCAGCGAGCGGAGCTGCTCTCCTCGGAAACCAGCAGAGAGGCTTACAAACATGGAGCTAGGACCGGGCTGGGGGAGGGGGCGCGCTCATCACGGGCACAATCAGCCAATTATATTATAAGCACAAAGAAAAGGATCAGTCTGGGGCTGGTGTGACCTTCTGGTGCTTTATGAAGGCACTTAACTGATGTGGAAACATTCTAGTCCTCATTAAAGAGAAAAAGGCCAGCGAGGGAGAGGGAGAGAGACAGACACAAATCAATGTTGCAGCTGAACATTTCAAACCTCTGGCTTCATCCCTGCGGCCCACAGATGCTGCTTGGATGGTGCTTGTAAAAAAGGGGGCCTTAAGGATCAGTTCAGAACTTTTAACATCCGAAGGATGAGAACAACCCATTCAGAATACTGACGTTGAAAGGATGTTTTCTGGGTTGGGTTTTTGAAGTGTTGTCAACTTTGTAACTAAAAGGAGAGTCTTCTTTCTTTAGAAAAATATTATTTTGTAATTCTTTTGATTCCCCACTGATTTTTGGCTCTCACTTGCTTTTTAAGTCAAGCAGAAATAAAGCGAAATAATTAATACTATACTTTTTTTAAGGGTGAGAGTTTATTAAAGTCAGTATAATTAATTCATTTCATGAAAATGAAACTAAAGTAAGGCTTTGTGAGTCTAATATCTCTATCTCTGTCTCTTATCTACCAATTCTGTGACTTGACTATACAGACACCTCCGATAAAGCACATATGATCCTAGAAACCAACCATTGTACTTAAGGGATAGTAATGGAAAGAATTCTGGACTTGCGGATAGTAATCAACGGAAAGACAGGTTGGACCATTCATGTTTGTGGAGGAATAAAGGAGCCAATTTCTGAAATACTTCAGGGTCTTTCTAGAATTTTAGGATTTATGAAAAGGAACAACCAGGCCTGTAAATTTTAAAGCGAATTTAATGACAAAAAATTAAGAATGTAAATACAGTAAAATAAAATTTCCTTATCTATATTCCTCACTTGCCATAAGCAATTTTTTTGTTGTTTCTTAATAAAGTGGCCTTGAGTACATAATGATACTCAATAAAAACCTGAGTGAATTTAAACTATCGATTTAAAAAAAAAAATCAATAGGGATATTATTTTAAGCTATCTATCTATCTATCTTCTCAAAAATTCTTACTAATAACCACGCAGTCTTCATTACGCTGCTGATAGAGAAAACAAGTACCTCTGGGCTGGGGAATAAAATCAACATATTTGATGAGTTATCATATCAAGCTCTATCTTAAGGAATGGTGAGAGTTTATGTTAAGAATATCTGGTGATATATTTTTAATTTCATGACAACATTTCTGTTGCTTATAAAGAGAAAAATCTATTTTTATAAATATTAATTTTTGCTATTTGAGATTCAAACAAGAGAGAAGTTTGCTACCTCGATTCAAATCCAATGGCACCGTCACATGCATGGCTTCAACCTTCCTAGTTAGGGTAATGAAAGGTGGCAGGGAAAGCCCAACTGATGATCTCACAAGCTTGCATTTCAGCACCGGGTTCAAATAGAAAATACTCTGGAGACGTACCCTACAGCTCACAGCCTCTCTCCCTGGAATGTAGGAGAAAGATAGGCCACGTAACATGTGCAGGACTTTTCAGGCTTGCTCATTGGCAGATGGCACAATGGAAGCTTGATGAATGAAGGAGAAGCCTGTACTAGATCATGAGTCTTCTTAAATATAGGATGAAGGACAGAGGATAGAAACTTTTCAGAAAAAGGAAACAGCATGCAGCACATCCTCAACCCACACTCCATCCTTCCCTACTGAGTAATCCACACAGGACAGACAGAAACAGAGATGCCTGTATGGTGTGCCTTGTTATACAACCACCTAAGATGAAGGTTCTGGAATCTTAAGTATGTGCAAGGAAAAGGAAGCCAAAGTAAAAGTTCCTTTTGCAAGGCAGCAAATAAGATGAAATGGAAATCTTATACCAAACGTAAAAGGCGTAATCCCAACTTTCCAAGACAGAATAGCTTTAACTTCAAAGGCTGCTAAAGCTTTACTCAAGTTACTGCTTTGACAATCTGTGACCTTAAGACTCAGGAACATGCTTTCAAAAGTTGTACAAGGCCCAAAAAGCCACTTCCTGGGCTCTCTTCTCTTCCGAAAACTAAAGACTCGGAGATATATTACATAAGCTCCTAAAGATATTTATCATGTGTCGTTAAAAAAAAAAAAAAAAGAAAAAGAAAAAAAGAAAGCCTAAACATGATCCTACTGTTCACAGTTGCTGTTCCATAAATAGTGGAAGTGACTCAGAGGTGGCTCTGGGGAGAACAGATTTCTGACAATTGTATCCCAAATCCTGTCAAAAACCTCAAGTGGTATAAACAAGATAAGGAAAAAAAAAAAATGAAAGAAAGAAGAAATATATATCAAGCAAGCTTCCCTTTATAGTCATTCATTGGAAAGGACTTTGTGTTACAATTTAAATTATGATTTGCTAGAACAAAAAACTTTAAACAGAAACCAACTGTTCCAAGAACATTCAAGCTGGAATAATTTACTAAACTATAGTAATGTTTATTATTTTTTAACTAAAAAATACTGATGAACGGTTTAAGTATGGTCTATGTTGCATAGAGATTCTTCTTTCTTCTCAGGGCCTTATAACTTCCCTTCCCATAAAAAGTATTAGGTTTCAGATTTAGACAAGACCTTAGAGATACACTGTTATTTTCCAAATATAAAATCAAGCCTAAGAAAGATGTGATATATTCAAGAACAGAAATCCTCCTCCAACAACAAAAAGGCAGGACAGTAAGAAAAAAAATGCCCAGAGTTTCTGGTTCATATCTTGTGAGTGTGTTCATATAAAACAATGTTAAATAAGGATCCACCAGACTTGGAGAAATGACCCCCTTTTGACTGAGCCAATGTAGGCTGGCCTTGAAATCAATATCTATCACCAAGTTAGAATGAGGCTGCAGCGTGGTTCTACCTAAATCCGAATCCAATGTATGTTTTAAAGGAAGAAAAATTAAAATATTTCCCGATTAAGCTATTGTTCCTATTTTTGCTACCAAGTAAATTATTGTGTATTTAAATCCAGAAAAGAAGTTTTTCAATTGTGGCAATTAATAGCAACAGAGCTTTTTTTTGGACAGTAAATATAGTGGTAAAAAGTCATGTCTGCAGGCCATCCTAGCCTACTGTTTCAAAAGTGAATCACTGGAATCAGAAACTGACCTGGAAGGGGCATAGCGAACTTTCTGGCACAAGTTGTGTGACTTGATAAAGGTTTGGCTTAAACAGGTTTGGCTTATACATTTGGCTTATACATTTGTCAAAACTCATTGAATAGTAGTAAATTTAAGATTCGTGCATTTCATTGTATGTAAAATTTACCTTAGAAAAATAAAAAAGAACTGGTTGATAAATTTTAAACTTTAGTTAATGACACGCAGGCTGAAGTATTTAGGGGGAGGCTCACTCACTGATGTCTGCAACTCACTTTGAAACTCACCAAATAAATGAGATGAACCGATGGATGGCTAGAGGGATGAGCGGATGGAAAGTTGTGACAAAGCATTTAGTTTCGTAAACCATTAATTGTTAAATCTGGATAGGGCAAAAATGGGTATTCGCATAAAAACTTTTCAGTTTGAAAATATTCTTAATGAAATGTCAGGAAAAAATTAAGTCATCAAGAGTAGGAAAGATGAAGAAGCAAGTCTTCATCCTCAGCAATACCCTTTGAACTTTTCCTTAGGAATTTGGGGAAAGCGGGTAGACATTTTATATAGCTTCAAGTTTTGCTTCTTTACAGGGCAATGGAAGAAAAGAAATGGTGAGGAAACTTCGTCCTGTTCACCCCAGGGAGAACCAGGTCCTTGAATGATCCATCCAAAGAAGAACACACCTGGTAGCACTTGTGACACCAAATCTGAGAAAGTGGCTCTGCAGTTTACAAAGTGCTTTCCCCAACATCTCCCTTGATTCTCATAACCCTGTAGTTGGAACAAGTTCCTATTATGTGCCATGTGAAGAAATGTTTCTGCCCTCAAGGAATATGGTAAGAGAAATAAGGCAATACGCAAATGACCGGAAATAATGATGAATGAGTTAGGTGCCTCCAAAGAGAATTTGTTGTTGGTTCACTAGGAATTCAGAAGAGGAAGAGAACTCTTAGTCAGAGTACACAGGAAACTGGAATAATCTTTTCTGTTTGGTTGTTTACTTCTTGAATGTCTGTCTATTCTATTTCTAGATTAATGTAAGTTACCTTAGAACTTGGATCCGAGTTCGTTTATTCAGTTCTATTATCCCCAGCATCTAAAATAGTACCTGGCATGTAATACTCTTAATGAATATTTTTAAATGAATAAATAAATGATTATGACCTTCAGAAAGTTACCTCATTGCTCCTTGCCTCAGTTTTCTCATCTATAAACTAAAGATGCTAATTCCTTGTTTATTGGGTGATGATAGGATGAAATGAGAATACCATGTAAAACAGCTCTTAGGTGCTCAGGAAAGGATCAGAAATGATTTTTCCTCCTCTCCTAATTAAAGATAGTAACAACAGTCCAAGGAACAGAGAGAGGCCTGAAGGACAGAGGTGATGGTAGCAATGGAAAAGAAAAGACACAGGGATGCATTCTATGAATCACCGTGAAAAATGAACTGAAGGCACCTAGACAACGATCCGACATGGGGGAGCGAACAAGACAAAGAATCATGAGGTTTTGAATCACTGCTAGAGTGACATCGGAGCTGTGAAAAGACATAGGGAATTAGAAGGAACTAATTCTGAGAGATTGAGTTGCAGTAATGAGGTCTTTTATTTTTTACCATAAAATTATGAGTTGAAGATGCAGGAGGCAACAGGGGCTCACAAGAGAAGTCAGGCCAACAGATAGAATTTGGGGGTCTTTTGCAAGGAGAGAATAGCTGATGCTGTAGAAACGGATGAGATTACAGAAGAGATTATAGAGAAAGAGCTAATGAGAAACAAAGCCATCACTATGGAATGCAAAATAATGACACTCCAAAATATCTACATCCTAATCCCCAGCTCAGAAAGGGGAATTAAGGTTGCTCATCAGCTGACCTTGAGATGGGGACATTATCCTGGTTTATCCTGGTGAGCTCAATGTAATCACAAGAGTCCTTTTAAGATAAGAGGAAGCGAGAACCAGAAAACCAGAAAGCAGGAAACCAGAGAGATGGCAGTGTGAAAAGACTTGGCACAATGGTGTTGGCTTTGAAGACAAAGGAAAGAATCAGAAGCAAAGCACTATGGGAGGCCTCAAAAAGACGAAGGCTGGCTGGGTACTGTAGTAAGGGGTCAAGGAGAAAGAGGAGGCTGACGGAGCTCAATGGCTTCAAATTTAGTTTAAAAGACTAAAAGGTTGAAAGGGAAACAATCAAAAGCCATTAGTTTGCCTATTAGGAAGTCATCAGTTTCCCTTAAAAGACTAATTTCAGAAGTAATGTGTTAGGGGTGGAAGCCACGTTACAGGTGGTTAAGAAGTTGAGGGACTGAGTAGAGAGCAGTTTGCAAAGAAGTATGGGGATGAATTAGAAGAGCATTAGGGTGGTAGCTTGAGTGTGTAATAGAATTAGAGAGTTTGTGGTTGTGGCTGATTTTTATGACAGGGGAGATCCAAACATATATGTGAGCAGCAGAGAAAGAGCCAGCGTGAAGGGAGAAACTGATGGTGGTGAGTGGAAAATAACTGAAAGGGCCAATTCCTGAAAGAGGAGCACATGACAGGGGTTCATTCAGCCTTGGAACTGAAGATACGGTGAGTAAATTTACAAAGAAATGTCGAGGAAGGAGGAGGTCATAGTGGAGATGGGGAAAGATTCAGGGGCACAGATGGGTGCGTATCCTTGACTGCGTCCTGGAAGGATCAGGGATGGTACAGACCTCAAGGACAGGGAGGCTGGCTTGGTTGGGATCAGAGAGGCTGGACCAGTGTGGAGGAAGCTTTTCCAAGAGATTTTGTAGGGGGTGTTGCCGTATTACTTGATGATATTCAATTAATGCTATAGGAGAGCAAGAAAAACAAATGGGATGGATGAAACTTATCAGATGCATTAAATATAGATAATAAATACGTAGCAGCTTGTCAGACATTGGTGAAGTGAGTACGATGTGTTAAATTTAGACAATGAGTAAGGATGAAGACAGAGACAGAATTCGTGAGATGTGTTAAGTATTGAAAAGTTAGTTAGTAACCTGGATGTGTCCGACATAGATCATGCATGTGTGCTGAGCATAAGAGCATAGAAAGTGATGGAAACACTAAAGAAGCCTCTGATATTCATGGCACACCAAATAGCCTGAGGTACATGAGGCACTCAATATTCATTAGATGGTACACTGACTGACCACAGGTGACATCTATTCTGGCCCTCTGTGTTTTTGGCCCAAGAAATACAATCCATAGCTGCTAAACAGGTAAGAGGGCGAGATACAAAGGAAGCCAGAGGAACCTTCCCTTATGTCTCTAATATAGCAAGCTGCATGTCATTGGCACACTTTCTGGCTAACTGGGCCTCCTTTCTCAAACTTCAACTCTAGTTTGTCACCATATCAACAGGGAAGGTGGTTGCAGCAGAAAGGCTGGACACATAAGTACTGCATGGCCCAAGATTCAGGTATTGCGGTCTGTCTACACTCCTGTACCACATCCTAAGTATGATTCTAGGACTAATTCCAATTTGCATGGGGGTGAGGATTTTTCTCCAGCACCAAGCAATTCTTGGACACCAGCTGGGTGTTTTATAATTCAGCTTGGTTCCAACACTATCTACCTGGAGAAAGCATCAGATTCCACAGGTTAAGGGCTCAGTCCACAAGACTGTCCTCCCTCACTACTTCAGGCGCCCAATGCAAGTCCAGGTTGTCACCTGTGCTTCTAACCAACAATGACTCTCTCCTTGGGTTCAATTAATTTGCTAGAGTGGCTCACAGAATTCAGAGAAACATTTTACCTACTACAGTACCAGTTTATCATAAAATATTTATTTATTTATTTATTTATTTATTTATTTATTTATTTATTTATTTATTTTTAGTCACAAAAAACCAAATGTGAGAGATGCATAGGGCAGGTATGGGGACAGGGCAGGAGCTGCCATGCTTTCTCTCCCAGTGCACCACTCTCTCCAATTCTCCACCTGTTCATCAACCCAGAGGCCCTCCAGACCCCATCCTTTTGGTTTTTATGGAGACTTCATTTCATAGGCGTGACTGATCAAATCACTGGCCATTGTGATGGTTACAACCTCCAGGCTCTCTCCCCTCCCCAAAGGTCAGGGTTGGTTAGACTAAAAGGTCCTACTCTCTGAACACTGGTTTGTTCCCCTGTCAAACCAGTTCCCAAACTGAGGTGCCTTCCAAAAGTCACCTCATTAAACACAACAAGAGACATACTTATGGATCTCTCAGGAAATTCCAAGGGTTTTACGAGCTCTGGGCCAGAAACAGGGAAGAAGACCAAATCAGAATATCACACTAAGTATGTCAGCTCTTATCCTTGCTTCTTGATATGCATTTTAAATGGATTTAATGAACTATGATTTAAGCATCTTAATTTGGTCAGAGACTTCTGGGACAGAGTACCTAGCAGTGCACTTAGAGACTTCTATTGCATCAAGGTCATTTTCCAGAAAAGGATGTCTGGTATCAGGATATTCCCACAACTTTTGCCCACATACTCTGAATGCCAAAAATGGAAAGTGAGAGATGGATAAAAATGAAATAAGTTCTATTTTTTTATCCTTATAATTTATAAATAAGAAACCTAAGAATCTTACAAACGAGGTAAACTCATTTGAACTAAAATTATTGTGTAGAGCATAAAAAATTGAGGATTTTTTGGGAGCCATGACAGTAATGTCAACTGGCACATGGTAGGAATGCCCTCAGGGTGTGACCAGATGCCCAGAACCGCAGGCTGCCCTGGATGAGCCCCCATCTGCCGGGGCAGTAAGCATAAGGATCCTGCCTTGTAAGGTCCATTTAAGCTCAGGATCTTAGACGACGCCCAAGCCTAAACCAAGAGCATCAGGGACAGGTGTGCTGAGAGCCAAAGACTCTGATCTTCTGCCCATCGTCATAGCTGCTGCCCGGTGATCGATGCATAGCTATCTGCGCCACCAGTCAATAGAGCGCGCCTCGGAGACGCTAAGGACTTTGGTCCCTCCACTGTCGCGTAAGAATCTGTACTTGCCCTCCCTGCATGGATACCTGATTGGTTTATCTGAGAAGGTTCCACTCAATCAACCTGGCATTGTGGAAATACACAAACTTGTTCAAGGCTGTTACTTGATTAGCCATTTTCCTTGCTCACGACAATTATTTACTTATCACATCCTTCAATGAGAACATAAAGCTGTTTTGTTAAATGCAAACATTTGAAAACAAAACTTAAAGAAGTCAATGATAGCCTTATTCCAACGGTATTTTTTTTTTCTTCATTTTGTTTGTGCCATAGCAAGAGAATTCTGTTTCATGTAGATAAGTAGTTGGAAATGGCAACAGTCCTTTAAAACAGTATATGCCACAATCTCTGGATATTCTTCATTAAACATATCCAGAAGCTTGAAAACAAAGTAATAAGACACTTATTTCAAAACTGATTTACTAACATTACATAGCAATCGCTCACATTTCTCTTTATAAACAAGATAAGACAGAGTACCCAAACCTTCAACAGGTCATCAGTCTAGAACCAGACTTTCTCATTTGATATGCTGGGCATTCAGTCATTATTGCACAGTCCATCCATTAGGCGTAAGAGAGAATCTGCCAAACAGATGTGCCCAACCCTAACCTATCTCTGCACCGAACTGGGTTTCTTGGACAAGTCAAGTAATTTTTCCTGCTTGAACATGCACGGACAAGGATGTTCAGAAGACCTGTTCAGAGCTACCACCCTTATGGTCAATGACACATTTACAAAGTCATTTGTGAGGACCGCAAGACTACTTAACCTGGCAGGATACATTAATATGCTGATGTCAAAAAGGGGGTGGAGAGAAATATTTTGCATAGATACGAGGGAGTAAATCACTGTAAATTAGACTGAAATATAACACTCTTCTTACTGCAGATTTACAGGGCACAACGTTTCTCCAAAAGCCCAAAGTCTCACAGACGATCTTAATTTGTTCTGAATTATTTTTACATCCCAGAACTCTTTAATTTCCAATTTGATTTTGGGGGATGGAGATTGGGGCTGAGGTGTTTAGCAGCTCATATAATAGATGCAAATGAGCCTCTAAAAATATGTCCTACTCCCTGCTTTCTACAGACAGTTTGAAGCCTGATGCGTCAGGCAGTGCTAGAGCGGGCAGCCTCCCTCTCTCTCTAGAATAATGAGATGGTTTATATAGCAAGAGAATCTGCCAAAGTGCGTGTTTATTGGATGCCGTCCTAGTCCTCTCTCTCCCCATAGTATTTTCTGGCCAATGCTGACTGAAATTCACACACTGTAGAAAAATAGTAACCGACTCAAAGATAAATTTGTGTGAAGTCTACATGGTTTCATCTCCAATTTATGTCAATGTTTAAGGACCATTTCTTTTAGTCTCCATTTAGTCTGTGACTTTGGAGTCAGAGAGCGCGATGGCAGAAAAAGTGAGGGTATTATAACATGCCAGGGCTAACACAAGACTTTTCAAATAAAAATAAGTTGATCTGTCAAGAGGGGCCAAAAACCAAAACCACTGTGTGTGTGTGTGTGTGTGTGTGTGTGTGTGTGTGTATTTTGTGGCAGCGCCATTCCTTTTCTCCCAATAAATAGGAGAAGAAGAGGGCGTGTGCCTCCCCTTTATCCCTGCAGGTGTTTTAGTAGCCTAGATAGCCTTCTCTACCAGTAGAAATGCATTTAGCTAAAGCAATGCTCGGGACCCCTCATGACTCAAAAGGCTGTTTATTTCTCCAGGGTGGTGGTGGTTGATTTAAAACCAGATTAATAGAGTATTAGGGAAGAGGACTGACCCTCATCTTGAAGAAAGGTGACCTCTAGTGGACAACTGTGTTTTTCAAGCAGTTCAAACTATAAGTAGGTTTAGGAAACAACAAAAAATAATGTTAAGGGTATGCTCCATTGTTTTACTGACATTTCAATGATGTTTTTAAGCCAATCTATGTTTTATTAATTCAGTATTCAGTTACATTAATAAAAGAGTATAAAGGTTAAGCTAATGCTGTTATACCCAAAGTTGCAATCTAAGCCGTTTTTTACGGTTCTGGAGTTGATAGAGCCTTGGAACAGGGGTTGCAGACCTGAGTACTGGGCTCGACTGTGTCTCTTATTAGGTGTATTCTCTTGGGCAGCTTCACATCTAAGTCTATAAAATGGGTTGGCTTGTAAACTATCACCTCCTTTTGGTCTCTTCCCCTACTTTTTCAGGCTGTTGGGTTTTAAAAATTTTAAATCAAGTTTATTTTATATTGTTTCCAAATAAGCAACAAAAACAAAACAAAAAAACAACAACAAAAAATTATACTTTATATATTAGCATTGAGTGAATCAGCAAAAAACTATTAGATTTCGATTTAAGATCTTTAGATAAATATAATCAATATGAAGGCACTGATTTTTTTTCTTTTCTTTTTACATTAACTGTGGAAAACTATTTCAAAAACTAAACACTCTAGATCACCAGTTTATTATAAAATTTTAGTTTATTGTGAAAGTTAGAAGCTATTTTCAAAAGACTTGTTTCACGGAATAAAGCAAAATAATGATAAAAAAATGAAACAGTAATTTTATGTAGTATATTTCTCCTGAAAACTATCTGTTCATCAACTGACGTATTTTCTTAGCTTATCACTGAACACAGGACAGAGGCATAATAATTTATGATTAAATTCAATATAATCTCTAAGGAACTATTAAATTTCTATAGTGGTCCTTAAATCTCCGCCTCCCCCATCCCCCTTAAAACAAAAGCAGTGTTGAAATGCTGTTAGTTATACTGGAATTTAGTACTTAAGAGCTTTCTCAGGTATATCCTCTCATCATCTTTTCCAGTACCAGTTAAGCAGCAATCTGCCACGGTTTTACAATCTTTCTTATTCTCACCCTTTCAAAGAGGTGTTCAAATGTTTTTAGGCACTAAAGGGTAGGAGAGCAAACACGGGTATAAAAACTTCCTGGATAAAAATGCCAGAATAGCACTTAATAATTATATTAACTTGCTTGATCTTAAAGCTATTGAATTAAGAAAATTATTCATCTTTTAGAAATAAATTCTTTCAGAATATAAAGGTACTGGTTAGGAATTATGCTGCTCCAAACAGCGAACCATGGGTGAACTCCTCAGAGAGGAGGATTAAAATCAGTCATGGATTACTCATAAGCAGTAAAATTAATCTGCAGATTAATCCCAACTCTTCTGAAACTCTTTAACTTAAACCAATTTTCCTCTGCGAAGAGCAAAGATATAAGCTGAGCCAATAAGATGTTCATTTACTATAAGTGCTCAGGCTTTTTCATTCTTTCCTAAGAACGCCAAGATAGAAATTAGCAGTCCTTTCGCGGTCCAGTGTCCTGTAAAACACCTGGCTACCTCATGCTGATGCCTCTCCTCAACCCTCACCTGAGATGAGGCTAAGGGACTCTAGAGTTGGCTTGTGTTCATTCTTGACGTTCAATATAAAAGCACAAACAAGGAAAATAAACACTATCCATTATGCCCAAACACCAATGCTTCCTCCCATCTCATTGCCTCTGACTACCAGCCTAACTGTGAGGAATAGCAGCCAGCGGAAAAGGCACGCATCTGCTGTGCAGACAGCAGTGGAAACATACTGATGGTTTAAACTACTTGTGTTTTGTTTTGAGGTTTTAAAAATCAAATCCATTTTCCAAAGAACAGAAGTGATTTCTTGGCAGAGCTGTTACTACAACTGAGGCAATCAGAACTTTGGCCCTAATTTTTTATGACATAAATTTATAAAACATCATTTTTAAAGGAATTTAGCTTCAATCACTCACCCAGCTGCCCCTGACTTGATGGTTTCAATAGTTGCAAGCTTCTTGACTTAGTTCCCACACCGTTACCAAAAATTAAGTGCTTGCAGCCTTACCCTTTGTGAATGAAAAATACTTCTAAAAACATTAATAAGATTATGTCACTTCTTGGCTTAAAACTCAGTGGTTCCCACAACATTTAGGATAAAATCCTAAATCCCTACAGGCCCTGATCTGCCCTCCACACTTCCTCGGCACCTCTCACAATCTTGCTCACTTAGCTTTGAGACATTGGCTGCCTTTCAGACTCCTAGACAGGCCAGGTTTGCCCCCAGCTCAGGGCCTTCACACGAGCTGTTTCTCAGTCTGAACGTGCCCCCCTTTTCACTCGAGTAAATTCTCTTGCCTCAGTCAATTCTCTTGCTTAAAGTTGGAGGCCGATTCTTTAGCCTCCAGTCTAAATAAGGTCCTGCCTCAAATTCACCTAGGGCAATTTGTCAACTATTTTAGCACTTAGCACAACTTGTAATCATCAGTTAATTTTTGGGATTTGTAATGTTGATTTGCTCCACTAGACTGTAAGTTCCATGAGTGCAGGGCTCATATCTATTATGTCTACCACTACACATCTAGCATCTCGCACAGTGCTAGGCATAGAGTAGGTGTTTAGCAAATATTTGAATGAGTAAATGAATAAAATACCTTAAGTTCTCTCACATCAGGGCCTTAGAATCCAGGACAATAGCGTGCCTACAACCAGCTGCTCTTGGTTCAGTTCGCCACTGTGACAAAGCTGGTCAAATGGTGACTTCCTCATCTTAAGACAGAGGGTAAAGCTTCACCTGGACAGCAAAGTGGCTGACTGCCAGCTCATGAGCTAAGCAGCGAGGTCCTTTGGCTATGTTTCCCTCCCCACTGTGAACTTTGGCTTTGGCAGGCTTGAAGAGGCCCCTCACCTTGCAGGTTGCCTCAGGGGCAGGACTAAATGTGCCAGCTGGACCTGTGGGCAAAATAATCATTTGCTGTTCCCCGTGTAAGGTTAACATGCACTAAACTGCATCCTCTAGACTACTGCCCCCAAAGTGAATTAGAAATTAGTTGAAAAGAAAAACCCACAAGCATTGTGTTTTCTTCCCCTTCTCAATTTGCTGCCTCGTGTGATGGATTTTTGGTTCCAGGGGAGAGCCTGGCAAAATACCAAATCATTTGACATTGTGAACTTGTGCACCCCCAAAAAGGATATAGATAAGTGTAAAAAGTCAGAATTCTTATATTTACAAGAAGATAAAGTATTACAACTTGTTTTCAAATCAAAAGACCAAGATGCAAAATGACCAGTAGGAAGGTGAACTGGGTTTGTGAAAGACCGATGCTTTTAAATTTGCCTACTACCATGAGGTTTTAGGTCAGAGAAAAAAAGGCAAAAAAAAAAAAAATAAATAATAGCATGTTTGCTTCCTTAGACAGAGGAAAATAAGTAAACAAAAATGACAACGAAACACAAGCACTAACCTACAATTTAGGCTGTGGTTTTCCAAAAAAGTATTCTAATGTTTGAAGAAGAAATGTTGGATGGGGCGTGAATCTCTCTAATCCCAGTGTTCTCTCTGTAGGAACGATGGACTATTCCACATTACAGCATCATCACTAACTGTGATTTCCACAGGAAAAGAATGCCTGGAGCTTCAGTTCTCCAGGTACTCACTTGCTCTACCTCGGTGATAAACTAATCCTGAATCTGGGTAAAGAGCATCGGGTAGAGGTCTGACGCTGCTGAATCCAGGAAGACCGTGAGGACTCTTCATTTAGCACCAGTCACTGTAATCTGGGCTTGATAGCTAAATCTACATAGGGACTTCGCTTTTCCTAGACGGTGAGTGGAATGAGGCAGGTACGCCCTCTATCCCCAGATAAATGACAATCCAGTCTGGTATGCATCCCCGCCCTGCCCATGTGATCTCTTTTCTTAAGCCGCTGCTACTGCTCTGGGGTGTAACACTACAGGAAATAGATGTCTCCTTTAAAGACAAGAGAGTTCCTGCAGACAGGTAGGAAATGCTCTCAAGGAAAAATTCAATGCTCTGTTTGGTATGAATGATAATAATCCAGTCATGCTTCACTTGTAGTTAAGAATAACTTTCAGATTTTCAATATATTAATACATGGGGGTAATGACAATAAATGAAGAATCCTTCTGAAAGCGATGTTCTTTCTTCAGGTTGAAAAATATATGATTGAAAATTGGGAGTTTAAAAGTTTTAGATGCACTCATTTTTTTTTCTTTTTATTTACAAGTGACATGTTTAAAGTGTTTTCATTATTTTCAAATTGCTCTTCTTCACTGAAATGCTGACATCTGGATGGGATGATAAATCAGATGACCAGACCCCTCTATGGTCATGTTTCACCTGTTATTTGTTTTTTGTTTTGTTTTGTTTTTAGGAAATAAGCGTAGGGCTAGCTACATAATTTGCAGGACCCTGTGCAAAATGAAAAATGGGGACCATTTGTTCAAAAACTATCAAGAATTTCACGATGGCAACAGCAGAGCACGAAGCCAAGAGCTGGGGGGCCCTCTGCAGCCCTGTGCGACTACATAAGTTACACACGATGAAGGCGGTCCTGGGCGGCAGATGGGGGAGAAGGGAGCCAGACATAAGTCATTCTGTCTGAAAATTACGTGGGTTCTCAGTTTGGGAAGAAAAAAAATGAAATTAAGAGGTTGCTGAGCAGGAGAGGAGGAAAATGACCTTTTCCAAGCACCCACCATATGCCAGCTGCTGGGCCCCGAGCTGACCCTAACATTGTCGCAATTCTTCCTTGCTCCTGCAGAGGACTAACTCCACACTAGAGAAGCAGAAGCTGACTGCGGTCAATGATGAGTTTAAGTTTAACTGCTTCAAGCTTAGAAAGAGTAAGTTAAGGGATGCAGACACGTCAGGGCACCTGGGGAGATCCTGTAAATTCTGGATGAGATCTCTTTTCTGACCCATGTCCTCTGCTTGAGACCGCTCATCCTTCACTGCTATCAGCCCAAAGACCCCAGAGAGCTGTATGCTCTGGGCAAGAACTCTTGTCCTGCCTCCAACACTAGCAGCCTCCCCTCCACTTAGTGTCTTGGAGACCATCCAGCCATGTACCACATGGTCTTTCACTCCTGGTTCTGCTCCCTCAACTCCCAGGCCATCCCGCATCCATCTGCGTGCTCTCCCACCTGGCTCTGCACAACTCCTCAGGCCCAGCCTCCTCCTCCACAGCCCTTCCAAGCGGCCCTCTCCTCGAAATACTTCCTTCTTTGTCTTGCTCTAATAGGAACCTGAAGGCATCGTCTCCCTTGTAGCTCTGTCGAGCAGAGGCTGTTTTCTTCTCACCTTCTCCTTGCCAAAGGGCCTGTTGGACAGGTAGACGCTTTCCTCGCTACTCTCCCAATTCCAGACAAATGCTGCTCCCCCTAACACGCGGCTCTGACTCTCCTTCCATCCGACCCCCGATGATGCCCTGAGTTAGCCCTCCTCCGAGTCACCTATTCCTCCCCACAGGTTACTCAGCCTCATGCCTTGAAGAGTCACTTTCCCATATAACTTCTGTCATAATTCCTAGGAATTTCCACGTCTGCTAGATGATCCCTCTAATGTCTTGGCTTGTAAATTCCTCGACTGTCTTCTTCTTCCATTCTGTCTGTTACAGCCACTCCCGTGGTCAGATCCTGACCTTGCCATCACCAACAACTTCACCACCTCGAAAATTTCGTCTGTGAGCCTCCTAGTCTCCAACAGTCTCGACTTATCATTCCAGCTAACTCTCTCTAATATTCTAATTCCACTGATTCTTCTACTGCACTGGGCCCTACACCCCACATACTGCCCACCTTTCTACCATCCCTCCCTCCCATTATGTTCTCCCTCCTCTCTCTACACATTTGAGATTCTATGGCCCATCTTTCTAACCGTCAACTCTCTCGCTTGATCTCACTTGCCTTTCTTACTTCGTACGTGCTTGGTTAAATTCCAGCTGTGGATAAATTCAGCTCTTTGCTATTCTGTGCCTGCTCCCAGACTGATATATGTGGCTGGAGAAAAATACACAACCATACGAACTGATCTCACTTTAAATTCACGACCACTAATCCCAAGTGTGCCCTTGGCGTTGCTTGGGTCTCCTCTAGATTTTTCCAGCCCATTCACTCCCTCGCTCTCCTAGACGACCACAACACATATCCTGTCAAAGCTGCAC
Organism: Pteropus medius; assembly: GCF_902729225.1. NCBI lineage: Eukaryota > Metazoa > Chordata > Mammalia > Chiroptera > Pteropodidae > Pteropus > Pteropus medius. The sequence goes on from NW_024355205.1 coordinate 13,624,262, forward strand.
AGACTTACTGTCTACAATTTTTCTCTGCCCTTTATTCTCTTTTGAACGCCCTCCAGTCAGGCTTCTGTCTCCCTCGTGCCACTGAAACAGCTACAACCTTCCTAGATCCCAAGATCAACTTCCAGTCTTCCTCATACTAGATCTATGAGCATATTTAACAGTCGGCTTATGAGACAACATTCTCGCCTGGTTCTGCATTAAAGTCCTGTCTTCTGCTGATCCCTCCTCATTTCTCCCACTTTTATCTGCTGGAGCTGTGCTGTCCAATATGTCCAATAGCAACATGTGGCTATTTAAATTTAAATTAAAAAAAATTAAAAATTCAGTTTCTTAGTTGCACTAGTCACATTTTAAGTGCTCAACAGAGCACATGAGCCTCGTGGTGAACATACTGGATGGAGCAGAAGAAGAACATCTCACTCTTAGCAGAAGCCAAAGCCCTGCTCAGAGCCCACGGAGACCTCTATCGTCTGTCTCCCGGCACCTACGCAACCTTTCTTCCTTCATTCACTCAGTCCCTGCCACAAAATGCTCATCATTAGTCCCTGAACAAGCTACACATTCTCTTACCCCACAGCCTTTGCACTTTCTGCTGCTTCTGCTCGGAACTCTCTCGCCCCAGAGAGCCCGGGACTTGCTGCCATACTTGCTCCAGATCTCTCCTCGGATGCTGCCTTAGCAGTGAGGCCTTCTCTGAGCATGCTGCCTAAAGCTGTAGTCCCTTCCAACACCGTTCCCTGCGCCCCCACTCCCCAGCCCCCACCTCTGCTCTATTGTCTTCCATAGTATTTACCACATTTAAAATAGTATGTATGTACCTGTGTGTTTATTGTTTAATTCCCAGTATCATGTCAGCTTTAGGGTGCCAGGGACTTCGTTCTGTTCACAGTTGTCTCCAGCATCTAGAACCTACCTAACGTGTAGCAGTCACCCCGGTAAATGTTTCTTAAATGATTGATCAAATAGAGGCACATATTTTTCTTACTTTTCCTGAGGTTTCATATCTTTGCTATAGTAACTATCTCCAACCCATTAGAATAAAATTCTTTTAATTTAGGAGAAAATGAAACCTAAAGATTTTAAAATATTCCATACACTACTGATAAACTTATTTGAAAAAATATATACGTACATATTTTTCTTTATGAATAACTTGTCTGTAATTACAATTTTTAGAAATTTTAATCATTTCCTCTCACTGGAAGAAATCATAATTTCAAGTGTTTAGGTTTGGTGTCTGATTTATCTATAAGTGGCAGAAGTTCCTAATACTTACTCTGATTAAGGTAGGTACAGGGGAAAAGGTAAAAATATCTTGATTCTAGAACTGGTTCTGCTCTCTTGCTCTGAGAAAATCACGTTATACTACACAACTAACCTTAGTATATAGTCCTAACCCTCTCTCTGTGACCCTGGCAGGTTACTTGACTTCTCCAAGCCCTAGTACCTCCTCACGGTGTGATTATGAGGGCCACATGACATCATGAGTGCCACACCGTTGGCATAGCTCCTGGCAATGAGGAGGCTGATTGCAGTGAAATGATTCCCTTTCCCCGGGCTGCTCTACAGACACACAAAGGTCATGAGGACTCCCAGTGCTCTCTGCCCATGGCGCAATACTGCCTCTTCCTGCGAAAGAGGATATGGAGACGAGGTGATTAGGAAATGAGAGAAGCTGACGACAAAATGTTCAGGAGGTTTATAAGCGATCAGACCTGATATATATTCACACACTCTTCCAATTTGGTTTTGAATCTCGGTGTTATCATCCCCACTTTAAAGTATACCCAGCTATTGTTTACAGCTTTTCAACTGTAAAGACCTCGAGATCTTTAGCATTAGATATGTACTTTGACTGGGGGCTTCAATGTAAGAGCATTAAGGGTACTTACTGCCTTGATGTATGATGCATTCTTCATTTAAGGAATTTCCACACAGCTGCAGCTTACTCCTTTATGAGGACTCCTGTCCTACCTGAGTACGATACACATGGGCTTTATAAACACTCTTTTGTTGATTACTATTGAGTGGCTTGCCTCACTTTAGGATGTATGTCTAAGCATCATTCAACTATAGTTGCTACCATGAGATGAGTGATAGAGGACTGCACAGTTATTTTACATTTGGGTTCTTGGACTGTAGCACATGGTGGGTATATGTGTATAAAAAGGAAAATTAAAACAATGAAGGCACTAGAGAGAGTCTGGAAGACCGTGTTCCTGCGGCCATTCAAAACCAAGGCTCAGAGGCTAGGACTGGCTGCAGTCCTGTACATTGTGACAAAAGGACGATAAAGAATTTAGCTGGACGGTGTCAGGTTACACTCAATTCCTCCTCTGTTGTCATAAAAAAAAAAAAGCTTTAATTGAAAAGATGTATTAATCTACTTGGTACTTCACCATAGGGTGACATGGGTCAACTTAAATTTGATCTAATCAGAGTAAGCAGGTGTTCTTTTTCTAGAAATCCATGAGGAAAACAAGCTGAATTGCAGGCATTTTCAAAAAGGCAGCCACAGAGGTACAGATATGGGCAAACACCCAGAATGGCCATACAAAAGAGCGAAAATTGCTTTAAACCCAGCTAAGCACTACTTAGAATGATTTTTTTTCCCCTGGAAACCAGACACAATTCTGTGTCCATGTTGCTTTATATGACACGTAAAGTTATTAGAATCTGCTTAGTGCTCTTGTGATGATACCCCATTGCTTGCTTTTCCCTTTCAGGCCTGACCAGCCATGCATGGCAATCATTCTTAATCCACAAAGAAGATTCTTCACCTGAGTGTGATGCCCCTGGGCTGCTGTTAGCTTACTTTATTCATCATAGATATTTAATTCCTTCACTTGGTCTACACATATCTATTGAATGCTTAAGATAAAGCAGATATACTAATAGGTGCAGTAAATAGGAATGCAGTAAGATACACCCCCGGTCTCAAGGTGCCAAATAGACATATAAACAGACAATTATACTATACATCACAGATTTATACTATTTATACATAACATAATATATGTCATTGGTTAGAGCACCTAACCAAGTCTGGTGGAGGGAGGGGTCAGGAAAGATTTTCTGGAGTAGGTAATGGCTGAGCTGAATTTCAGTGATGAGTAGGAGTTAACTGGGCAGGTAAAGGACAGAGTGGGCAGGGTGGAGAAAACATTTTTGGGCAAAAGGTACAGCAAAGCAAAGGTATGACTCTGCAGTTCAGCAGACTGATTTTGCTAGAGCATAAGGGAGCAGTAAGAAATGAGACCAGAGTTAAGTGGGCCCCAGAAATGGGAGGCATCTAATGCTAAATTTAGGTTAGGCTTTACCCTGAGGAAGTCATTAAAGGGTTTGAGAAAGAGACCCACCTGAACAAGCAGACAGGTAGGTCAACTGGGGGAGAGATTTAAAGGATGCAGAACTGGAGGCAGAAGACCAGGTGGGAGAATCTGCAGCAATTGGAGTGAAAGTTAACAGCATCTGTAGAACTGGGGTGGTAGCTGCGATGGAGAGAGAAATGATTTAAGAAACATTTATAAAGTAAAATTGGCAAGACTTGGTGACTGGTTATAAGAAATGAAGACCAGGGAGGAATCATATGTATGTTGGTGGAGGCCACAGCCATTATCTCAGATAAAGGTACTGGCATCTATATACTTGTTTGCATTCTGCACATGTCCATAGAACTTAGTGTCAAGGCTGTGGGCTATATTATACTAACTTCACCTTTAGCATATTTCATGAGTTTTAACTCCCTATCTAGATTGCAAAGCCCCCCCCCCAAAGTTTTATATTTCTCTTGTATCCTTAACAGGATTTAAGAAAGTGATCAATCATATATATAGTGGAAAAAGTAAGAAATTTAGAGCCTGAAATCCTAATTTTAAATCCCATAATTACCACTTACAGATACATAAGATTATACATCACTTAATTTCTGTGGCTCCCAGTTTCATCACGTGTAACGTAAAAATAATAAAAATCTTTATTTTACCCAAGCTCCAGCGTTGCAATGAGAATAATAAGATGGTGAACTTAAAACACTTTGTAAACTAAAAAACTAAAACCAATGCTTTCCAATGCTGAGTACTAGACACTCATTAAAGAGAAAAAAAATATTGAGCCAGTAAATGTAAAACTAGATATAATTCTTTATGCTGATAACACCTATAAAATATAAACAAATTTATAAATAAATATAAACAAAAGTAATATACAATCAATTTCAATGAATAAATACTGAGTTATTGTGGCAGATGAGCTTGCTTTATTGGCTTTTATACATGTGGTACTAACTATAAGGCAAAGGCTTGTTTGGGTTGTAGATGCCTACATTCCGTGTGCCGTGCAATAATTCTGTTTTCTCAACACTTGTCTCCATTCTCTCCACTGCGAAACTGATCGTTTATACAATGCACCATGACATCATTTGGCCTTCGCATAAAAATATCATTTATGTATGTTAAGTCAATTTCCATTCCTTTACTTTTCTGTTTCATTTGCCAATTAGAACATATATAAGGATTTCAATGTGCCACAAGAAAGTCCATAAAATAGTGATCTTAAAATTAAGAAAGAAGTGTAAGACCTATAAACTATAAAACTATAAAATATTGCAAAGAGAAATTGAATCAGACCTAAATAAATGGAGAGACATTATATTTCCATGGGTTGGAAGATCTAATATTATTAAGTTGGCAATTCTCCTCAAATGATCTATAGATTCAACATGATTCCTATCAAAATACCAATAGGTTTTTGGCAGAAATTAACAAGTTAATCTTAAACTTAATAGGGAAATGCAAAGCACCCAGAGAAGCCGAAACAACCTGGGAAAAGAACAAAGTTGGAGAACCTACACTTCTCAGTTTCAAATTTTACTATAAAGTAAATGAATCAAGATAGTGTGGTACTGGCATAAGGATGGACATATGGATAAATGGAACAGAACTGAGAATACAGAAATAAACCCATACATTTATAATCCATTGATTTTGACAAAGGTGCCAAGGTAATTCAATGGGGAAAAGGATAGTCTTTTCAATAGGTGGTGCTAAGACAACTGGATATCTACATGCAAAAAAATGAACTTACGTACTTACCTCACATTACACACAAAAATGGACTCGAAATTGATCACAGACTAACATAAGGGCTAAAACTATAAAACTTCTAGAAGAAAATACAGAAGATCTTTCATGTCCTTGGGTTAGACACAGTTTTTAAACACAGCACAAAAAGCATGATCCATAAAGGGGGAAAAAAAAAGGCAAAATAGACCATAAAAATTTAAAAATTTAAAAATTAAACATTTTGTATTTCAAAATTACCAATAAAAAATGAAAAGATAAATCAGAGTTGGGGAGAAAATATGTACAAATATTTCTTCTGATAAAGGATTTATACCCAGAATATATAAAGATCTCTTACAAGTCAATAAGAAGACAAACAAACCAATTTAAAAATGGGCTAATAAGCACATGAAACGATATTCGGCATCATTAATCATTAGGGAAATGCAAATCAAAAGAGCAATGAGATACCATTTCATGCCTACTTGAATGGGTATAATCAAAAAGACAAAATATTATTGGTGATGATAGAAAAAAATGAACCTTCATACATTGCTGGCGGGAATGGAAGATAATACAGCCACTTTGAAAAACAGTTTGGCAGTTTTAAAAAAAATATATTTAAACATAAATTTACTATATGACCTTGTTATTCCACTCCAAAGTACCTACTCAAGAGAATTCAAAACATGCCTCATAAAGATGTGTATGTGTTCATAGCAGCATTATTTATAATATCAAAAGAGCAGGAAAAATCCATTTGTCCATCAGTTGGTGAATGGATAAACAAAATAAAAGATAGCCATACAATGGAATACTAATCAGCCATAAGAAGGAGCGAATTACTGATACATGCTAAAACATGGATGAACCTCAGAAATAAGCTCAGAAGAAGCCAGATGCAAAAGGTTACATAGTATGACCTTATTTATATGAAATGCCCAGAAAGGCAAATTTATAGGGGCAGAAAGCATATGAGTAGTTGCCTAGAGTTGTGAGTGGGACTCAGATTGACTGACAACGGGCAGAAAGGATCTTTGGAAGATGATAGAAATTTTCTAAGTTTGGATTGTGGTAATGTCTGCACACTTTGAAAATTTATTTAAAATCACTGAACAGTATACTTAAAACAGGTAAATTTTAAAGAATTTAAATTATATCTCAGTTAAGCTATTTTAAAAATTGGGGAGCTTATTGTTCTTATATAATGAGGTATCTGTCGACGGCCAGAGTCAGAGCTGTCATGGTTTTTGTAGGCCCTAGAGACCCAGACTCCTTCCATCTTCAGCCATCCCTAGCATGTGTTCTTGCCCTCATGGTCATAACTCGACCTCCTTCCAGGAAAGAAAAGGAGAAAGAACAGAGTGCAAAAGAGGTTAGCCTGCTAAGTCTGCCACATTCAAGGCTCCTTCTGGGAAGCTCCACCCGGTAACTCTTACATATCATTAGCTAGAACAATGTCACCTCATCATTCCTAACTTCAAGGGAGTCTGGGAAATGTGGAGATATGGCTACCAGCAGTGAAATCAGGGTCCTGTTAGTAAGGAAGAAAGGAAGAGTGGACATTGGGTAGAGTGGCTAGCAATCTCTGGGGTGGAGAAATATTTCTTTGTGTCACTGTAAACACAAATAGAACCAGCATTTCTTACGTAATTGAGTAGTACTCAGTTACAAAATGATAATCCAAATGACCCAGAGTATGCTTATTGTTAACGGTTTCTTATCAAGATGAAAACTAAAACAATCAAATTCTCGAAAATATGAGCTCCAGAGAAACTGTCTATTACTCTCTCGAGAAACAGTAAGCTGAACAAATGTTCATTGTTGTTCATATTTTTATTTCTAAGACAAAAACTTGAGAACTGAGTCATTTAGTATAAAAGAAAGGATTATTGAGTTTAGTGTATGTCTAGATTCAAAACATGACCACACCTTTTAGTAACTGTGCCTTGGACAAAATCCATAATTTATCTAAGAATTTCCTCATCTGTATAAGGAGAATAATAATATCTATTTCAAAGGGTTATTGGAAGAACTTAATAAGACACCAGGTGTAAAGCATAACCCCGTGCATTAACTTCCCTCATTCATAAAACATTTGTGGTAACAGGACATTAACAGAGTGGTACAATGGTGCTTCATATACCCAACAAAGAAGAATAAGTCCTACTATTTTTTTTCTTGCTAAAATTAAAGAGCTGTCTCAGAGTTCTCCAGCTCCAGCCATGGTTTCCCCACATGTCTCAGGCCGAGACTTTCTCAAGAGAATTCCTAATTAGATATCATCATCACAACACACACACACACACACACACACACACACACACACACACACACACACTATAATGTCAGGGGTGGATAGGAGGAAACAAAACACTGAAAATAAAAGGTTAGTCTCTGGAGAACAGCATTCTAAAAGTACTTTTATTTTTGTATTCAGTGTTATAACCTTCCTAATAGTTAATTCTTCTTTTACAGAATCAGAGAGAGCACTTAGAAAAAATACACCAACCAAATTTATGTACTTGACACATTTAAAAAATGTGCGGACTGTGTCGAGTGCTTGTGATAGCAGGTGTGCAGGTGGATCTAATGGCGTACACCCCAGGTCATCCAATACTTGCCCATTATTCATAAGTCAGTTCAATGAAGCCACCATGGGGCCTCTTCCATCACTTTCTCCCTGAAGCACAAATACAGCTCAACATAGGAGACTCTTCAAACTGGCTGATTGGGATCGGACTGTAACTATGATATCTTTTTAAGTCTGGGTTAAACACTGACTGAATAAAATCTGTATTTCTATAAGAATACTAAGTATCTAAAAAGAAAAGAATGAATCCAAAGCAGAATTGTGCTATTTGCTGATTGAAAGCTAGAATAAATATTTAGTATTTCTATCTTCATTCTCTATAAAATATCAAAATTGTATTAGCGATGATAGTAAACAGCCTATTACAATAAATAGACAACTTACAAAAAATAAACAGCATTGCTTTACTTAGACAAGAGCAGGCTGGCAAACTGATACAATACTTCAGGATACAATGATACAGTTGGTTTTTCTCAGTCACTTTGTACCCTTGATTTTATTTTTTCCTATCCCATGACCAATCTGACCACTATATTATGATACTTACCTGCCCATTTTCCTTCTCCCTATGCAAAGGGGAAGAGAAAGATGGTGTGGGACTCCTCTCCTACAGATCTCACAGGCTGTTTGTCCTGAGAGGGCCCTGGATGGAAGCAGCACAGCTCCCTTCCCTGAGCAGCAGCTCAGCCTGCCAAATCTGAACAGCTGCAGGGACTTTTACAGCTGTGGCTGCCACCGTTTCCCAGAATTCTCCCCCAGAAGACCTCGGATTGAGAAATCCTATCTGCCCTTTGGTGCTCTCCACAGCTAATGGCAGTTCATCTCTACTCACGGGTTTGTGCAAAATCTCTCTTATCCGACAGTGGCCACATTTACACTTGAATTACAGTCAGTTAAAAGCAAAATAAAACAAAAACCTTATTCTCTATTTTCTTGAGAGTCATCCTGTATTATAACTGCCATGTTCTTGCCCTTCCTCTCCACCCCTACCCCAAAGCATGGAACACAGAAAAAGTCCTGTTACCCCAAATACGCAGACCAAAAAAGGGTCCCATCTAACAGCTTCTCCCACAGCTCAAAGCAGAGCTCATAGTAGCAGTGCCGGCTGATTTGGGTTATGATAAAAAGCCCTGCCCAATGAGTACCTTCTCTGCTATCTTACCATGTAGTAGCTATTCCATGTCACAAAACGTGTATTTTGGGTTGTTGGAATAATTTCATATTTATATGCACATATTCTAAACACAACTGGTTGCTTCGTTTTTTGTGTGTATAAGTACAATTGGGATGATATGTTTGATATTTATAAGTGAAAGGAGTGGCTAGGGAAGGGGACAGGAGAGCTGAGCAATGTCTGGGCTCTTCATTTACTCACGTGTATTCCCTGAGCACTGAGGTGCTGGAGTGTGAGGGGCTGGGAGTTTGCACCCAGGCCCCTCCCTCAGGAGTGCACCCTCTGTCCAGGGAGGAAGATACACTGTGGATGACTATTTACAGGTGTGACAAGGGTTATAAAGAATGCTCTGAAGGTGCTGGACTGCAGGGTCAGCAAAGGCCTTTGCACTGGGTCTCGAAGGATCTTTGGAAAGTTTCTAATCAAACTCAAGTATTCATTAAAGCACTTTTACAAGTTTCATTTTGCTCACACTCTCACTGTGTGTGAGGGGTGTCACAGCTAGTGTGAATCGCATTTCAAAAATTAACCCAAATCTCTGGAGTCTCTGTCCAATGCTCTCCTCGAAACACTAGGGGTCAGCAGCCTTCCAAAAGTCGTGAGTCCAGCTAAAAGCCCCAGCTCTGGGCAGAGGCTGACTCGCACAAAGAGAATAGTCTAACAGATACGGTGGGTGCTTTCCCAAGCCCCACTCTTAGTCTGTTAGTGACAACCTTAATTTTTATTTGGGTACCCTCAGTTGCTCTTGCACAGTCCAGGTGCTCGGTTGGGGTAAGTTGATCTGGAGATGGGTTCTGTGGCTCAGCCTAGGTTAATTTGCATTATTCTACCCCCTTGCTCCATGTATTGGTTCAGGGATAAACACAGATCCTATTTGGGCCAATAGAGATTGAGGAAAAAATTGTTGAGGATGACTGGGGAAGTAGTTTCCTTGATCTTCTCAGAGAGCTCTTTTAAGTTACAATATCTATCTACCTCTTTCTCTCTCCTTCTCTTTCTCCCTCCCTCCTCCCTCCTTGAAAAGAGCAGTATAACAGAAAAGCAGCCAGCTCCCTAAACATTCTTCCCTATGTATATATTGAATTCCCACCCACAACAAGACTCCCTGGGTGTATGTGTGCTGAAGAGAGCAGGTCACAAGAAATCCACGTCCCTCATGCAGAATCTTTATCTATGTCAGGTTGCTCAGGCCTTCAAATGGAAGTTGCAAGCTTCTAAAAGTAACTGCAGGTTTGGAGCTAGTGAATCATTAAAAGTGGTAAGTCCCCAGGTAAGACTTATTTGTAGTGAAGCAGTGTGCAAAGGACCTCCTAAAAAAAATTAAGGTTATTGCCATTTATGGTTTTTTTTTTTTTGAAGAGAGGGGATCCTAAAAATTTCTATCATTCACTAAAAGCAGGTACTCAGAGTAAAAGTTTAGGACCCACATCTGCACATCCATTCCAGGATCCTGTCCTAGTATATACAAAGTATCCTAGAACAGAGGCTGGAACAGAGGCAGTCTTTCTCTACAACAGTTATCTCTTTTCCATTCTTCCTGTGGTGGACTTTAGTAGCCCCCAACATCTGTTTTCTCACTCTGCCTTGACAGAACACCTCTCTACCCTCTCACCCCAGAATAAGACTGTACTTTCCAGCCTTGCAAACAGATGTGTGCTGTCACAATCATGTGACCACATTCTGGCTAACTGGATCTAAGTAAAGGTGTCATGTGTGATTTCTGGAAAGTATCCTTAAAGGAAGAGAAATGTGTGTGTGCTTCCTCCTTCCCACCAGCTGGATTATAATGTGATAGTAGGTATTTAAGCAGCCAGCTTGGACCATGAAGCAGAAAGCCATGTATGCAGGATGATGGAGCAACAAAACAGAAAAAAATCTCAGTCATCTCGAAACTGCCTTATACTCCTGACTGCCACATTTCTTTCACTTGCATGAGAAATAAAATTTTATCTGGTTTGAGGCACTGGTATTTTGGTGGTGTTTTTGTTGTTGTTGTCACTCACAGCTAAACCTAATCCAAACTGACACTTTCCTATATCCGTCATTTATATTTTCTCCATCATCTGTGATATCAGAACTGTACTGTTTTTAATATGACAAGCCACTTGTGAATGAGGTGTGGATTCATCAGTCATTCTCAACATACTCCCCAAATCCCACTCACATCCTACAGAATGAATTCTACCCACGGTGTAACATCATAAAGGTCACCTTCCAGATATGGAAAGAAACAGAGATTTGTTTTTAACCAAGAACAAAATTTTTTTTGTTTATTTTATAGAAAACTCTACCCATTCAAGATAACTGCTTTCTCCTACTTTAGCTAGCAATTTTATGAAATGAAGACTATTTTCTTAGTGACACACACTCTCAGATGCTTACTAGCAGTTAAAAATAAAACGACTATTCCTTACAAGTATCAATTAGATACAAGGTACTAAGAGCCTGCATTCTGGAAGAAGAGGGTAGGGTCCTTGGCTTCAAACCTAGGAGCACTTTCTGACTTTGCGACTTCCTTGCAAAGTGACCTTGGTAAGTGATTTAACCCCTTACTAGTTCCAGTTTCTTCCTCTATAAAATGAAACCTTATACAGTACTTGCAAAAAATCAAAGGCATACTGCACCCAGTACATAAATAGGTGCTCTAATAACAAACAATTCTTTTTGTTTGTTCTTTTGCTTTTTTATTGTTATAAATGAAAAGCAATCGAGTTTCAATCTGTAGAACTATGTCTTAATAAGTTTTAGTCTCTAAAACTTACTAGTTTTATAACCACAGTAGACTTAAGTTACTTAACACTCAATTTCTTCAACTGCAAATCAGGATTATAACAGCAGCAATGATATTATTAATAGTAGCAATAACAATTATTGAAATGTTGCATGGTTATCAAATGTCAGGCACTGCACCAAGGTCCTTCTTTTTCATTATTTCATTAAAACCTGTTTTTTTCCTACCTCCTAGAGATGTAAATAAAAGTGAGAAAGTGATTAAAAGGATGTTGTGTGTAAAATAAATTTACGAACCTGTAAGGTATAGGCAAATATAGTAGTATTATTGATCAAATAAAGTACTTCTCTTAGAAGAAAATACCCTGGCTTCTAGAAAGCAAAAGATTTTAATCATAAAAGGAGATACAAAAAAATTGTTCCTTCCTACAACGTATATTTAATTCGAAAGCAATCTAAAGCTATATAATGACAGAATAGAGTTACCTGCTTATGTTGATTACCATAAAAGTGATAACAAATATCCACATGAAAAATAATTTTCTTTAACTTTAAACAGTCCTCATCATTCGATGTAAGAAAAAGAAAGTATCTAATAATTTCTAAGAAAAATATATTATGTACTCATATGTACTCATATAATATACATGTAAGACATCTGTATGTACTTTTTCTTTTACTTATAATAAAGTAAATATTTGTGTTCCATAACATGTGTTTGTCAGTTGAGTGGAATTCAGAATTTCTCTCCTTAGAGAAACAACATTTATGACAGCATCTTACTTACAGTTACTGCTACTGCCCTCAACTGACAACCTTTCCTTATTAAAATCCTTGTGCATATTAACTTACTTTTGTATATAACTTTCCTATAAATGCAAGAACATTTTGGCCAATATTGAGTCACTCTTGTTGGACATGCTCAGGGATTAAAGGACCCAAGGGAGAGTGAAAAGGGAAGAAAAGTAGGTGCTGGAGGCAGAGGTTCTGCAGGACAGTCTTCAGAAAGATAAAGGAAGAACCCAGCCCACAGATAATTACAAATGGCATGTTTTTTAAAAAAAATAGACTTAGTTGGCAACATTAAAAATGGGGATTTCCACATAAAAATCCCATGACCTGCATTTCAGCACAGCCACAGTCAGCTGGCCACGCACAGTGCCATCTAGGTCCTTTTAGATTAAGTCCACAGTCTCTCTCCACTTGTGACTATTTAGAGATCCGCTGGCCTGTATTTAAGGCATATGAATTTGCACATAAGAATTTACGGGGTCTGAGTTTGCACACATGCCTCTGTCCTATGCAGAAATAAAAGACCTTGCAACTGCAGATCATGGGCCTACAGAAAGACCTGGCTAGTTTAATTCTCCTTCTGTCACTGGGACCCTCATTTGGAAGATGACAAATAGAGAGTCACTGCCACCCAGTTACAAAGCAGCAGCTCCTATGGAGGTCAGTGTTCCTCAGACCCAGTGGTTTCTTTGCCTGGTTCACCTTCTACCAGCAGATACTATCTGTGTAACACAAAGCTGATAATGATACTCTGCCCCTGTAGGCATCTGAGTTTGTGTCCCTGGCTTTGAGTAGCTTTCAACTGATCCCTTTCTTGTATCTGTCAGTGGGGGAGGGGACAGCTCCTGGAGGAGATCAGAAAACTCTGGCTCTTGCAAATCGGGCAGGCCCTTATCATCACTGTGGTCAGAGATATGCACTGGCGAGGCTGGCCTGAGAAATGCCTGCTCCACTATGCTTGACCTCTCTTACAAGTAGAATTGGGGAGGTGAGCATCAACTTGGCCATAAAATCAGAGTTTTGTATGTGTTTCATTATATTTATTTATGTTATACACTGAAGTAGAGACGTTCACTACCGTATCTACAGCATAATAGATCCTCAATTAGTATGCATGAAAAAGTGAATGAAAGAAAGCACTATTTTTTTTTCCTAGAAGCTCTCACACAGGAAGACTTCAACTGCCTTCCAAATGAATCGGACCTCAGGTCTCAGTGTAGTTCCCCTTCAAATCCAATCACTTCTCCACTTAAAACTCTGCAAAACATTTCTCATTATGCTTAAAAATCCAAAAATTTTTTGAGGCCCCAATCCATCTCTCTGACCAGCCTTATTGAACTTCTCTGCACAATCCAACAAGCTCCTGCACACCTCTCCTTCCCATCACCCACCAGACGGGGCGGCAAATCCCTAATTCACCCATGGGATCTCAGCTTAGGTCTTCCCTGCATTCTCACCGCTGCCCTTTATTTCTCACTGTGCTTACTGCGCACCTCTGCAATGACCGGTGTCTGCTGGCGGGCCAACAATGTCAGGCTTGTCTGTCTTGTCACCCTGGTCACCGTGTCCCTGGCACCTGACTCAGGGAGGACTTGGCACCCAAGAGGCAGCGAGGGATCTTAAAACAGGATAAATGTTTTATTTTGTGCCGGGCTGGGTGCCATGCTCTTTGTAATCTTCCATTTCATGATCTCATAGATGAGAAAGCTGAGACTCAAAGAGGTTAAGTGATTTGCCTGGGGTTAGGATGCAAACTCAGGTCAGTGCACCTCAGAGCCTATTTTCCTTCCACTGTGCCAGACGGTTGCACTTAGCCTGTCGTTTCCAAGAGAGCGGCCCGGGCAGCATACCTGTGCCCGAGTGCCCTTGATGGTGTTTCTATTACCTCAGGAGGGAAGAATGCCCGAGGAGAGGGAATTTTTGGTAGTTACTCAAGACTGCACATACAAATATGAATAAAGCCTCTTGAACACCAGAGAAAAGGAATGTAGGTCAAATAAATGGCCCGGCCCCACATCTCCCTCTATTACCCAACTTTTCTCATTGCATGTGTGAGGCCACAAGTAGAAGATAACTAAATGGAAAATTCCAGGAGCTTTCTAACTATTGTAAAAAACAAAGGCTTAAGAAATCAAGGAAAGGCTTTTAAAATCACTTTCTATTTAGCTCATGACCATTCTAATTCAAAAGTTCAGATTCATTAATTTAAAAGCCAATAAGGTATAGAAAACTACAGAAGGACTCTGGAAAAATAAACTTTGTTTGGCTGTTATGAAAATGTAGTTAAGTAATGATGACAATAATAAAGAAAAATAACAATTATGGATCAGGTATAGACATTGTCATTCAACTTGTTAATGACCCTGTGAAGTTACATCCTATTAATAACCCCATTTTATAGATGTAGAAGTCGAGGCACAGAGAGATGAAATAATTTGCTCAAGGTCACCCAGCTAGGAGGGACAGAAAGGATTAGAACCCAGCCCATTTGGCTCCAAAATCTGCTCTTACTCACTATACAATACCGACTTTCTAGTTTGTTTAATACTAATATAAATGATACTTTCCAATAGTTAGAATTACGTTTTTAGAAAACTGTAGTACAGAATTAGTCTAACAACATTCCAAAAACTAATGTGTATCTTACAAATGTGTTGTCTACAAGAAGAAACTTCACAAAGTTGATAAAATGCTTAATTCTTTGTAAGGTAACAATAGAAGAAAGAGAAAATTCCTTGGAGGAAGAATCTGAAAGAAAGACAAAAGAAATAAGTGAGGTAGGAGTTCCACGTTTTAACCTAAGAGAAATTTCAGGGCATCTCATAAAATCAAGCTTTGCAATGACCTGCTGGATACCTTATCAACTCATCAAGACCATCCTGCAGAAACAAGTGATACCATTTGCCTCCTACCAATGTAGGGGAATAATAAAAAAATAGTCTTTCACGTTAATAATTTCGAAGGGTCTGAGATTAAACAAGCAGATGTAGATCTTCTGAGCAGCAGAAAGCCAAAGACCGAACACAACGGGAAAAGCCAGTTAGTCATGGAAAAATGGAAAGTTCTGTCGCTGGTCATTTAAGTCCTTGTTCTCAAAAAATGACATCATCTGGAAGAAAAACATAGTGGTGCTTGTCCAGAAAGTTCTAGTCATTTCCCTCCCTGACATACAGCGTGCATGGTTTCAGTTTTTCATCTCCCTTTCATGACTCTTTGGCCTCTGTATGCTCTCAGAGTCATTATTACTTCATTTCTCCATGGTCGATGTAAGGATTCTTTGTCACCAAAGTGTTTTCATAGATCAGTACTTTGCTTTAGTACAATGACTCTTAACTCTGCATCGCAACTTATGTCCTGAATCAAAACCGCACATCTTTTACCATTGTTATCATTACCTAACAAGTGTCAAAGAAGAGGGGGGTCCTAGCTACGAAGATGCGTCCCTCCCTGTTACCTTCGGGTGCTGTCACCCAGTCATGCAATGCTTACGTTGATGCGTGTCTCCAGGGAACCCGGGAAGGATGGGGGTATGACTGCTCCACCCCAGCAGGTGTCTGTTGCAAGACGTAGTATATCCAAGACTTGCTGGCTTCCAATGGGCACATTGTGCCAACATCACGACTCGACCCTTTCTGATCTCCTCACACAGACATCTCAGTAGGTTCTGATGATTTGACATTTTTTATATGGCTTGTGTTTCTGCCCTTCTCTCTTCCACTGCCACTCTGTTTCAGTCCAGGAGTATTTTCACTTAGACCACGATCTCCCTTCTAGAATGCACTCTGATCACTGTTGGGTGCCACCCCTACTCCCACCCCCATACACCTCTCCTTCCGTCTTTTAACTGTGTCCAGAATAATCTTTCTGAAAATCCAAATCTGACCTGCAGGGGCTCGGCCCAAGTCCAAACACCTCAGATGACACCCAAGAGCTTCTATGATCTACCTTTTGCCTACATCCTTGTCTGAGGTTTACCAAACTTTAGTCTTCATTTAAAATGCAAAACACCAGGCCCTCATCTCAGTGATTTTGATCCATTTCATATATATCTGATGCAGCACAATCTGGAGAAACACTGCTCCACAGCCTCCGCCTCACCGCTGGCTTCCCTCCACACATCCCACGCTGGGGCCACATGGTCTCCACGCAGCCTCTCCCCCATGCCTCCGACATTTTACATGTGCTATTCCCTCTTCCTGGAATGACTCCTCCTACATCCTCCTGGAAAATCCAGGAGGATTAATTATTTTTCAAGACCCAGCTCAAGATTCTCTTCCTTTGACCTACTCAAAGGAAGTAAATCCTTCCTTTGGACCACCATTGTGCCTAGCACATACTTTTATAACATATGTTATCCAGTCCTGAGACAGTCTGTATGTTAGGCATTCCTGTTTGGGAATCAAAGATATGGCTTCCAGGCCCAGCTCTGCCCCCTTACCAGCTGTCTCAGTCCATTTGAGCGACTAAAACAAACTACCATAGAATGAATGACTTAAACAAAGACATTTATTTCTCATAATCTGAATGCTGGGAAGGCCAAGATCAAGGTGCCAAAAGGTTTAGCGAGGGCCTTCTTCCTGGCTTACAGATAACCACCTTCTCGCTGTATCCTCACATGGTAGAGACAGAAGCTTAGGTCTCCTTCTGATAAGGACACTGATCCCATCGTTAGGGCTCTATCCTCATGACCTCATCTAAACCTAACTACCTCCCAAAGGCCCCACTTCCAATACAATCACTCTAAGGGTTAGGGTTTCGACATAGGCATTTTGGGGGGACAGAAACATTCAGTCCACAACACCAGCTACAAAATCTTGCACGAGTTACTTAATATCTCAAAGTCTCATTTGTAAATGGAGCCAATAACAGTACCTACCCCCTTCAGTAGTTGGCACTATCCTAGTAAGTACTATTATTAGTGAGGAAAGTGAGGCAAAGAGATTAAGTAAATTTCTAAGGATCGATAGCTAGTAAGCTGTCTGGTTCATGCCCACTTTCCTGACCACTGGAACCCTGTCTCCCCTACTAGGAAATAAGCTGGCTAGAGAAGGAGCAGAAGTGTGTTGAGTTTGGTTTTAATCCAAGTGTCTAAGTTGGTTCTGTCCTGCTCGAAGGTCAGAGTCTTCAGCAGACAATGTTTGGCAGAAGAACTGGGGTTGGGGTGGAGGGCGGAAGAGCTAATGAACTTATTGCCTATGCTTACGTCCCAGCTCTACAGAACTATTCACGGTTCCTTTACGGAGCCCTTGACCTCTGACATACTCTCCCAAGTTTTCCCATTCTAATTCTCCTCCACAATCTCTGTTGGTGGATCCCAGGAACTGGCGTTTTCAAGGGGCACCACCTACCCATCTTCCCAATTAGCATTTAGAGTTGAAAACCATTGCTAGGAGCTTCCACTTCCCGTGGGCAAATTTTTTGCATCTGGTGATCACCTTTTTGGTGAGATCTACCATTCTATTAGAATCCTGTTTGTTAAGCCTCTCATTAGAGTTCTTAATAATTTTTATGACATGTGGACCCCTTTGGCTCTCTGGTAAAGCCTGTGGACCCTTTTTCAGAATGATGTTTTTACATGCTTATAGTAAAAAAACATAGGATTATAAGAAATCAATTAGATTGAAATATAAATATACTGACCACTAGGGTTGAGTTCTTTAACTCTGACCCTGAGTTCAGGAATCCAGTCTTCCTGGGTCTAGCAGCCGAACACACACTTGGTGTTCAATAAATGCTTATTGGAAGAACAAAAACAAGAATAAGTCACACCCTGTTGAGAATCACTATTTCAGTAGCAGAAAAGTACCCTACCTGAAGGAATGCACCATTTCAGTGCTGATGAGATTCAAATGTTATGCAGTCTATTTCTGAAACAAGTTCCTAAGGCAACTGAAAATTTAAAAAATTGGTAGCCTTTTGAAAAGTCAACAAAATCAAGTTTCTGATCATGGTATCATTACTTCTAGCCTTTATAAAATGTTCTTCTCTTGCTTATCAGAAACGATAGAAAAGCTGTGGCTAATTCAGAGGTGTCTGTACTCAAATGAGAAAAATGGGGGGATCTGAATTTTCTTCTTGCTGTGGTAGGCAGAATAATGGCCTCTCCCAAATATGTCCATATCCTAATTCCTAGAACCCGTGATTATATTTTCTTACATTCCAAAAATGCTTTTTTGTAAATGTGATTAAGGATTTGGGGATGGGGAGATTATCCTGGATGATCCAGGTTGGCCAAGGTAATCACAAAGGTCCTTATAAGGAGAAAACAGGTAGATTCACAGAAGAGGATGCGATGACAGCAGCAGAGGTAGGAATGTGGGGACATGACTCAAGATGCACAGGTGGTCTCTTGAAGCTGGAAAAGGCAAGGAAACAGATTCTCCTCTAAAGCTTCCAGAAGGAATCAGCCCTGCCAACACTCGATTTTAGCCCTGTAAGACAATTTTAGACTTCTGGCCCCCAGAACCATAAGATAATAAATATATGTTGTTTTAAGCTACCAAGTTTGTGATAATTTGTTACAGCAGCAGTAGGAAACTAATACATTGCCCAATAAGCAATGAAATAGCCAATAGATACTTTGTAAGAGAAAGAACCAAGCACCCAGGTTGTCTTTTATTCTTTATGCTAGTGTTTTTCAACTTTGGTTGCATGTTAAGGCTACCTGGGGAACGTGATAGATTAGATAGATGATAGGTAGATGATAGATAGATAAATAGATAGATAGATAGATAGATAGATAGATAGATAGATAGACAGATCAGAAGGTATAGACAGACATAGAGACACCACACACACACACACACACACACACACACACACACACACACACACACTAAACTAGAGTCCCAGGTGAATCTGGATCTTAAGGTGGGAGAGTGATGACGTGGATCTGAATATGTTAAAGGCTCGTCAGGATTATGATAAACAGGGAGGGCTAAGAACCCTGCCTGTGCCCAAAAAAGTAGGGCAAGATACAATTTGTACACAACTCTTCTCTTCCAAGGTAAATATATGCTATTTATAACCATTCTTGTTAATTCTTATAAGGCTATTATGAATCAAGGAGATTGCAAACACAAAATGAAAATAAACAAAGAGAAACAAATAGTTTGCCTACAGTTAAGGGCAAATCTCTGACACAGCTAAAAATAGAATCCAAGTTCTTTCTAAACTTTCAATTCAATACTCTAGTCAATGGAACAGAATCCATCTCCCCACTCAATCCCACATCAAATCTCCATTCTGATGAACAACCTGTAAGTATGAAAAGCAAAGGCCTGAAAAAATGGTTAAAACACATGAGTTATTTATTTTTAATGCTCTTATTGAAACCTTATAAATGACAAGCCAGCCACCTCAAAACCTTTCTGGAGGTAGGGAAGGGACTTGTACAAATCTTAAACAAAGTAATATTTAAAGAAAAATTCCCCTGTAGGCCAATGGCAACTGAAATGATGATTAATTGTACAATGAAACACAAATACCTAAGCAATATTAAATTTAATAATGTCTAAAAAGCCTACCAAAACTATGATTATCAACTGCATGTTACCATTTATGGAACACTTACTATGTCCCTGACACGATGTTAAGGGCTTTACCACGTCTAATTCTCTAATAGTCCTGTGACACTACTGTTTATCCTCACATCATAGATGAAGAAACTGAGGTAAGAAACTTTAGTGGTAGAGCTGAGACTCAAAGCCAAGTCTGTCTTAGGCCCAAAGCCATGGCATTTGACAGGCCCTTAATAAAGGCTTGTTGAACTGAGCTGAATACGATACAAGGAGGGCACTATCATTACCAACCCCATCATCCCTGGAATGAACAAAGGAATTGTTCCAAAAAGAGATGCCCATGGAATTCTAATCTTTAGAAGAAAATAAGTCACTTTCTTTTTTAGACACAAGACAGTCACACAGATAAGAATGGTTACTATGAGGATGCACTTTTATATCCAAATGTGAACATGTCTTCAAGTAATATCTCAAAAGTGAAATGAGAATATGAAACAGCATTCTAATCTCTGGGAAACTTAAATGTGATATTAAAAATAAGTTGAGATTTTTGTTTCCTTCATTAATATAAAAGTATTTCCTAATAACGACCAATGAACAATCTAATAATGAATAACAACCGTAGGATAATCTAAATAGATTAATAGATTCCCTCCATTGTTCTTTACAAATAAGAGATCACTTTATCACTAAGTTTGCTGTAGAAATCAGTGAATAAAACTGATAGTAAAGACCAACACAGGAAGGAAGAGAAGCAAAGAAAGCCACGGGCTTCTGCTCTACGATGCTGATGCTGAGACTGTGCAAGCCATACTGTGAAAGGGGCAATTGTAGGAGTCAAAAAAAAAAAAAAGAACACTCAAATAATATAAACATAACTTTTTTCAACACAATTTGGTTCAAAGGTCTTTATTAAGAAAAGAATCACATTCTTCATGTAAAATCTAAAAATAGCATGATGGAGGCAGAAAGCCAAAGCTCAAGGAATAATGGCTTTTCAATCGGCGTAGAACATTCTGAAAATATGAAATGGATAAATGTTTTTTCAAATCAAGTCCCCTTAATGTACAAAGAAAGATGGACATGATCTTTCAAGGAGGGATTGTAACTTCACTCAAATTGCAACCGTGAGAGGAAACCCAACATGTAAAGGGCACACATCAACAAATCCTAATGCTGCCGAAAACAGTGTATGTTACATCTAATGAAAAGTTACTATAAAAACTAAATTTTTAATGATTCACTAAAAGTACTTCCAATCTCTGTGGACTTTGAGCACCACTGCTAAGTTGAGTTTGCAGTGCAGAGAGAAGCATACTTTCAGACCAGTAAAACCCTGCAGCTATCCACATAAAGCATCCATTCCTGAAACAATGGCCCTGTCTTAATCCACATACAAGGCCCAGGGAGAGAGTGCCATGGCCAGTGGGCCCTGAGAACATGACCGTCCTTGAAGTGGCATGGGTGCAGCAAACCGTGAGTCACCCCAGTCCTTTGGCTCTGATCCCCAGCTCCTTCTGCTTATTACTCAGTGTTCCATGGAGCTTCCCAGGAGGGCCTACCCCCACAAGCTGATATGATTATTCTGCTCACTGTGGTGGTTTAGTTCTTATTGTAAATCAATAAATTAGCTTGGTAATCTTGGTTTATTTGGATCCATCCCTGAGAAATAAAATTTCCCTTCTATGATCAAGAATCAGTTTCTGAGTCAGGAGACTAAGGGGTAGACCCTGGGTCATTGAGACCAGTAGTTCTCAAAGTGGGGTCCATGGATCAGCAGCAGTAGCATCACCTGGAAATTATACCTGCAAACTGGGCTCAATCTCAGACTTCCTGAATCAAGCGGGTGAAAGCCAGTATTCTGTTTTTATACGTATCCCCAGGGGTTCTGACACTGCTCAAGTTTGAGAGCCATTAAAATGAAATGACAGTTATTTGGGTAGGTGGTGGGTGGAGGATAGATGGTTAATTTTATGTATCAACTTGGCTTAGTTCAGCACCCAGATGTTTGGGAAAATGCCAGTCTAGACGTTGCTGTGAAGATATTTTTTAAAATGTGATTAACATTTAAATCCAGAGACTCTGAGTAAAGCAGATTACCCTCCACAATGTGGGTCAGCCTCACCCAGTAGGTTGAAAGCCTTAAGAGAAAAAATGAAGGTTCCCTGAAGAAGGAACTCAGCCTCAAGATTGCCTTTGGACTCAGGACAGCAGCATCAACTCTTTCTGGAATTTCCAGCCTGCCAGGCTGCCCTGTAGATTTCAGACTTGCCAGTCCCAACAAGAGCCAATTCTTAAAATAAACCCCTTTCTTTCTCCTCCCCCATCTCTCGATAGCTAGCTAGCTAGATACAACACACACACACACACACACACACACACACCCTATTGGTTTGTTTCTATGGAGAATCCTGACTAACAGAGGGGGGTCATAGGTCTAACGTGTGTCTACATTAGGGCTAGGAGTCTACCTATTTTTTTTTTCAGTACTATCTGCTTGGCGCCTCACACATAGTAGGCTCATTTCATATTTTGATGAATGTATGAAACTCACTGAGAAAGGGAAATGGATAACTTGGCTCTGAGAGAAGCCCTTGGAAAACAGTCAACCCTGAGGACGCCTCCACTAAATTTCTGTGAGCAATAAACTTCTCCTCAGAAATCTAGAGTGTATAGATGAGTCAATAAGAAATCACATCCAGGTATTGTGTTTAGTGTTTCTGGGTTTAATTTCTTACAAGTGAGAGAATGCTCAGCACTCAGCGGGCTATCCTTAAGATTTTGTTCTATCTACAGGACCCACTGTTTTACATGCCATGAGCACAGTAACTGCGTCTTGTCATTCGTTATGCCTTGTACCTAGAGCATGTTTAGAGTACATTCTTATCAGAACCTTGGAAAACTTAGTCTCAAATATTGTCTATTTTAGTGTCAGACCCAATACATGAATCTAAAGAATGTGCTTTCTTGACTGATGGGAACAGAACTCATGGACAAGGACACACCTCTTCACTTCCATGGTAGATACTCAGTGGGCGCAGCTAAGGAAGAACAAAGGCAGGGCTTAGTCTCCAGGCTCAAGGGATTGCCCTGAACACAGATTAAAAGTCATCTTGATGACATGTTTTGAAACCTCTGGGATGGTAATTCTGCCACATGAAATTGGGAAAAGTAAGCATTTCTGAGCTAAGCTTCTCCATTCCCCCTACCGAAGCCCAATGCAAGTTTCATCGCAACTATGCCAGAGTTTCAGCACTGGCTGATGGATTCAGGCTGGGGTGAGGGGAGCTGGCCCAAATGCAGTAGGTAGGCAAAGTGGGGCAGCAAGGAGGGCTTCGGGCTGACAGATGCCTTTTCCACAGTGTAGTCAGTCTTAAGGTGGAATCTTTGAAAGCCCCATTAAAGCACAAAAGTGTTCTCTTGGAAGAAAAATACTAAGAATTAGTTTGTTAAATTTGTTTTTTGTTTGTTTTGTTTTGTTTTTTTGAGGAAAGGAATTTATTTCACTCTGAATCCATTCAGCTCACTAAATGCTCAGCAAAGGGCAGACTCGGACAGGATGTGTCGAGCTGACAGTCACTTAGCTCTTGGAACCTGAACACAGGCCTGATTCAAGTGTGAGTGAAGGTGTGAGGAGTAAATAGGGATTGGAAAGTTAGAGGAAGGTGCCCCAGCAACTTCTAGTGTTTACAAAACAACCTAAACTGGGACCAAATCAACCAAAAAGGTCGAGAGGCCAGGCATTAAACCCAGAAGGGAACTACTTTGAAACAAATTCCACATACTTGCTACAGTTTAAAAGTCTTAGAACAAAAACAATTAGATCTATAATGAACCTTATTAACAGGAAAAAATGAAATAAAAGTTATTTTCTTTCAGAAACTAAGCAAAACATCTCATTTTCCCCCCGAGGGAGAGAAACAACTAAGTGTGTATTTTAAATGGTCAGACTTTTTAAAACAGTAACAGAAAAGAAAAACACATACAACAAAACTATAGAGAGTGTACTGAAGTTAACCAATCCAATGAATATCACAGAAATAAATCTGATGATTTCAACCAGTTTGTTTCATATAAACCAAGTAACCATTGTCTGTGAAAGAATAAGGGGTTCCAGTGACCGACAGCTCTTTTGTTTCTGCAAGCAGCAGTGTTCAGTGGGCACTCTGGATGTCTTGTTAAATCTTCTAACATGCTCTTTATTATTCAGATTGGTTAGGAAAATATATTTTTCTTTTGATAGAGCTGGTTGCTTTTCAAGGAATTACTTCCTTCAAATTGCAGCGCTCAAATTTGACACCTAACGTACAACTCGCAACTTGCCCGCTCCCCACTTCCCAACAAAAAACCGCTCCCCACTTTCCAACATAAAACCAAGGCCTGCGGGAATGGCTCTATTTACATTCTGCCTCACACCTCGAGCATTTACCAGGGTGAGGTGGCTGGCTGTCAACCAGTGGCTCTTAGTCAATATTTAATCACTGTGCAGTTATGTAGGGAGAAGGAAACCTTCCATCTCCCAATAACATGGCTTTAATATATTAAAAAAAAAAAAAGCTTTCATTACCTTTATGGAAGCACGGTTACGCTTTTTAGAAAGTTATCAAATTAAGAAGTTACACAACTGTTCTGATATAGCATTCTAAGTGATTTGCCATTGGTAGGTGTATAAAATGAAAAACACATAATTGTAATGTTTTTAAGTATTATAAAACTTTGGGTTCACCCTAAAACCTTTTTTTTTCTTCTAAGGGAGTAGGGTGTTTATAGAGAAAAACCACATAATACTTGCCTAGTTCATAACCTCTAGCCCTAGTTCAGTCTCTAGGTTACACAGCAAAGTAGCCATACCAAGGAGAAAAATTCAGATGGGTTTTTTGACTGTTTGCTTTGGCTTTACTTTACAGTTTTATTTTTGATAAAGACTTGCTTGCAAATAATTTTCTCAGGCCTAGCACAATACTACAGCCATTTTCTTTTCCGTTTATTCTATAGGATAACTAAAAGAACAAAAATCATCGGTTAAAAAAATAGCGATGGAAACTGATGAGAGACGCCCACGTGACAGTGCATCCTTAGGCACCAACCTGACAAAAACATTTCATGTTTCTCATGTCGCAAATGGCTCTTTTAACAAGCTGATCACCTGAGCTAGAGACGTTTTTTACCGTTTAGACGAGATCTGCAATGCTCCATAGGGAAGGCTCAGGCATTACTCACAGTGTCAACATGAAAGGGAGACTGTAATGAAGCTGAGCGCTGGAAAGTGAGTCAGGGTAAGAAGTACTGAAAATGCCTTAGCTCAAAGGCACGTGCTTCTTCTCTTTCATTCCTTCTAACCAACAACGAGATGAACAGGTATGGACTTGTTCAACTGGATGACGTGTGGCAGGAAACATCTTTCAAAGTTGCAACCATATTTGACATTCAGCAGCTTTTCATTGTGGGTGGATGAAGAGAATTAAGCTTTTCCTCAGCTCCTACAATTCACTGGTCCTGCAATGACACAGTAATTACCCCCCAGCTCCTAACGAAGATTCCTGGTCCAATTATAAATTGAATGGATGGGGGAAGGGATGGGTTTATCTAACCCCTCGAACCTGCCTGCAAAGTGTGTGTGTGTGTGTGTGTGTGTATTGTGTGTGTGTGTGTGGTAGTGAAGTGAGGGGGGGTGTGAAAGGAAGTCCCAGGACAGGGTGCTCCAGTGGCTGGCATTAGAATACCCAACTTTCTGTCCTCAAACCTATCAGCATCTGGCACTTCAGCATCTATGCCCCATCTTGGATTAGCATGCATAAAACTTCAAGTAAATCACAAATAGCTCATTAGAAAAAAGGCTAGGACTTCTGTTTTGACATATGCCCAGCCCACAGCATACAGTAGACCTGGTCATAAAAACTCATGAATATGCCACCTCCTTTAAACCAAAACACTCAAGAAGTTCCTGGAGCCGAGAAATTTAACATTAATTTACTACTGAATTCAAATAGCTTCTTCCTACTAAACTCCCTAAAAGGTGTCATTCCCCATAGCACCCAATTCTCTGGGTCCAAGGAAATGGAATTTCAAACATTGTGCCTATTATAAAACTCCTTGCAGCATAAGAAAATATTTTAAATTTACTACAGGAAAATTGAAAAGTTATTTCATGGCATAAAAGATGGCTTTTTAGGAGTAGTGACCAAAGTTCCCTAAGTGAGGTACAGACTCAGACACCTGGGGTGTGTCTGCTAGGAAAGAGCATGATTTTGGTCACTCTTCCTGGATCAATTTCCACAAGCCTTTCCAGACTCAGTCCTGCCACATGGGC
This sequence comes from Pteropus medius, assembly GCF_902729225.1. Lineage (NCBI taxonomy): Eukaryota > Metazoa > Chordata > Mammalia > Chiroptera > Pteropodidae > Pteropus > Pteropus medius. The sequence goes on from NW_024355205.1 coordinate 13,650,444, forward strand.
AGCCCTTGCCATCCCACCTTACGTTGGGCTCCCTCCTCTGCAGGTCTCCACACAGCTCTCCTCCCTTAGCTGCCTCTGCAGGTGGCTGAGTCAGAGGCCCCAAGCCTCCTGGACTTTTCCTTCATAGCCCTTATGCTGGATATTAAATAACTGAGGAAGTTGTTTAATATCTATCTCTTTCACCAAAACAGATAGGCCACTTAGGCAGAGATCATAACTATCTCATCTCCCTAGTGTCTAGCACCTCATAGCTACTGAGTAAATGACGAGTAAGTACATGGATGGGGGGAAATCACAGAAGGTAGTGGGTTCAGCTGCAGCTTGAGATTCCTCTGCTTCACCCCAACCAACCTTGTCTCTATCCTAGTCCTTCAGGCGAAAGCCTCTTATGCTAGACAAACTGCCACAGATGAAGCTACTGTTAAATGTGATCTCAGGACTTCTGGGAGTAAAGCTCTCCAGGTGCGTTGCCCAGCAGATAGCAAGGACTCCTGAGGCATACTCCCATCTGTCCAGGGCTACTTGTAACCTCAGGGATCCACAGTCCCTTTCTATAACTTTTCAATAATATGGGGAGTAGGGGTGCTGAACCTCATGCAGTTGAATATCTGCATGTAACTTTTGACTCCCCCAAAAAATAACTGATAGCCCACTGTTGACTGAAAGCTTTACCTATCACATAAAGAGTCAATCAACACATGTTTTATATGTTAGATGAATTATATACTGTATTCTCGCAATATAGTAAGCTAGAGAAAAGAAAATGTTAAGAAAATCATAAGAAAAAATACATTTACAGTACTGTACTGTAAGTTTATCAATACTGTAAGTTTACATCCTCTGTTTTACGAGATGAAAAAAACCTGCCTATATGTGAACTCGAGCAGTTCAAACCCGTGTTGTTCAAGGGTCAGCTGTATGAAGTAATTTACAAGGAGCAACTAGTGTGGGAATGGGTGACAAGAGAGAGGGAGTGGATGGTTCTTTCTCCTTGAGCCTCCGCTCAACCAGAAGATTGCTACTACCCCTTAAAGTCAATATGCAGGGCAACTTTCTTTGTTTGTTTTGTAGGTTCTCAATAGATATATGTCAAATAAATGAATGCAGAAATGATAAATATGTACTTTTGATAAAACCAATGAAAATTAACATCACTGATGAAAGCTGACAGCACCATTTTATTTTTTTTAATTAAAAAAAAATTTTTTTTTACAGTGAGCCTTAACACAGATTGGATGGAATTGATTATTAGAAGTAAGCACAGAGGTGGTGGTGGGGACCTTCAAAGCGGAGAGAAGAAACATAAACCATATATTTATCAAGTGAATTTCTAATCAATTAAAGAAAAGTTTCCATTTATGAAAAATTCTCCAATAGAAGCATGTTGGCATTAAGTGGATACTATCTATTCAAGAGAGTATAGCTATTCAGATATGGCCATAGCTATTAGTGAAGATAAGCAGTTATTGTGTGATGAATCAGAGAGGCCAGATTCCAAATATTCGGTGCAGTGGTTTCTAAATGAAAGTGGAAAGCGCATGGCCCTTGGAGGCAGAGACCTGCACTGTCTCTGTGACCCCACCGTCAGCTTCGGTTTCCTTGTCTGTAAGATGGGAGTAAGAGCATCCACCTTGCCTCACGGTGAGCACTGGGTACAACAAATGAAAAGTAGCCAGCTCATTGCCTGCCCATAGTAGGCACTCAATAAGTAACAGCTCTTGTTACTGTCGTTAAAACGGGTTTAATGCCTGTCGCTCCAGTTCTCGTGGCATCATGGCACACCTGCCCAATGTGTGCTGAGGGGACTTATGTCAGCTCCTCCACTGACTACGAGCTCCACGAGGAGCTCCGTGACATGAAGGCTCAACGTGGGCCTCTGCGCATCACATAATAGGCATCCCATAGATATTTACTGACTGAATAAAGAAAGCTATGAAGAAAAATAGTGACATATATTAAGGAAATTCTTGGCAGACATCACTTAGTGCATTTTTGTAACTTTGTCGAAAAAATTTACATAAGCGATTTTAAGATACAGCTCTTGCTCAAAAGCGAATTCAGAAAGTTTACTCTTTGAAAACTCAGGGACTCGCTACCCTTATACTACATAAACACACAGTTTCTACTGTGTAGAAAGGAATAGTTTGAGGACAATCTTCAATTCACATTAAAAACACAAGATTTATATCACAATACTAGTTGTTTTTATCCCAATAATCATAGGGAGACTACTATTACTAATGTGGGCCAGGTCTGTCTGATTCCAGAGCTTGCTGATAACCACTTCCTTAGACAAAGTCTCAGCTGAAACAAGTGGACATGTCCAGACTGGCATCGGAGGGCACTGGAGTAACACCTGAGACTCAGGCTAAAAGCTGACATTTCAGCTCAGTGTTTAAATCTTGGTGTTAACACCACCAACCACAAGCTGAATCCTTAGGTGGTTCGGTTAGCTTTGATCCTTTCCAAGGCCACTGATGCCACCCTTAGTTCTGCCTAGTCACCCCATAAGTGGGTACCAGGGGTCACGGGGACAGGGGAACAGAGTGAGGGTGTGTGGACAAGATGCTCTGGGCAGATGGGCTATGAGGTCTCCGTGTAGGTCATCAGTGTGGCATGTTCCGTTTATGACACCTCAAGAGTCTCTACTACTTTGTGTGCTTATTTCCTCTCTTATAAAATGAAGGGGATTGGGCCAGATGAGCTTTAAGGTCCGTTCAGTGATTCTGTAAAAGGCTCAAAAAACCTTAAAGACTTCTATCTAGTGACATCGGGTCTACAATTGTCAGGTTTGACCTTGAGTCAAAGTCAAGAGACTGCCGGCCGTTATCAGTCAGGGTTCCCGATTTGAAAGCAATGACACCGACATGGATCAACAGGAGATGGCCAGTGGAGCAGCCACTGGAAACATGGGGACCCAGGGAGGCAGGAAAGGTCGGGACGCAGAAGCTGTGAGGGATTCGGCAGCGGTCACCATGCCAGGGCCTCTAGCTGCTCCTGAGGGCCTTGCAGTGAGTCGTCCGCGAGAGCTCTCCCACCTGGGGCGGAGCCAGGGGTGGGAGAATCTGTGGCTGAGGTTCCCAGAACACAAGCCAGCCCCTTGTAATTACGCTCCCACCAAAGTCACACACAGCAGAGAAGGAGTAATGCCCTAAAAGGAACCTGGAAGCTATAAGGGTAACTCACGCCAGGCGCAAAACCCATGAACACCCACCATAGGCGGCAGAACCTAAGAACACAGAGGTCGGCGATGCCCATATGTCCTGTGATTACATGGGTTTTGCTGAAAGAAACATGTAGTAGTATCATAAGCCACAATACATTTAACACGTAATTAGTAAAAGGATTCTGGGAAAGTTTTATGAGCCTTAGGAGGAAATCACTGATCCTGTCAGCCAAACTAGGCCATCCAAAGGCAGAGAATGAGTAACCAGGAAACCTTCTTTATGAGAATTCACTGAGTCATGGGGACATCCCTCTATTGCTGACAAAACCAGGACTGGTGCTAATTCATGGTTTAGCTTTTCAAATTCAGATCACTCAATCAGTCAACTAATAGCGAACATTCCGATATGCCATCTTCCTTTCCGTTTGCACTCCTGCAAAAGTCTCAAACCTCTCTCCTTACCATTTCTGATCCGTGAAATCTCCCAAATGTGTTCCTTATAACTTAGCACTCATTTTATATCTCAAGTGGTGTCTGTCCCCCAGGTCACTTACAGCTCTCTGAAGTCAACTGTTACTTCCTTCTGTCGCAACTTTCATACCACACGCTCACAGAGCTTTTGCAATCCCACCGGAATCCTAACTGGAAAGAAGTGAACTCCTAAACTGCAGAGCGACTCTCTAGTTAAAAAATAAGCACACAAAGATTCAGATATTGCAAATGAGCTGTGGTTGTCCACAGCCCCCATGAAGGCAGGCAGTGGGCGAGCCCGTAGTTTCTGTCTACTTGGGAGCTCACAAGACAGCTGCTCACTCCCCCTTGCTGATCAAAGGAGCTGCACCCTCTACAGGGATGTGTGCCTGCGTTTTTCTCTCTCTACCTGCCTCTCTCATCTGCCCCTTCTCCACAGACAATTTTCCACAGAGGCAGCCACAGTTTCCACACAGGAGGGACTGAGGAAAGGCAATATGACTGGAAGAGTGGCTAGGAGACTCATCTTCAAAATGCATTTACAAAGCACACTCACTGGCAGAAATTTTGCCTAGATTTTACGTTCACTTGGATGACTTTGTGAGGATGTAATGGAGAATACGAAGAAACCTAACTCTCCCCTCTCCCCTGAAGCCACGGTTTATGAGGATTACTTATTACCTTTGTTGAATAGTTTTAACATCACCTTTTTCATTTTAAAAGCTAATATAGATCTAAATAAATACTTAGGTAATAATATTGTGCCAATGTTTATTTCTTAGTTTTGACAAACGTATCACAGTTAAAAAAAAGATGTTAACATTAGGGGAAGCTGGTGAAGGATACCAGGAACTTATTTGTAATTTTTCAGTAAACCTAAAGTTATTCCAAAACAAAAAGCTTTTTCTAAAAAAAAGTGAAGTGAACAATGTTTCCTATTTTTCTAAAGGAAAATGAATAAAAACCCCAAAGTTGTCTCGTTTGTCTGAAATCTATGCTGACTGTGCTTAGAGCCAGTAGTTCTAAGAAAGAAAAAATAATAACTTCCCAATGTCTACACTTTCAACAGATCTTCCTCAATATTAATGTAGTAACAGCTGCAATTAAATAAAATCTCAATACAATTCAGCAATGTTCATTAGATCCCATTAGCAACAAGAAATTTTGTCAAAACTCATTCCTGCTACCACCTCTTGGAATTAAGTGTTCCTAGATGAATTTCTAGCAGATAAAAGAACTGAGGCCACATATCATACTGTGTGTGTGTGTGTATTTATGTTTAAGATAACCTGTTCTTAGAGATATTTTCCTTTTTCATTATTCATAAATAATGAAAAGTAAATCATGATAAATTTCCTTGAGTCCAAATAACAAATACAATTTTGGAACTGCTTTGAAGATGAAAGAGAAAAGTAAATTCTAAAGTAATGGGACATATATAAAAATTAAGTGAAATAGAGTAAGGCGTATAAGGTATCTCTTATTTTTTCCTCTGCATGTTATTTTTTCAAATTAAGCAATGAAGGTGGGGGCGGAGGGGGCTACACTGGTGTCAATAAATAAGAACACGCCTTCATGAGTTTTCTTCCCTGTGATCTTTCATTTTTAGAATCTCATCAGGCCTCTCAGAAAGCTACCCCCACCTTACCCACCTTACTCCCACTTCAAGTAAGTCACTTAACTTCTTTGTGTCTCAATTTTCTCGTCTGTAAAATGAGGAGGTTGGGTTAGGTGTGCGATGGGAAACTGGCAGGCCAGTGGCCATATTTTGAGCCACAGATCTGTTTGTTAGCCCTACAAAATTATATATTCATTTAAAGTTACTTGCCAACATTTCATATTCAAGATATTTCTCATAAAACCCTGGCCTGGGTCTTGGGCTTCTGACGTATCAAAAGGCTGAGACTATATTCTAGCATGGCAACAAGGCAGCCAGTAGAAAACAACAGCTGCCCCTTATCCCTGGGACATCCTCCAGTTCACCAAAGTCCCACGCTCACCTGGACCGTTGCTCTCTCATTAGTAACCTACGCAGCCTCTGGACATATCTGGGTTTATCATCCTTCCAGCTTTCAGATTCTGATTCCCATTGTGACTGTTTACTAACAAAAGAGAATTTTAACTTGGCTTCCAGTACACTGGACTTTCTGTAGGAGCCTGACTTATGTATTAGTACAAGCACAATTGTACACTTGTTTTGTTGAGCATTTCCATAAGAAACATAAGAACAATAAATCTAATATAGAAACCACCATACCATCATAGAGTAGGCGTTTTAATTTTTTTCTTTTTTAAAAATTTCTGCTGCCTAAAGTTGTTCTCCTAGAATGCAATCTTACTTTAAGGGCTATTTGGGTCAGACTGTGGGGCCACTGTAGGCTGGATAATAACTCGGCCAGGACATCGCTGGTTACATAACTTAAGTATTCAAAAACAAAACCCCGGTGGTCTTCACTCTTACTCCTTATAGAACCAACTTTACAGTGGAAATAAAAAGGACAGGGCACTCAAGATGCAGTTGCTCGTAATAAAATGTCAGACCAGGTCAAAATGAACCAAAAGTTATGTATGATTGCATAAAGAAAAACAAATTGTCTGCAATGTTCATAAATGGCATGATTTTTAGCTACCAATGCCATGAGGAGAAAGACAGAAGGCTAAGTTAGTTGTGAAACTATTTGAAAACATGTTCTTTTTATAGGAGTGGAGATTAGCCTTTAAGTTCTTGTCTAAGACACTGTGCCAGGTTCCCAGAGGGCCAGGCCCTTCTTATTTTGAAAATAAATTTAACATTACTTTTTCTCTGGGTGGGTAAAAAGGGATACGAGCTATTATGCTGCTGGACTTGACATTAAAAATGCCAAGCATCTCATAACACAGACGCTTTTTTGGCTTTGTTTTTATTTTTTAATGCTCTAACCTCAACTCTAAATTTACAACATTGCTGGAGATCTTAGGAATTAGGAGGAAATTACCTCATTCCCTTTAAACTTTTTTAGACAGCTAAGTTCTTTCCATAGATGGCAAACCAAGAAGGAAGCAGAATTAAGGTACATTAGTATAGTAGCTGCCACAACTTACCTGCTGTTTTGTTCTGGGTATGCCTACAACCCGTTTGCGAGCAAATGAACCCTGGCTACTGGCATCTGGTCAGGGAGAGTGCCTGTCCTTGGCTCTCCATTACCATGCAGTCCCTGAAGGGGCTTGGCAAGGGCCCCCAGTTACCAGAGGTGCCCAGTACCAGATGAGTGACTTTCTTATGGACTTTGAATTGGTTCTCTGCACACACAGGTAAACCTGCACACACAGGTAAACCTGCACGGGAGTGGAAGAGGAAACAGAGGCAGGCTGAGGACCACAGTGGGGGGACCCAGGAGGAGGAAGCAATGGGTGTGTGCTGCTGAGGGTATGCCAACATGGCCGCATCAGCTGGTGTGTGCCCATGGAAGTGAGGACAGATAACCTGCTGCCTGGAGGCCTTGGCTGTGTGGCTATAGAGATGGTGCTGTGTTCTCTGCCCTTCTTCAAGCACCCTGAAAACAAGCCCCATCCACCTGGCAAACGGAGCATCATCTGGAAAATTTGTTCCAATTCACACACTTTCTTATTAAAAGCTTTTTGTAATACTCTGTGAAACAAACAACTCTAGGTATAACTAAGACATTTTTCTACAAGAGTTTTGAAGGATCAATCATCTCTATTAGGACGTGAACAATAAAACCCTCTGGAATTAATGAATTTGCAGAAATCAGTTGCTGACTAATGCATTGTTTCTTGTAGTCCATAAAAACTGAAGCTTTTATTTTGGGTATACTATGCTAATATCCCAAGGAAGAAAGATTCACATCACTTCCATGAACCATAAATACTAAGGAGAGACTAAGAGATGGAAGGGGGGAAAAAATAAGATGAACATGATATTGCTGACGATGGATATACTAAAAAAAGGTCATTCAATTATAAATAAATATAAAATATGAGGGTGGAGATGTAGGAGGGTATAGTAAAATGTACAGATGTAAGTGGTAATTATTAGGAAATCAGACATATAAACCAGACTGAAAAAAACTGATAACTCTTTTCACTTCTAATTAGCTTTGCTTTAATACAAATTCACTTCAGATATAACTGAAAAATACTTTACAAGTACTTTTGAAAAACCATCAACCTGGAACTGAACAAACACTGAAAGTTCATTCTTATCACCTGGGCTTTTCCCAGCTTAAACCGCCACCTTTCGAGTTATGTACACCTTTATGGTGAAAATATCACAAAAGTAGGAAAAAATGGGAATAACCTAAAATGACATAAATATTGAAAAACAGGTCCAGTGGAGATAATAATATTAGGCTGGGTATATGCATGCATGAAAACAGAAAGGCAAGTGATAAAGACTGGTGATAGAACATATTTGACATAATTATTTAACAAATATAAAAGGAAAATAATGAATTATTCACAAAAGTGAATTGGTTGCCAAAAACAAAACAAATCAAACCAAACTCTTACAGATTTGATGAGACTTGGTAAACAAAGGAGAGTTACAGTGATAACTACAACTATTCTGAACCCGTCAAAAAAAATTAGTGACAGCCTCGCTCTACAGATTTAACTGGGAAACTCCGAAACACAGGGGACATAAAAACCCAAACACATCACCCCTTTCATGATGTCCATTTCTCTATTCCTCATTCTCACTCATATTCTAACAAAGCCAGATGTCTTCATGGAGACTCTTATGAGCTGTTTCTGAATCCCACAAACACTTTTCTTTCGAGTCTTTTCTTGGTTTTGTTATGTCCCTCTTTTTGAGGCTTCTAATAAAATATTCACCTAAAACTCTGTCTAGATGGAACAAAATCTGTTTCCACTTGTGGGGTGAGCCACACAAAGGTCTTCTCGCCTCTGTTTTTCTTAATTCAGCACCCGCCCCGCCCCACAATGGCCCTGACAGTCAATGGACAGACTTTGTAAACGAAAGTGATGTGCAGAAAAGTCCTGAGCTCTCACCACTGCTTTCTCTGCCTCCTCCAACTCAGGTGATTCCTTGTAATGTTCTCAAGTGCCAGTCATACCCTAGCCCCACGACAGGAGAAGGCTGCGTGTTGCTCAGTGCTGGAAAAGAGGGTGGACAGCCAGGAAAAGTCGTGTACAGATGGGAAAGAAGCAATGTCAGAAAAAAAAAAAAAAATCTGTCAACCCAGGGAAAGCACTGTTCTGTTGGTAGAAATACACACAGCGATGAGCTGAAGTCTGAATGGGAGAAAGTAATTTATATTTGTCTGATAACATGAACGCAAAAAAAGAAATTAAAAAAAAGCAATAAATTGAAAACTTGTCTATTGAGTGATAAAAATTAGAATCCACTTCCAGTCTTCAAGATCTTAAATGATGAGACGATCTGTCTTCCAAGTTAAGTTTTTGAAAGCACTTTTTTTTTTTAAGGTGGTATTAGTTGAAGGGGAGTAGAGCTCATTAAAAGTAGGAATTGTGAGTCAGGTGACTTGAAGCTGGGTCAGGCCTGGGCTGAGGAAGTTGGGTGAAGATGTTTAATCTGTATAGACCTGTTTTCTCCATTGAAAATAGTGAGGGTTTGATGAGATGACCTCTCAGATCCTTTTTATGTTTAAAATCCTATTACTTTTCTACTAAAAATGCTAGATTTAATAACTGGCACTTGAATTTCTACAGAAGTTGTGTGCAAAAATAATCTCCCAGTCACTAACAGTATAAATCATCAACAGTATAAAGCATCACCTGTCCTAACAGCTCAAGGAGCATAAAGCAGCTTTAAAAAAGCATTTGCAAAAGGCCTTTTTGTTAAAATACTTAGGAGGGAATTTCAAACATAAGAAAACAAAACCATTCATGTCTTCAGGGTCAAAGGTCCAGGAGTAAAATTAAATTTCTATTTTAAAATGAAAATGTAATGTTACAGAGTTTAGATAAGCTTTTATAAAGAACCTGGAATTATTATTATTAGCACTAATAAGAACGTTTATAGTGTAGCAGCTTTGAATAAATTTAAGAACTAAAGAATGACAAAATACATTAACTAACCAGATAATAAGCATTCACCAAATGCCTATTCCTTAGGAAATGCCTGTATTATGTATGTGTTTGAGGGGGAGGAGGGTAGATAAGAAACATATCCACAAAAAGGAAATCAAGAAGAAAGACAATGCCACTGAAAGAGCCCTGAACCAGAACCAGAAACTGACAGGTCTGATCTGAGTTTTGTCAGGCACAAGACTTTAGGCAAATTCCTGAATTTTGCTGGGCTGGGGTTTTCTCATCTCTAAAATGGGAATAATAACTGCCTTGTCCAATTTTCAGATGCCATGAGGAATGAACATGATAATGAACATGAAAACGCTCAAAACTAAAAAGACTTTTAAAACCAAATTATGAGGCAGTGGTACACAAGTGGAACAGAAGTTCAGAAGAGAGATTGTTCAGAGCTGAGATGACCAGGCACAGCTTCCCCCAAAAGGAGGGGCTCTGAATCAGAGAGGGTATGGGGGAAGCGAGTGCTGGGCGGTTTGGTGAGCAGGATCAGCAGCACCTGGACTTGCCCCTGAGCTAAGGGCTCACGCTGCACCTTCCCAAGAGTGAAGTAATAAAGAATGCCAGGCAAAGGACCGGGAGTTCAAAATTCTGGTAGAGCCAGAAAAGGAGGAAGGTGCCATGTCAGTGGTGAGAAGTTCAAGGAGCAACAAATGTGTGATGAGAATGTCTGCATCTGCTTTACAGATATGCACCCTGAAATTTTTCCTTAGGATGTTTTAAATGAATGCTATGTGCAGACCAATTGATAGGCAAAGGTTTCCTTTATCCAACTAAAACATTTTCAAAGGGCTGGTTTCCACAGTAGGATGAACCACCTGATGGAAGCTTAAATACACACATACAGGCCCAGAACTTGTAGTTTACCTGCAACCTATTTTGTTTTTAAACCTAACCATATTTCTTTAAAGTCCTGAGTATATGCTAATGCACTGAGAAGCCTTTGCAGCTCTTAAACACAAATCATCGTAATTTAGAAAAAACAGGCAAAACGGGCACTAAACATTTCAAGGTAAAATGTCAAAGCACAGAATACATTTGGTCCTGGTAATTTCTGGTTATGGTTTCAAAAAATGGATATTACTACAATCATGTAGTGTCCTCTAACAGGAAAAAGTGATAACTACATACCATACAGAATGTTTTCATTGCTGTGTCCCAGGCTGCTGAATCATATAAGTTATTAAACTTATAAACTTTACTATATTATATTTTGTGGGAGTAATAAAGACCTCTTACTTCAGTCTATAAAAATGGGAATTCATGTAATTTAAACAGAGCCCAGGAAACTACGGAAACAAACTACTCAGCCATTCAAGCTGCTTTGGCTGTGCCACTGACGTGGAAGAGTTCATGGGCTAGAATTCTTACAGAATAATACATCGAAAACAACCTGTAATCAGCACCATTCTAGGAAGAAATGTAGGCAATTTAAAGTTTGTTACTAGTTAATAGTACAAACACATGAAAAGACAAATTATATTCAAGTACTTTGGAAATAACTTCATCAGGAAAGTTTGCTTTCGATTAGCATGTCAATTAAAATTTGTCTTATCTGCTCATTAAATGAGAAAAATACATCTGTCATAATAAAACTGCAATTAAAACAGGTCGGGTCTACAACAAACCTCTTCTCTAATTTAAAAATGAGTCCTTTCCATTTTGAACAATGGGCGTAATGACGTTGGTTGAATGTAAAGCGTAATCCCGGTGCTTTCTCATTGTTTGAAGAGATGGGGGAGCAGTCACCCCAGTTACGTGAAGAGAGATGTCCTACAAGTCCCCAAGGACACAGATGCAAAAGCAACCAGTGGGAGAGGAAGTCAAGGTTACAGTGATTGAATTAAGAAGAATGGCGATGGCAACGTAAAATGGTACAACTTCTCTGGCAAACAGGCAACTTCTTAAAGAGTTAGATAACATACATCTACCACCTGGTCCAGCCATTCTACTCCCAGGTTATTTATCCATGAAAAATGAAGGAATATGTCTCTACAAAAACTTGTATGTAACAAGCACTTTTATTTGTAATAGATGGAAACCAGACACAACTCAAATGTCCATCAATAGTGGAATAGGCTATATCCATAAAATGGAACATAACCTAGCAATAGAAAGTAGTGATGCAGTATCACAAATGAATTGCAAAACAATTATATGCTGAGTTAAAGAAGCCAGACAAAATTGAGTATATATGATATAATTCCATTTACATTCATTTTAGAAAATGTAAGCTAACTATAGTGATAGAAATAAGATCAGTAGTTGCCAAGGGACAGGACTAGGGGAATTACAAAGAGACACAAAGATACTTTGGAGAGTGACGGATATATGTTTGTTGTCTTGACTTTAGTGATAGTTTCACAGGTATACACGTCAAAACTCATTAGACCATACATTTTAAGTATATGCAGTATGTCAATTCTACCTCAATAAAGCTACTTAAAAAAAAAAAAAAGAATCAAAAGGAGGGAGAAGTAGGAGAAAAAATGGGAGTAAATTTCCAGAGACAGAACAGGCTAAACATGGAGGACCACAGCCCCTGAAGGAGAGGAAAAACCTCAAAGGAAGACCACTGAGGAAAAGAAGTAAAATTATATTCCACTTAGGAAGAGGAGTACACCGAGGCAGTGGGCACCTCCGCCCCAGGTGGTGATGTGTGGGGGAGCCCCTTGAGGGGGCAGGAAGAGAAGCAGGAGAAAAGAGGAAACCGTGAAGAGAAGCTCCAGGTTTCCGGCAGAGCCCTCCAAGTTCGCCAGCGTCAGAGTAGGCAGGCAGATAAGAATTCAGGGCGAATACAAACGTACGGGAGCAGGACTCCCTTAAACTTGCCACCCTGGTTCTAAATCTGACATCCCAGAATCGTTCTTTACTCCTTAATCATGTGTGACCCTTGAGCAGCCACATACCTGAGGTGGTGCAGGCCCAGGGAAGGACTGAGAGAATCCTATGGATACCAGATGAGCGAGGGCCGGCCAACTGGATGGGGCACGCCTGGGAGTCCTGGTTGTTGGGCTGAAGGTCTCCTCCTCCCCACCTGTGTCAGGCATTCGTGCCAGGCACAGTGGAGCTACTGGGGAAAAGGCAGCGAAATAAGTAACCTTGTAGCCCTCAAGACTCTGACATCAAGGTGGTGGTTTGGGACATCAAAGAGAGGTTTGCGCTGCCTGAGGCGATGCAGGTTTCTCTTGGAGCAGCCTGCTCTGAGAAGACAGCCAAAAGTTAGGTCACCTAAGTGTTTCCTTCAGAATTCCTCAGGCACCTCCATGCTCTGACACCACCAGTTCCTTAGCTCATCCAAGCTCATCCCCCTCCCCTGGCACCTGGCCCCAAAGGAGGGAGTAGCTGCTTAAACCCTCTAAGTAGCAAAGGTCAGCCCTAGGTTTTAGATCCCACCTAAATAGTATGCGTTTTTTTTTTTTTTAAATTTACCTCTAAATATTCCCTAAATTAGGGACGACTGATGTCAACACATTTTTGAGACCTCAGTTCGTCCTTTTGAGTGAAAGGAGATCTGGAGGGAGCGAGGAGAACTGAATTCTGTCATGGTTTTGCTCTGCAAAACTCAGTGTTACTCTATTAAAACAAATCAAAACCAAACCCTATCTGAGAGAAGAGACTCAAAAGTAATGGGATTTTCATTATTTCCTAGTTTATTTCTGCCCTTTTACTAAGGAAGTACAAAAAGGGACTAGTGATTAGGAAACCTTTTAAGTTTTTTCAGGGAAGTGGGAGCTCTTCCTCTCATTTCAAATTATTTTAAGCATTAAAAAAGGAAAGAAAACTTAGTCTGATGTGAGCATAAAGAACAAAACCCCTTTCATAGGTTTCTTTCTGGGACTTAAGGCAAATCACTAGACTTCTCTGGGCCTCAGTTTTCTCAACTATAAAATGAGAGGGTTGGCTTAAGTCTGTGGTAACATAAGCCATCCATTCATTCCATATTTGAGAAACTACATCCCAGGCACTGTCGCAGGCACTAGGTTACAGCAATTAAAAGTCAGGCAAGTCCCCTGGACTCAAATTAGATTCTAGAGAGATTGAAAATGAAGGAAAACTAAACAAGATAATGTCAAGTAGTGATAAGCACTAAGAAGAGACCCCAGGACTGCCTGGGTAGGAGGTGGCGTGCCTTCCTTCACTTTAGAGAATGTGATCAGGGACAGCCTCTCTGAGAAGGTGAGAGCTGAGTAGAGTCTGGAATGATGAGAAGGAACCAGTCACTCAATTCCAAAAGAGAACGGGCAACCTTTAGTGGTTCTCTTTATAGGTGAAAGAACACCTACTCCTCTTTTTTACTTTATATTCCTCCTTTCAATAGTACATAATAATTCTGTTAAAATGTATTTATACATAACTCTTTAAAGAACAGCAAAAATATCATTCGATTTGAAGAACTCCAAGACAGGCTTTCTCTTCTACACAATTCCTTTTTACTTCCAAGTTTCTGTCCTCATGGTTATAAATTTCCCACTTATTCTAGGCAGAAATCAACAGGATTTAAATCAGTGTTTTCCGAACTTTTACAACAGCGACCCACATTAAGAAATAAATCTTACCTTGTGACCTCGTGTATACATAAAAACGTAACAAAAGTTCTAAAAAGCCGAGCTGACCGTGACTACTTGCAATGCACTATAGTACATTCTATTTCATTTCATCTTTCTTAAATGCTAAAGTGATTTCACAGGTAACTCATAGTTTGAAAACACTATTATAAACTGCCATTGGCTAGTAATTTTGTTCAAAGACAAACCAAAACATGGAAAAATTCAATATTAAACGACCTCAAAGGCAACCTCCACTTTCCTTTTTTTTTACACGCTTTAAAATAATGGAACTTTCTGGTGTGGACTTGGAGAAAAAAGGAACATTAGAGGGGAGGGGGGGGGTGGGGAAGGAGAGAGAAACCAAATATGCAAATTGTTTGTTAGGTGAAGAGATGCTTTTGGTTTCAAAGATTGCCCAAGAAAAGATTCACAAAGTCTTCACAAAAACAACAGGGGTACGTGCATGTATGTATGTGGGGGGTGGGGAGAGGAGGCCGTTAGTAAGCCATTAAATTTTAAGTACCCAGAGGGGTCCTTCTGCATCCCTACCTCTCCTTACCACAATCCCAGTTCCACATGGACGGATGTGTAACTGCAGCACTGAGAATCATACTTCGAATCTGGCATATAACACAGGAGTGCTCAATAACACATCGTTTAATAACTTTTGAATAATGGAGCTCATTGTCACCATAATCCTAACTTTGTATGTATACCCAATTATCACATTTTCCTGGAATGTATAAATGTCATGCAATAGTAAATGAAACTGATTTATCTTCAGGTCATTGTTTAAGTCCAGGGAGCTTAATGAGGTATTTTTCTCAAGCATTAAGTGGAAAAAAGATGTTTTCTATTGCAAGGTACAAGAGTTATGTTGGCTGTAATAGAAAGATTCCATGTCTGCTAGTGGTCATGGTAAAGCTAGGATTAAAACTAGCGTGTTAGTTTAATAGGTAGTTTCCCAAGGAACACTAACTAGTGGGCTCTATCAGCCAAGGGCTCTCTCTGATGGAAACTGTGCCAATTTCTCTGTGAAACGCGGTTACCATTCTCACCCCTGAAGTCAGAAGTGCATGCACCCAATTTCCAGTAGCCCCAGGGCCCTGGAGCCAAAGAATTACACCTGCAAGCAAGCATTTTTCCCACACTGCCACACAGCTGCCACACACAGAAAGCAGTACGTTTAAACGGGGCCCTTCAGCCCCATTTAAGGAAATCATTAATGATTTCAAATTACAACTGTTGCTTTATATCAAAACAGTGATAAATCGGGAAGCTACATTCATGATGCTTTCTCTTAAGTCATTTATCTGTTCTCCTCTCAGGTGCAAAAAAGATATTGAGACAAGTGTGAACCTGTCAGAGCTCCTTATTATACATGCAGCCCTCCTTTCGCCCCTCCCGTTCCCCACTCCAGCACCCCTCCCTCTCTGGATTTCCTGCATTGAGGCAGTGACCTCCGGTGAGGAAGTGCAAGAGGCACCTTATCAAAACAAGGAAGATTCACCATAGAGGGAGTTAGTCAGGAGACACAGGCGACGGAGGCTAAAACAACCCCCTCATCCTAGCAGGTCAATTCACTCCGTTCCCCCAGGTCAACAACAGGCCGGGTTTCAGAAAGGAAGAAAGTCCTGGAGGAGAGTGGTCACCCATCCAAATACAGGAGCATCCGCTTAAACGCAGGATGGAACGAACCCTGCTGCCAGACCAGAGGTGTGGGCAGAAGAGTGGGTCAGCGTGTGCGCAGGGACAGCCTATATATGGGCAAGACATTAGTGGCAACGAAGGGAGACCCACCACGGTTGACAAAGCCACAACTATTATGACTTAAAATATCACCCGCAGGCACTGGCTTCGGTGCCAGAATTTCCTCGGATTTATTTTCAGGCAAGTGACTCACAACCACGTCTCCCTAAGTAATTCCATTAAAATGAGTCGCCGGTTCCACTAACCCGACTTTCCGCTGCCCTCTGGCTGCCCCTCCCTCCACTCCGCCCATCCAGCAAACCCAGATAGCTCGCAGACTGGGCAACCGTACCCCAGGGGAGCAGAAGGCAGGCTCTCCGGCCCGGCCCCCAGCCTCGGGATGGAATGAATGGGGCCGCAGGCCGGTGGGAGCGCGGGGAGGGCGCGTGCGGGCCTTGTGTGGGTTGTGTACGCGTGTGTGCGCGCGTGGGCACGCACCCCGGCCAACTTACGGAGGTGGAGTTGGTCCTCGCCTGGCCCTGGTTCCGCACCTCCTGCTCCCGGAACTGCAGTCCAGCCAGATGCTTCTCCAACGCCTCCCAGTCCATTGGGGGCATCGGGGGCTCCTCCGGGACGCACGACCCGCCGTCCGTGGGCTGAAGGCAGAGGCCCCCAGCGGCCGGGCCCCGGCCGCCGCGCCGGCCCCCCGCCGGCTGGGGCTTCTGGATCGCCGGGCGGGGGCCCCGAGAACCGCTCGGCCAACCGGCCACCACCACATTGCCATTGTGCCTAAGGTCCTGAGGGTCGTGCGGGTGGAGGTTGCCGTTGGGCACCGGGGGCGGCATAGCGGTGGTGGACCTCCTACTCCCGCCGCCGCCGCTGCGGGTCTTGGCGCTCACGTCCCCCGGCTCCCCGGCCGGACAGCGGTCATCCCGGTACCCTCGCTCGTTGCGCTCGTCCTCCTCTTCCTCCTCTTCCCCGTCCTCCTCTGGCGCCCACTCATCAATCACCTTCTTCTGGTAGATTGGGAAGGGCTCCTCATAGTCCTCCAGGGCAGACACCAAGTCCAGGCTGCCCCCGGGCGACGACGAGGATTTGCACTCGGAGCAAGGGGTCACTTTGGTGGAGTTGGACTGCGAACTGGCGCGGCTGCTGCTGCTGCTGCTGCTGCCGGCGTCACTGCCTAGATCCATCCCATCCTCTCGGTAATCCTGGGGGGAGGAGGCAGAAAGAGTGAGCCTCCTGGTCGAGCCTGCTCTGGCCGCCCGCCGCGAACGCCCAAGCCCCGCGCCCCGCGCCCTCCTGGCCGGAGGTGCACCCCGCAAGAAGGCCCGGGGGCGGGAGCCCACAGCAGTCTGAGGCATCCCTTATCCAACCCGCCTCCCCTGCCACAACCAGACTTCCTCTAGGTAACTAACCCTCAAATCAGCAAACGGGGTGCCCAGCCACCAGCGCGCACACTTTCCTTAAGAGGGACCCCGGGGCGCGCATGGACTTTGTTTTAACCATTTTGCGCCAGGCTCGCCCCTGCACCCCGCCCCAAGGATTCTCTGAGAACCAGACACTTTCCCGGAGATTCTAATTCTCTGGGGGCGGGGACTGAGAAGAGGGTGGGCGGCTACTAAATTCGCACCTCGCTCCAGCGCGGAGACCACCCCCATCCGGCCCCGCCCCGCCCCCGCCGGCGGCGGGGAACCCTGCTCCGCTCGCCGGCTGAGCTTTACTTTCTAAG
Organism: Pteropus medius; assembly: GCF_902729225.1. NCBI lineage: Eukaryota > Metazoa > Chordata > Mammalia > Chiroptera > Pteropodidae > Pteropus > Pteropus medius. The sequence continues at coordinate 13,668,118 of NW_024355205.1, forward strand.
GAGCCGCCCGCAGCTCGGAGGTCTCACTCTCGCCTCCGCGCCTCCCCGGCCGGCCCCTCCTCGGCTCGCTGGAAGGCTCGGGGTCGGGGGCGCTCTTGGTTCCTGCGGTCAGGGTGCCACCCGCCGCCCCCAAAGGTGTGCCGGGCTGGGGCCGGGCTACAGTCGCTGCAGGCGCCGCCGCCGCCGCCGCCGCCGCCCTGGGGGAGGAAGGACGCGCCCTCCCGGCGGCGGAGCCGGTCCTGCCACCGAGCATGCCCAGAGGCGGCCGGGCGCGGCGCAGTCCGCTCTCCCGGTTTTCGCGGCAGCAGGCTGAGGCGGGAGGCCGGGCGGGGATGGGGTTGGAGAGGCCGGGAAGAGGCCCGAAAGAAGGGGCGCGGGGTGTTAGGGGCGCAGACCCGGCCAACTAGCAGGGGCTGCGTTCTGGGGAAGGTGGTGAATTTTAAACCTCAGACACGCTCATATTTCCTGGGCGCGCGTCAAACCCTCTCTGCGGGGCTCGTTACTCCGCCTAAGCCTCCCGACCGACATCCCAAAGCGCGGGTCTGGCGCCTTCTAACCCACACGGAAGTCCCCTAGTGACCCCGTGAAGGACCTCCCTCTCCTACACACGCACATACACAAGCTCATGTGGAAGCCTTAGTGACGTGGCTCGGTGGTCATGCACCATCATTTCCCTTCCACCTCCAGTCGCCCTGTCATCTCCCCTTCCAAGTTCAGGCTTGTGGGTGGAACCTGTTGCGTTAGCTCACGTTTCCTTCCCTCCCAGCTGCACGCTAAGGATGACCTCAGAGAGGTGTGTGTGTGTATGGGGAATGGATGGGTAAGTGTGAGATGCGACTGATACCTCTCATGATGGTGGAGAATCTGTTTAATGGTTTGGGGGAGCCTCCAAAGTCCCCTTTGATCACAAGGAGACTTTAAAGTAGGAGAAGAGGAAGATATCAGTTGAGATGCTCCTGACACATTCGCTGGCTTTGCGTCCTTCAGTTTTTCAGGAAACTGAGTCATAGAAACCTGCGCTGGGTATTTCAACTAGATGGGGTGGGGGTGGGGTGGGGAATCATTTCATAATGTATATGTATCTCGAATCACCATGATGTACGCTTTAACTATCTTAACAATTTTATATGTCAATTATACCTCAATAAACCTGGGGTGGGGATAGGGTAAAAAGAGAAAAAGAAAAACAGCGCTTATTTCTACAATGGATTGAGGGAAACCAGTTTCCCTGAATGTCCAGATTTGGGCCTGTTACTAATTATTCCCAGTGAATTCTAGCGTGGACCAGGCCACCACCCTGCCTTGGCAGGGTCCAGATGCCAGATGGAAGGCAAGGGGAATGCTTGGGATTCTTTTGTAGGGAGTGGCTGCTACCCCCACATTTCTTCTACATCCTAATGAGGACTTGGTGCAAAGACCCTTTGTTTAAGTGGTATCAGTAAAGTGAGACTCTTTCCTCTCCTAGGTAGGCCTGAGCCAGGGAAGATAAGCTAATCTTCGGACTTGTCTGGAAGTAGCAATCGTGAATAACAGGAAAGGGGGCCTTCTGTTCCGGCCCCTTTACGGCTCTTTACAGGACCGATTATAATGTAGAATGTCTTGCCGTAACATCTGTAAACAGCCTGCCTTGTGCTCCAAATATGGTTTGATTTTGAGATTGCTGCAGAGCCCTGGGTCGGCTGGCTGCCCCTCTGCAAGATGGAGGTGGCCCTGTAAGTGTTCAGCAGTGTGGGTAGGAAGCATTATACGCTGGGAACCAGATAGCTGCTTTTCCAGTCACCATGTGTCTTGGCAAGACTTAGGTCAGAAAATGCTCCCTGCTCTGTGAGCAGGACACAGGTAGACAGATAAGTATTGATCAACTGAGGTGATATGGGAGGGTTGTGGTCTCAGTCAGATTTTAAATATTAGGACCTTCCTCAACCACCCACCCAGATTCCCTCCTGGGCTTGGGCTCATTCTTCTGCTGCCCAGATGGTTTGTGTTGAGGGAATGCAAAATGAGGCCTTAGAAAAACATTTGGCAAGGTAAATCCACTGCCAAAAATGCATGGCATTTCAAAGCCAAATAGAAACATCTTTGAATTATTTGTCCTTTTAAATTATATTCTGACCGGATATTCTGTATCAGATGGGAAATTACCAGGTTTCCTTTTTTTTTTTTTTTTTCCCTTCATGCAAGGTGCCTGGCTAGCTCAGTTTCCATTCTGTTTCCAGCTTTCCATCACCTGCCAAGAACCATCCCATTTTGGAACAGGAAGCCCTGCCAACGCCTAGGCCTGCAACAGTCTACAGATATGTCCAGCAGGATGAAGAGATTTGCAAAGCGAAAGGTTCTGTCTTCCTGTTTACAGAAAATCTCCTCAAGTTAGGAGCTTGGGGGCTTACAGACTTAGATTTGTCCCCTGCAGCCTTTGTAAATGCATCAGAGATGTGAGTCAAGTGGGAGTCACCTCAAACCAGCACCTTCCCCCATCAGTCACCAAGTCCCGCTCCTCTTAAAGACCCACTGCCCCCACCCTGGTCTAGACCAGTGTCCTGAAATTACTGAACTGTCTCCCAACTATCTCTGCCCATTCTCCTCAAGCAGCTCATTCTTCTCAAGCAGCCAGTGTGGCCTTTCTAAAATGCAAATCGGAGCAAGTCTCTCCCAGGAGTCATTAAAACCCTCCAATACTTCTCTTTGCCGTTAAAGGAACTGCTTCCTGCCCTAAGTTCTTTTGGAAAATTTCTATTCATCCTTTAAGTCTCAGATTAAATGTCACCCCCTCCTGGAAGGCTTCCCTGATGCTCTATATCTGCCCGATGGGGTCAGGTGACCTTCCCAAGCTTCCATGATACCCACTGCACTTACTATACTTTATCCAGGTTGCTGTTTAATTGCTTATCTTCTCTACTAGTCAAGAAATCCATTTTATAGCAAGACTCAGGTCCCACACACATAAAAACATATGTAACTGAAAAAAAAAGTACATAAAACTCTTATTTTGTAGAATTCTATTCTAATTCATCTAAAACAAAATCTAGTCATACCTTATTACATTGATTTTACAACTCTTAAATGAGTCAATGCAAAAAAGCCCCCCAAAAACTCAATTCCATGAAGGGTGGGGCCATTTCTATCTTGTTTTAGAATGGAATAGGAGTGTCATCACTATTTGTGGCTAGAGTTATTAATTATAATAACATTTAATTCATTTAATCCTCAAAAACCCTATAAAGAAACTATCGTCCCCATTTTTAGGTGAGGATTACGAAGACAGTAAGGTTAAGTAACTTGTCTAATGTCAAAAAGCTGGGAAATTAGGTGGCAGAGCCAGGATTTGAACCTAGGTAGTTTGGTTTCAGGATCCTTGATCTTAGTAGCTCAGCTAAAGTTCAGTATCCCTTGGCCTGGCTGCATATGGATGAATTTACCAAGCAAGCATATCTGAAGGGTCTCCTTGCAGCAACCTCAAACCAGTTCCCAGGCTCCTGCCCTGCAGAGGCTTCTTGGGCAGTTGTTATGTCTATGCAGAGAAGAAGGCAGCTGGCAAGAGCAGCTGTTCTCCTCTGCTCGCATGAGCTGGACCTCCTCGACTGTCAACAAGTTCAGCAGTATTAAACAAGTTGGGAGATTTCATTGTGTAAAGGCAGAGTACAGACACCTCAGTCTGTACTCTGAAATTGAAATTTCACATTATTATAAACTACATGCCTTAAGTTCCCCCCCCCCCAAATAAATCTTTTAAGAAAGTAGTCACCATAAGATTGGGATATTTATTTTTGTCACGGATAGGAAACTGTCTGGAATAATACTCAAAGCATAGGGATGAGAGCATGTTCCTCAGGGGTCAGTGCTATTTATAGGATTTTAATCTGTAAAGGCAACATTTGAGAAAAGACATGATTGAAATATTTAAATCAGAAGGAATATGAATAGGTGGGGAAAAGATTTATTTGCAAAATCCCAAATGAATCCTGAAGTTATTAGCCCTAATGCTGAACCTTCTCTAAGTCGTGGCATTTAGAATAATAAAGAAATAGCTGGTAATTGGGTTTGTATTTCATCTTTATTACATGAATTACATGCAAGTCACATGCAGTACATACACAGATGCTCTCCTATTTCATCACCTGAGTGTAACTATGTGGGAATATTTAACAGCACTGTGGGCAAAGCGTCCTGGGTGTACAACATCTGGGCTTAGTTTTCAGCCCTGTCTCTAATGAGCTGCGTGACCTCAGTTTCCTCAGGAAGGGGGCTGGACTGAATGATCATGTTAAGCAAATGATAAGAATTAATTGAATGAATGTATAAGTGAATGAAGCCAACTTTAAGTTGGCTTCTTCCGACTTAAAGACCCCTTGGACTTCGTCTTAGACACTATGAGAAATATAGTATAAAATGTCTCTGAATGGTTTCATCACCTTCCTTGTTGCAAGACACGAGTTAGTTTCTCCTCTAATTCAAAACTGAGGTCTCTCTCCATTAGGCAGAGTCAATGCATGGTATTTCTTTTATTTCTGTAGAGCTAATGGGTTGATCTTAACTTATTAGTCTGTATGCATAGGTACTTTGTAAATGAAAGAAAGAAAAATTATTTAAGGTGTATATAGGACCTATCCCCGGAACTATACTTTAATAAAAAAAAGTCCCTTAAAAAACATTAACATCTTAAATGTTTTGATTCTCTAGCAAACCATGAGATTGTAGTTATTTCCTACATTTTCCTTAATAAAAATAAAATGGCAAAATCTCAGCCCATAAAGCATAGCTCCAATGACCTATTTTCTAAACCTGAAACCAGGACACTTGGCTTGACAAATACTACAGTGCTTACAGAAACGGGGGTGAATGTATCTTTGAAATGAAGATTACCCTGAAAAATCCGTAGGCACTGGTGAATGAGGCAGCTCTAACTGCAGCAAAGGGACAATGTCTTTATCAGAGAAAGGTCACAGAGATAGTGTCAGGCAGGTCCTCAGTATATGGCCGCACAGAATGTGCCCTGTACAGTGCCAGGAGGATTGTGAATTGCACCACAGGTCCCTGACAGGAGGGACAATTTGGCACCATTCTCATAGATGAAATTTAACGTAAGTGGCACCCCCTGGAGCTGTGCAGTGCACTATCTGCACGACAGCCCAGAGGCTCTTGGGAATTCCATTGCAGGAAATTTGTTCTCTGTTGACAAAATAGGAAGAGGAAGGCTGCTGTTCTTTTCCTAATAAAGTCACGCCTCGGATTGGATGGCACTGACAAAAATTCAAGTTACCTAAACTCTCCCAGTCTTTCTTTTTCTATAAGTTTTCTGACATGATAGTCTACTTTCCTTAAGTTTCTAGCAATTCTTGAAAATGCAAGTCTGTAAGAAGTGTGAATTTGGTTTTTGAGCTTCAATGAAGGGTATAAATTATTACATAAAAGGACATTTAGGAAAAACATGGGAAAGTCTGAAGATGAGCTGTGTGAGCTCAGGGAAGCATTACCAGGGAAGCAATAGGCACTGAAACCCACGTGCACATAACCCCAACGCAAGATGAACTGCCTCAGAAACTGCAGGCCTCGTACTTTGATGTGTTATCCTCGTCGAAGAGGAGCATCCTCCCAGGATGCTCTAGGGAGTGACGAACTCTGTTCTGGTTACTTATTGACATAACTTCGGAAGCATTTGAAAATCGGAAAATAGTTTCGGCACTGTGGGTACAATGCAAGCAGGAGGAATGAGTGTGGGGGTGAAGAAGGAGGAGGCAGCGTGGTGGAATAGGAGTAACTTCTTCAACGCTCTGCCTCTCAGTAGCTCTGCATTTATAGGCAAGACATTCTCTGCAGCTCTTTGGGCCACTGGCCTCATCATGAAAGGAGAGTTGTACAAAATTGTTAGATGCCTCCGAGGGTGAGGTAAATGAGTGAAGTAGGCAGCATGGGTGACAGGGAGTCCCAGGGTGAGTCACTGTGTCACTGAACAGTACAGCACAAAGGCATCCATATTAAAATTCAAAACAAAAAGCAGATTTATCCTCAATTTATCCTTGGATCACCACTCTTGGACCTCTGCTCTCAGCTCTCGGTCCCAAAGTTTTAAGTCTGCATGAAAACGAGTTAGAGAGAACATACATCTTGGCTTGTACAGGATGGTCCTGCTTTACACATATCGTTTTGGCATAATTATTAATGGCGCCTTCCTTCATTCTCAAAAGTGTCCCACTTTACATGGTAAATCGTATGATCACCCAAGGTAAGGAGGAATATCAATGCCTAAACATAAATTTGGAGGAGCAGTGTTTCCCAAATCTGCCCACACCTTCAGATGAAGTTAAGTAGGTTTTGTGGTGGTGCTTTATAGGCAGAAAAATAATTAAATAAACTTCCAAAATATCCCAACAAAAATGGTTCAATAAAAGCAGCATTTCATGAATTTAAAAACCACAGAAAATATATAAGAGCCTATCAATTTATGAAAAATGTTCAACCTCACCAGTAGTTAAACACAATTTCAATAATACTGAGGTAACATTTTGCCTATAAAAATATTTAAAAATTGTTTAAAACTATAATACTCCATGTCAGGATGGGTATGATTGAAGGAACACTCATTAACTGCTGGTGGGTTTATAAATTGGTTGATACAAACTTTCTGGAATACCATGTGATAATATGTTTTAAATGTCTGTACAAAGTTTATACTCCTTGACCTGTTACTATTCAACAAATTTACTGAGTATCTACTACATGCCAGGCACTGGAGATATTGTGGTGAAAGAGACACTGTTTTCCTAAAATGGAACTTTAGTGAAGAAACAGATATTTCAGGGGAAAAATACACAACAATTCAGATTACAATTTGTAGTAAGTACCCAAACAGACTCATAAAATGCCCAGAGAGTGTTTAGGTAGCGTGTGTGTTGGGGGAGGGATCAGGAAAAGGGTTTGATCAGCTGAAGAGGGAGGGAAGGGTGTTATAGGCAGAGGGAACATCTTGAAAAGGTTTTGAGGCTGGAATAAACTTACTACAGTTGAGTAGATGAAAGGAAACCACCAGGTTGAAGCAAGAGAGCAAGGGGAAAAGTGGCCAGAGGAGGGGTTACTATTAAAATCTTTCTCCTAACAGCCACTTAAGGGTCGTAAAAGCAGACTGACATTTTTAGAAACTTTCTCCATGGTGGAGAATTGAGAAGGAGATAGTAGGACAGAGCAGGACAGAACTGGATACGAAGAAACCAATTAGGAAGCAAATATAATAATCAGTCCAAGAAAAAGATGAAGGTGACTTAGGAGGGGTTGGGGAGATGGAGAGAAATAGACGTATTAAAGATACGTTTGGCTTGCAGAATCAACAGGCCTCGGTGACAGAACAGATGGGGGTGGTGAGGGAAAGAGATGTCATTGATGGTTTCCATGTTCGTATCATAAGGAACTTAGTAGAAAGATGATGTCTCTTTATTAAAATGGACAATAAGGAGGATAGAGTTTTGGAAGGGGAGCAGAAGGAGAGAAGACACTGAGTCCCTCTTTGGACATTTTCTATTTGAGATGGTATAAGACATGCAAGTGGAGATGACAAGTAGGTACTTAGATATGTAGGTCTGGAGCTTAGAAGAGAGGCCTGGGGCTGCAAATGTAAACATGGGAGTTACAGCACATAGACGGCATTTGAAGTTTTGGGTATAAGAGACTCATCTGGAGACAAATATAGAACAGGCCAAGTTTCTAGCCCTGAGGAACTCCATAATTTATAAATCTTGGAGAATAAGAATGAGTTTGTAAGAAAGACAGGGACAGAATGGGAGGAGGAGACAATAGTTACTCTTTTAAAAATCTTAGCCTAAGGACTCAGAAACGAAAATCTAGATTTATGCATAAAGATGCTCACTGTGGCATTTACAATGGTGAAAAATTAGCTTCAACCTAAATGTCAAAAAATGGAAAGATGTTTAAATAAATTGTGACATATTCATTCTGTGGAATAAATGCAGTCAAATGAGATGTTTTTTAAAATTATAACAGTAAATGCATAAAAGAGGGTATATTATTATACATACAATGTGATCCACATTTTAAAAATTAAACGGATATGCCTAGAAAAAGATGTAGTGAAATGTTAACAGCAATTAATCATGGCTGGTAAGATCTCAGGTGATTTTTTTTACATTTGTGTCTATTTGTGTTTTTCAATTTCTTTACAATAACCACAAATAGGTGGTAATAGTTTTATGAAACAGGGAACAAATTATTTTACTTAAAATGAATGATTCTGAATTTGCCAAAGAAGTCCCTTAAAATAATTGTTCAGATGACTTAGAATTTATTTATATAAATTCTGTAATGTAGCCTTTCATAAAACAATAATTTTATGGTTCCATAAATCACTCACTAATTTTAAGTTTTTGAATATCAGATTTTCTTTCAAAATATAGATTGAGCCAGCACGCTTCTGAAAAAAAGTTTGGGGTCAGAATGGATGAAGCAGGGGCTAGCAGACTTCTTCCATAGAAGGCTAAATCATAAATATTTTCAGTTTTGTGAGTGACACAATATCTTGCACATATATTTTTTTAAGTTTTCAAGCAACCCTTTAAAAATTCTTAGTTCTTAGTTCTCAAAGTTCTTAGTTCTCAAGCCATATAAAAACAGGTTGCTAGCTGGATTTGGCCCATAGGCCAGTTTGCTGACCTCTACACTGAAGGATCAATGCGTAAGAATAATGCATAACTACTTTTTCATTAATAACTACCATAATGCTGGGATTGTAGCTAGGTGAATCTTCCATCATCAGAGTACTAGAACCAGTCTGCATCTACTTTCAACAGGAAGCAGAATAAATGGGAAAGTTCTAAAAGAGCAAACTTTTAAAAAAGTATATATATATTTAATGGAAAACCAATCATAGACAAATATGTCAAGAAGTTAGTATTTTTCACCCAGGAAGTAAAAGTAAAGAAAAATGTCTTTATTTCTAAAATGCAGAATCTTTTCATATTTCTTCTGCATATTTCTTTCTTTGGCATTATGAAGGGAGTATTGTTGTTTTATACAAGAATCTATTCACTTGTTCATGCCACAAACCTGGAGCCATCCTTGTCCCCCTCTTCTTGTCCTCCCGCCCCCCATCACCAAATGTACTTAGTGCTGTTAGTGCTCCAAGCAGATTCCTGTTCCTGGACACTACACCCACCCCCAGCTGCTGTATTAGCCACAGAAGCTCACAGCTTTCCTCTATGCTGCAAGTTATCCCTTCTCCTTCATTAGGCCAAGGATAGACCATCTGATCCATATCTTTGGAATTTTCCCTTTCCTATCCTGCTTCTCTCACTTCCTTACAGGTTTATCCCTCAGCAAACCACCTACACCCAAATCTCTGTCTCAAGCTCTGCTTCTAGGGAACCTGCCCTAAGATACCAAGTCCCAGTGATTCTACTTCCTAAATATACTTGGTTTTCTGACCACTACATCTCCTTGGAGAAAGGGTGCTGAACCAGGTTACACTTACAATTTTATTCTAGTCTATGAATACATTTCAGAATAGTGTATGATGTCAATAACTTTTGTGAATACCAGGAAATAGCTCTTATAAAATATGCAGCAATGATCTGATAAACAAAAACAGCCATAAAGTTAAACAAGAACTTGGAAGAGGTTTAGCTTTCAATTGACATTACTATATAGAATCATTACTAGTATTATTAGTATAAGTGAGTGGAAACAGCTGCATCTCCAGTATTATTAATTTTGCTTATTGTTACCAGTTATGTTTTTTAAATTATAGTAATAACTGATAGCCTATAAATAATCTTCTATTATAAGAGCTTTTCTTTTTATTATACTGTAATAGGTTTATTGATGCTTAATATGATGTGAATATTTGCTGACTGAAGAATACCTTTATTAGGATATACATATGTGTTCAGTTTATCTTCTCAATTACACCTACATTAAAATCTTTAAAATTAAGTTTGCAAAAACAGACTCTGTGCAAGCAGCAGAGCCTTTATGACTTGTGACCTCCTGCTCTATTGCATTCTTGTTAACGATTCACAATAACCTTCAAGAATAAGCACCCAGTGAATCAAAGGGTTCTGGATGGCTCTCGGGGAAATGTCGCACACAGCACCTAGCAGTCCAAGACTGGACTTGACACAGAGGGACAGCTGAAAGCACGATGAACATGAATCCACTTCAACAGCCAAACAGACTGTGTACAAAAGCACAGCATTTTCCCATGGAAACTCAATAGTTTTTCCTAGCTCCATCTGAAATAATTCTCTTCACTTTCCCTATTCTGGAAGTAGGAAATTAGCTACTTCTGTACTTTTTCAATGAAATACATTTTGCTTCAGGTTATTCATAATTACTTTCAACTGGTAAATCTATTATTATTATCACTGAAACTGAGTGTTTAGTATTTAGTTAGCCATTATTAGTAAATAAATTACCCAGTAACAGACTACAGTGCTCTTTTTCTCTCTTCTTGGAGAATGGGTTAAAACTAAAACAAAACAGAAACCTCTGAACCTCAGAGTGTGCTGTTATTTACAGGCAAGTCCAGACTGTTCCAATATAAATTCTAGGAATTTTCTTTTCACTTTCATACAATGACTTCAGTGAGTTACAGCCACTTTCCTTAACCTGAGCATAGGTGTAATTGCCCAAACTCCTCTCCCTCGCTTAGCGGAGGAGCTAGGTGGGATCTGAGCACCTAGCTAAGGTGGGATCTTAGCGGAGGAGCTAGGTGGGATCTGAGCACCTAGCTAAGGTGGGATCTTAGCGGAGGAGCTAGGTGGGTGCTGAAGGACGGTGAGGTTGACCTGAACTGGCAGGTGAGGCCAAGGCAGTATATGGGCCTAGGTAGTTAGGCCAAGTCACAATCCACCTCCAGGATTTTGCCGTACTATATTTCACCTCTACTTTTACTTATATCATACTTTTCTTTAAATAGACTTATTTTAAATTAAAGTCATTCAAAAAGGAAACTTTATATCACTATGATAAATGGAATATCACTATGATAAATAAAATAGAAGTGAAGTGTATATACATTGTATTTCAAGTTTAAGACACACTTTTAGAAATAATTTTAACACCTCTAAAATTGGTTTGTGTTTTAGAATCAATGGCATCTTGCAATTATAATTGGCAACATCTCTGTTATTTATAGTAGCACATAAAATAATGATGTGTTTTACCTATCAATGGTATATTAGATTTGATAAAATATAGTAAAGTCTATAGAAACGATGTTATTAAAAATTGTTTTAAATCTAAAGTAAAAATGCCAAACAATAAATAGGATAAATCAAATTGACTTTTAAAGTATATGGCTGAAAATAAATTTGTTACTGAGAAGAATGAAACTTTTTGATCAATATAGCTGGATATACTAATTGATAGTTACTGACAAAAATGAGAATCCACATCAGTGAAAGAATCTGTCAGTTTTTATATAACCCACACTAAAAATCTGAACTTGCATGAGGATATGGTTGGACAGCTCAAAAGATATTTGACTATTTTATCTGTTATATTTAAGTGTATATATACATTTAAAGCAACTTCCAGACATTTCGACATATCACTGAATAAAACACAGAGGTGCCTGTGGAAATCAGTATGGGAGTCCTTTCCCATTGGTAATTCCTGGCTGTCTGCTTCTAATGGGCTTGGGCGAGGATTCAGTTATGGAAGGCTTGGAACAGTTATGATTATGCCTGAGCACTTCTCCCCTGATGTATGATGTATGAGGTCCAGGATAAAGTTGATTACTGTCGCACTAACTACCTTTGTCTCGTCCTGAGCAATATTCTCAGTGAAATCACAGGTTTTATGTGCTCATTCTCCTCCTCTTGCTGAATATATATATGAATGTAAATACAAGACTGTCAAAAGACATTTGTCTGAATATCACCTTAAAATTATTATGTACCACACTCTAGGAAGCACTCGCCTGGATGAAACACCAAGTAGAAAGGACAAAGCCGAGACAGTGAAAATCAGGTCACAACTAGAGTCAGATGGGTCAGGTGGGTTAAGGAGGGCATTTAGTAGGCAGACACTGGAGGGACTTCCCAGGACCAAGAGCACTGGAGACGGCCCTCAGGTAGGGAGATGCTACTTTAAGGAGACAGCAGCATTCATTTATCCATTCCTCTGTTCATTCAGTTACTCATTCATTCAAATACCTACTATGTGCAGGTACTGGGTTGAGTGGTGGGAAGAAAGAGTTGAAAGAGGTCAAAGAGTTAATGGTCTAAAAAGGAAACAAAGAATATCAGTGACTGCAGTTGGTTTCAAAGAATTAGGATGGACTTAGTCAAAGAGTGCAATGAAAAAAAGGTATTACAGGGGGCATTTAACTCAATATGGACAGCTCAGGGAAGCATTCCAAAAGGAATGATGCTTGAATTGAGTCTTGAGGTATAAACAAAAGTTGCTGAAGTCTTCCAGAGGCCAAATGATAGAAGGACATTGCAATTTTGGCGAACAGTATGGTCAAAAGTTTGGAGGTTTAAGAAAGCAGGGTCTGCTGCCCACAGATGAAGGAAATTTGGATAGCTGAAAGAGAATGAATTTCAGAGGATGGCAGGGGAAGAGACCAGAAATAGTAGGAAAGCAAGAACTGGATGTGAAGGTTACAGAACTTGAAATTGAACTTGAAATTGATACAGAGACCCAAAGGATTTTAAGCCAGAAATAGCTGGAGTATATATGTTTTATGTCCTAAATGGTGTCGAAAAAAAGTAAATCTGTAACAAAACATAAACCTGATGGTTTTAGCTGCAGTGCTAGGCAGTCAGCATATACAGATCTGCATCATTTAAAAAACTGTTTAAAGTATAATCAAGGGATAGTGGGCTGCTGAAAGGGAGTGAAAGTGCACATGATTAGCACTGCAGATGAGAGGCATTGAACGAGCCACACATCAGCTCCATATAATCTTTCAGGTGAGAAGAGGAATTTGGAAAGAAGAGGAAGAGCAAGTGCTAAACTTTGCAGTGAATGTAGAGGAACGGCGGAGCCACCAATAAATGACAATCACAAGGACAGCTGGAGGATGATGGAGAAATTCCCTTCCTTTAAGTTCTAAAATAATTCATAGCATCAACTTTACATCTACATTTTTTGGGTTTTAAAAAAATAACTATATTAGGGCAACACTTCAAACATTTTCATAATAGAATAGTATAATGAACCCCCACGTCCCCATTACCCAGCTCTGGCAACAATCAGCCTATGGCAATCTTATTTCATCTATAATCCTCCTACTCCTCCCCCCCACAACATTATTTTGAAGTAAATCCCAGACATTGTATCATTTTAAGACAATGGTCTTTATTCTCAACCCAAACTTGTGTCAGAATCACAGAATAAAATGAATCTTGTACTGTGGCTACTTAGAAAAACACTGAAATTAACAAATATAGAAGTAAAGTTTATTCTCTAATAAAGAGAAATTAAAAATAAGACAACATAAACATGATTACCAGTTATTTGGAAAAAGGGGCAACATAGAATAATTTATAAATAATGCTAATCTGGTAAACAAGGTTACCAGCAAAATCCTATGACATGAATTAAACTAATTAAGTTAAATATATGATCAAAAAACAAGAAAATTTAATTTAAAATTGTGTAAACTAAAGCATCATAGAAATAAGCTATGAGATAAACTATTAGACCAGAAAGAAAAACCTGAAAGTAAAGAGAGACCTGGGCTGAAGGTAGGATGGGAAAGCAAATTAAGTGTAACTTAGAATAAAGTCCAGCCCATTTAAAAGAGATCCCAATTAATTTCTTCATTCAGTAGTTACTTCCTGAGCACTGTTCTTGTGTCTGGAATGTCATGTGCCTTTAGTAAACCACCTTTGCTGATTAAAGAGGCAACAAAGACCTGGGGGCAAGCAGCTGCATCTACCTGATTCTGCCTGAACTTCATCCTGATTCTTTATTAAACACCTGGCTCCTTGAGAAATGGAGGCAACTGGAAGGGGTTCAAAGAAGTGGAACAGAAAATAATTAGAGGAAGAGATTGATTTTAAAAGAAAGATCAAAGGAACCAAAAAACAGGGAACTTGGCTAAGCGAGGGCTCAGGGAAAAAAAAATGAGGCATGAAAAGAGTGAAGCAAAATAAGAAATATTGAGCTGGTGCACAGAGCATAATGGAGAGCCCTAGGATGGAGATCAACACAGGGAAAGGCAGGGAAAGGGCAGGCCGAGGCCTCACCTGGCACAGAATTGCACAGCAGCCCAACTGAACACACTCAGATGCTAAACAGGCTTCTGTTCAATGGCTACTTTGGATTAGAACACCAGCTTCCAGAGAGTCGGCATTATTTTTAACTTTTCAGCTTTGGAAAAGAAAACGTGCTAAATCGGTCCTGCCCAGTCCTGCCCAGACAAGACAAGCAGGATGGGGTGTGTGTGTGGGGGGGTGGGTGGGGGTGGGGGTAATTTTCTCTCAAATGTAATTCATAGATAAATTCTAATGCTCTTTACTCCCACAAGTTTTTTTCCAGTCAGCAAAAATTTTTACCAGTGAAGGCAGAGAGATTAAAAAAAGAAAGAGAGAGAGAGAGAGAGAGAGAGAGAGATTGAGAGAGAGAGAGAGATCTGTACTGGTTCTACGGTTTACGTTTTAGTATATGTACTGCCAAAGCAAGCACTATGGTTTATGTTTTAAATTTTCGCTTAAGGTCTTATTGGCATTATTTTAGTTCTTGATCAGTTTCTTTCAGACCTTGGGTCTTTATTTTTTGGAGGGAATAAAATTTAAATTTTTATTTAAAAATATATCATAAATACAAAGCAGGGTATGAAAACGTATATGTAGTTTAAAGAATAATGACAAAATGAACACCAGCATTTCCTACCTCTCCATTTTGGGTCAGATTATTCTGGCACCTTGGAAGCCTCCTGGGTGGGTGTCCCAGCCTGATCACACTTCTCTCTCTGCCTCTACCCCCCAACATTATCCCAAAATTTAGCATAACCTGTTGCCTTTCTTATAGTTTTACTATAAGGTACCGTTGAAAGCTACTCCATGGTATTGCTGCCTCTATTCATTTTGTTTGGCCAAGCCACCTGTGGCGGCCTTAAACCGCCACTAGCGCCCCGTGCCAGCTCATGCCCTAGATAACAACCTGCAGACACAAGCGAATGCAAGCTCCTGACAGGACTTCCTCAGCGCCCCTGTGATCAACAGTCTCCCCCACCTCCCAGAGTCTTCTCCTGTGTGTTCCTTTGATTAGACTCTGTGGAGTTTACCGAAGCCCAACTCTTTCCGGTTTGAATAAGGTTTATTGTCATTCGACCTATAGTTGTACGATGGTCTCTTCCCCTTCTCCCAGGACAGCACTAATACGGGCCAAAGGGGCTTGTTTCTTTTCACAGTGGACAGAAAAAAATCAAAATAATTGAGTTTATAATACTGGCTATTTAAGTTGCAAACAGTGCTTAGACAAACAGGATGAACCATATGTAGCACATCACCACGATGAAGCTGGAGATGTTTGTCACTCTTTGCTTTGTGGATAATATTTTGGAAGAAATGTTCATTCAGTACCCCCAGAGACAGCACTGGTGATTGCACACTTTGAGGGGCAGTGTCTTTCTGCCTCAGCTCTGTGGTAGCTCCAGTGGCAAGATCCTCCCAGAAGAGGGTCTGGTCCTAGGAAGAGGCACAATCGACTTCTCTCTTCCCCTTTCCTTCTGACCCGTTTCCTGAGGCTGGCGTCATTCCTGCATGGTCCTCCCTGATTAGGTGAAAGCTCATCAAACATTTGGCCACGGCCCAAGGGTTTTAAAGCTGCATGCATTCCATCTCAGTCCCTATAAATCCAGACTCCTGGAACTGGATGAGGATTGGATTTGTCCTATTCCAGGCCGCCTCTGCTGTTTGTTCCAGCGCCCTCTCTTCCCCCAGCACTGCACCAGCAAGGCTTTACCATTTTTGGTAACTTGGCTAGACAGGCTAGGGGTTACATTGCATGTGGCCGGCCCTATGTTCTTTAGCAATTCTAATTATGAGGCCACTGGGTTATGAATTCTAAATAAGTGAAAGGATCAAGGCTTATGAAGGCAAGATGTGGTCAGTTTCATACTTTCCGGCTTAAAGAGGCAATAGAGTCATGGAGTAAGGGATCTGGAAATTTCTACTCAGCAATTTTATACTAGCTGTTTACAAATATAAGACATTCCATAAAGGCTAGGTAAAACCAGCATTTCTCAAATCCTGTGAAACTGGTATATCTCAGTGGGGACATAGTACAGTAGAAATTGTGATATCTGAAAATTATTGCTATAATATCTAAAATTCCCTCTTCTCCCTCTCCCTCTTTTTTTAATTCTAAGAAGTCCAAGATCTTATGGATAGAATAGATAGCTTTTAGCAAAAGCTGGCTCTTGAGCTTTGAATTGCTTGGGCTCATTTTTCTCTATTTTTATATCTTCTCTATACATTCATTCAACAACAAACATTTATTGACTGTCTAATAAGTGTCAGGTATAGCGCTAAGCACTGGAGAGTCAAAGAAAAAACTGACATCGGTAACTCCTTGCAGGGGACATACACTAGTAGAGGGAGAGAGATATGCAAAGAAAGAATGTTCTAGGGTGCTAATAGGAGCATTTTCAGGAGCCAATGGGGATGGAATGAAGAAAATTATTAATTCACAGCAAGAGAGAGAAATAGGAGCTGGCAGAGGAGGATGATTTGGTTTGTGAGAGGCTTTAGGGGAGCAGTGAAGATCTGGAGCTGAATTATGAATTACAGCCTCAGAGCATATCAGAGTCTGAAAGACCTTTTGATCAACTCTATTTCTGAAGCCCAAGAAGGTGACTTTGCCCAAATTTGCATGGCTAGTTGGTAGCCGGGACAGGATTTCTTAATGCAAAACATTTGCTCTTTCTTTCTAATGTGTGATTCTGGTTTCCCCCTTTCGCACTACACAGTGAAGTGGCCTGTCTCTTGCAAGACCACGCCTGTGCCAGAGATGAAGGCAGAGCTTCCTCTTCCTTGGTTTTTACAGTTAAGTGACACCACCTGCTTTTTTAATTCCTGAGAGATTGGCTTGTGTAGATCGGGTGATAGATTTAAAGAATTCGATTTAGTTTTTTTGGGATGGTCCTGTCCACTTTGTTTCTCTTCTTTAGTTTCATCCAGAAATTGGAAGGCAGGATGTGGATTGGTGAGTACCTGGTTCCATCAGCGCTGGTTGGAAACTGTGGTGTGTTGATCTGCCTGAACTGCATCCTGTCCCCAGTGTTCCTTTGGTGTCTAAACCCCACTGCTGTCAGGACACAAGATTCTGGTGGGAAGACCCACCTTCTGAGTGCCACGGTTAGTAGAACCATTCAGCAGTGTGCAGACGCCCTAAGCTAGCTGTCTCCTCTATCTCCTCCTACCACTCCTTTCGGCTCAGCCTGGGGTCCAGGATGCTCCCCTTCCCCCGGTATGTGAGAAGTGGCTACTTCTGTAGGTGTATGCTGAGGGTAGTCTGGGGTCCACTTGTAGTGGGGGTGCAGTACAAAGAGATGGCTATATATAGAGAGAAGACAGCAGTGAGGGGGATTCTCTAAAATTTTGGGAACTGAATGAAGGAGGAGCTGATGCACCTGGAAACTATTTGCAAGGTTTTAATGTTCGAGTAAAATTAGTTTTGAAATAGCAATCTCTTCAAGAGATTTTGATGTTCACTTAATGTTCCTCTTTCAGCAGAATAAATGCAGAGTTGGTCCCCGTTATTCATGTGACTAGGCACCAGTTTTGTGAAATGATAGATGTAGGCTAATTCCTATTGACCCTTCAGAGAGAGAAATCACATATTATTATTCAGGAAGCACATGTAATTTTATCTTTTTTTACAAGCCCAAATCAAATAGATTGCCTTTCTGAGCTATGAACAACTTGAAATGCACACAGATCTGCAAGGTTAAAGGGCGAGAGGATAAAGACTTGCATTTGAAAGAGCAAGGTTTTCCGTACTTTGCTGCTGCAAAGATTCTCTTAAATGAATATAGAGTAAACCAGTGGATTCTGAAGATGAAAAATCTCTTGATTTTTTATATACCAGTTGTATTTTATTTTACTTTACTTATTATACATCCTCAAACCTAGCCTCAAAACTTAGATTTTTGAGAACTTCGGAGAAGGGGGAGGAAAAGTAAAATAAATTTTATCATTCCCTATGAACAAGTTTGAATATCCATCTCATCTGATTCTGTTAGCTAACAAAACAGACCCACAAACAATGCACAGTGTGGGTACGGCAAACACATGGCACCCATGCTGTCACTCTCCAGCCCTGAAACCTCAGCAGGTACGGTCCCCCCATTCCAGAATGGCCCCCCCTCTGAACTCCCTTTCCACCTGGGCCCCCTCCCTGCCTCCAGTGCCCCAGACAGCTGCCACCAATGAATCAGTGTTGATGTACATGTCAGACATCTATTGGTCATGCCTGGAAGAGTGGAAAGAGCAAATCTTTCCAGATAAATCTGAGTTCGAATATCATATCTGCTCTTTGCTACCTGCGAAATCTTAGTGACTTATCCATTCTCTGTTTGTTTCATGATACCAAACTTTCAGGGTTATTGGGAAAAATTACCCATAATATGGGTAAAGTATTTAGCAGATGCTTGTTACAATCAGAATTCGATAAACATACGTAACACATAACTGTGGTGAGGAGAAGGCTCTATCTCACCCCCAAGAACGGAGGAGGTATCATCTCAGAAGGCGGAAAAGGTGCAGATTGTTGAAAAACACTTGAGTGTTGACTACCAGAGTAGTCAGTGTTGAGCGTTGGACTACGGGAGTGGCTCCTAAAATGTGGTTCCCAGACCACTTGAGAACTCGACACAAACTGCAAATATTCAGGCCCCAGTCCAGACCTACAGATCAGAAACTCTGGGACGGGTCCCAGCACTGCGCGTTAATAAACCTTCCGGGTAATTCTGATGGAAGCTCTCTCTGGTTTGGGAATTGCTGAGTGGGGGAGGTGGGGGGAGAGCAGTGATGGAGTCAGGGGAGAAGAATGTCTGCTCACCTGGTGATGAGTCAGCACTGAGACAAGGAGTGCTGGCCCTCACAGAGGCTGTGGCCATATCCGCACTCCCCACCCCAGTGGCCCCTTCCCACAGGCAGGATAGCAATTTGTCACAACATAAAGGACAGACCCAGAGCATACTAAATGTAAATGGGCTTGTATTACAAGGGTAGGCGATAACTTCTCAAATGCAGCCCAGTGCAGGTAGACAACAGACTGAACTTGAAAGGGCCCTTTCTCTGAACAGAGGTTAGGTGGCCACTTGTGGTTTCAAGTGAGCTTTGACTGAAGGCAAGAAGCTGGTCTAGTCACTTCCTCAGGCTTCCTCAGCTTGGTGATTTATGAATGAATCCTCTCTGACAAGCTCAAGGTGAATAATGGAGGGTCGGGGAGGAACAAGAGTCAAAAACGTGTCAAGAGATGCAACTCTACCAAGATTTCTCTATTCCACCTGTTCAATCGAGACCACTTGCTTTCCCCTACTCCAGCTCCTTGTGCCAGTGAACCAGACACAGAAGTACTTCCTGTGGGGTTAAAAGTTTAAAAATATTTTTGAAGAACGCAATCATTCTCAAGCCCTGTGTGACCCAGCAGATTTTAAACCTGTTTCCAAAGCCAACCCTGCAGCGAGATCCATGATTGCTTCAGCACCTACTTCTCTTGGCTCCTCATAATTAGAAACTTAATTTTTTATTAATAATGTAATTTATACACCCTTAGACACATACTCGAACTTGCCTTGTTCTAAAGGGTGTAGACAAGATCTAAGGCCGGTGTCTCATTATTAAAGTACGAGGATCCAACATAATTATCGAGCATCTGTGCTGCCAACTTTCCTGCCTTTCCCGCACCATGGGCATAAGTACTGTTATCATCCCCATAAACGCAGACCATAGAACTGAGGCTCAGACACACAAAGGAACTAGCCCAGAGTACTAAGCCACTTTAAGTGACCAAGTGCGGATCCAAACACCAGTCTCCTGACAGAGGTGATGCTAACACATGACTAGCAGATTGGCTAAGGGGGTGACCTACCTGTACTTTAGTTAATAACGACATCTCCCAACCCCCAGCTGACATATGTTCTATCATTTGTACTTCTGATGAAACGTTCCTGCTGCTAAAATTTATCACCACCTTTCTAAGCTGGTGGAGAGAACGTGTTCAGTTTAAGTGTGTCATACACAGCTAGGATGGCAAACCTCCTCTTACAACGACCTGAAGTGAACAAATGAAAACTCGTAAAGCAACACAAATCATGCTCTTAAATACAGCTGTGTGAGTGAATGCACCAGGAGATTTTACAGAAAAGTAGCCATTGGTTAATAGTGAGACACTTGTAAGAGATGCCTTATAACAACAAAAAAAAGTTCCTTTAAAAATGCCTTTTAAACTTCTTTTGGATAGACCACCTTTACTGAGATCCTAAGATGGCTTACTATTGTTCTTCAAGTATATATTTTTATACCTAAGGAGAACAACTAACTATTCTTCATGTCTCTGAATACAAAATAAGTGGAAGTGCGTTTGGTTTAAGAAAAACTTCTAAACAATGAGCCCGTTAATAATTAGGAGAGGGTTTCCTAGGGAGTTGGGCATCCCTTTTTGAAGGAGAGTGAGGAGAACGGGTGAACTAACTGTGGTTCTAAACTTGTGCCTCAGGGCTGGTTTCGTTCTCAAAACTCATTTCCTCCCCCAAGGAATGATATAGTTTCCTAAGTCACAGAACAAGAACGAAATGAAAAATAACATTTATGGAGGCTCTACTGGGCTCTAGGTCCTTCTAATGACAAAGTTAATTATTTACTTTACAAATAAGAAAACCGAGGTTCAGACTGGCTCTGTAACTTGCCCTAAGGTTATGGAATAAATAAAGGGACTGGAAATCTATTCCAGATCTTCTCAAATCCAGGTCCCATTGCTCTTTCCACTTCACTGAAAAGCTCTCCCAACAACGCACGATTGTAATGGCGAGGAAACTGAGGCACAGGTAAAATAAATGGCTTGCATGAATTTGTGCAGCCAAATACGACTGAGGGTCACTGTGTGAAATGTTCAGGAAGTCACATGTTTTTTTTTTTTTTCTTGTTAAATGCCTTGATTTAGCTTATAAAAGATCACAGTATGTTACTTTTTGAGATTTTCCAGCTTCGGAGATAGGATTTTATTTTTCTTGGCAGTGTTCACATTTGAAAGCAGTATATTTGACACTGCTTTCTGGATTTAGCTTGATACAAAATGAAGCAAAGTTATACCCACGCACTCTACTCTCTTCCAGATCGTGAACGCATAAGTTAACTTTTTGCCCAGGACACCAGCCTTTCTGAATGAGTAAGCCTCAAGTGCAGCCCTTTGTGGTTTTTAGAGTCAAGAAGAGCTCTGTCTATTCAGCAAGCAATAATGAGCGCTTTGCCCACCCATCAGAAGTGAGAACAGAGGCACCTCGCACTAACAAATCCCTGTTGATAAAACAAAACCCCTTTTCATGAACATTCTGTCTTTCGAAAACAAGTGGATAGAGCACTCGTTAGTTAATAATAAAAAGAATTCTTCAGTGACTACCCAGATGAATGAATTGTTTAAAGGCATGGGGTATGTAAAGAATTTTAATCCCGCCTCTGTGTTCACTCCCGCACACAACAACTGTAGAGAAACCACTGGCCTCTGAATGATGAATAGCCCCAGACCCAACCAGGAGGAAGATGACTCCAAGCCCTATAATTTGGCATCTCTCTTTTTAAATTCCTGGGTGGACTTCTGGCTGTAGCTGATGAATGGATTCAGTTAAAGGCTTTGGATGCATTGTAAAATGACCATCAAGTGTTTCTCTTAGCCGTGCCCACCTCTTTTTTGTCCTATCTATAAAACCCCAACCCTAACTGTATGCATCTCAGCCTTTCATAGACACACACTTGTGCTAACACATGTTTAACTGTTAAAAACTTCTATTAGTTAATTTCAAATTACTATCTTAGGAGGCTCCAGGCTATGGGAGAAAAGAAACTGAATTAGTAAATGACAAGAGAAATAATCAGGTTAAATGAGATTTCTTCCAGCCCTTTCTTGTGGATGACACAGAATTTCCCAGCTTAGAAGGCTCTTCTCTGCAGGTGGTACTGTGAAGATACCAGAGATGCATCTCCACAATCAAGTCTTATCCATTTATTTAGTCTCTTATTGCAATACTCCACACAGGCACCGCTACCCCCACCCCATGCTCTGTACAAACCCTACCTGCAAACCAGCCAGGCTGCACGAAGAGTTAAGGCTGCAGCCTTCCACGCCAGTAGACACTGCAAACATTCACATATACTTTCTCGGCCTCAGTCAGCCCTGTAGCTGCCGCTCCTGCAAAGCCTTCAGTGCTTGCAGATTATTTCCTCCCGGCTGTGTTTGGTTTAAACTTGCAATTAACCAAATTCTATATAGCTCAGGAATCCAAACTAACCCCTGCAGGGTCTTACCTACAATCTGTTTCTCTTCCCCTGCCCTGTCCTGGAATGCCTCAGGGCCTTCTGTAACCTTGATGCCTCCTCCCCTCTGGAAGTTAGAAGCGTTCTCACTGGCTGCACTAGTGCACATTTCCCTAGTAACCTTGTTTTTTCCTTCACTCAAACTTCTCCAGACAACACCATCTCTACTGACCCCGGCATCCTCTAGCCCTATATGGCAGCATTTCCAGCTCGCCGAGCCGCGAGAGGGATGGTAGAGGGCAAATTGGGGAGAGGTTTGGGAACTCACCTGCACAGCTGCAAGGATCAGATACAGGATGGGGCTGCCTGCAAACTTCCCAGGGACCTTCTGTAGCCAAGTCTCTTGGCCTTAAAGTGACAGGGCGCTTTTCACCATATAAGGAAAAGTTTCACTTGTCTGCTTTAAAACCTACTTGGACAAAGCAGCTCCTCTTCTTGACATTGCAGAGGCTTAAGCCCTTTGGAAGAATCTGGAGCCTGTCAGCTCCAGAGGATTTGTACATAGTAGGCACCTTAGCAACTGCTGGATAAGGCACAAGAATGGCGATTTTCAAAAATCAGATAGCCCTTTATATGGGTGGGGCTTGTTTCCCTACAGAAAGGGTTCACGGTGACTGGGGAGTCTTCCTCAGTGACACGAAAGGGCTTCTGCTTCTATTTCAGGTTTGGCTTCCTGGAAACCAGTGATCCCGCTCACTTCATAAAGGAAAGGCAGTCTGACCTCCTTGCGACAAAAGAGAGAAGACTGGAGAGTGACGACGCCTGCGATGTGAGATTTGGAGTGTTTAAGACACATTCGCAGTGCACCCTGAACGCCACTGAAGCAAAGATGACTTTGCTATTTTAGCTGGAAGGGGCCCTTCCAGAACGGACAAACCCACGGTTCTCTCCGTTTCCACTCCTGAGCACCCCTTTTGGGCTCCCTTGGCCGAAGCCCACAGCTGAAGCTGGAGCGCACGCCACTTCTGTCTTGGAACAGCCCAGGATGAGAGGGTGTTTTTAGGAAGAGCAAACATTTTCTGCTAACGATATTCAAATGCAAGTCTGGCTGTCGGTTTGGGGTGGATTAAAAGCAATTATAAAATGTTAGATTCTAAGAAAAAAGTAGAGCTTAATTTAGCTATTGGGCAGTCGCACACTATTTTTTCTTCACTGCCAACTGGATATTGTCCTTTTATTGCCTATCAATGCCTAATACTTAGTATCTGTACCACAGATTTGCCATCTTTTTAAAAATGTAATCTGACACATGGTTATATGGTCTCATATTACTTTCATATCTTACCTTCTTACATTGATTTTGAGTCTTTAAGAACAAAGACTTCATATTCTTCCATAATCTGCTTGACACCTAGCATGGCATAAGCATATAGTAGGCTGAAAAATATTTGTTGGATTAAATCAATTGAAATGAACCCAAGCTTTCTGTATAATGTCTACATAATTTTATGAATAAATGGGTTTTTATTAAACTATTGTTTTCAAACAAATCCATGACTTCTTTCTTTATCAATCCCTTTATATCAACTAGAATTTATTTTCCATACCATCTCATTTTCTTCAAGGGCAGAGGTTAAAGGTAGTCACTGTGAAAACTCTTTGATCCTGCAATTTGACTTTTAGAAATTTAATCTTAGGAAACAATTAAATAGAAGCAAAATATTACATAAATTGAGTTGTTTGTTTGTCACACTGCTATCTGTAATAGCGAAAACAAGAAATGACTTAAAGGTTCCAAAGTCATTTATACAACATTACTAACTTCACATTTATTGACTGCTCACCATGTACCAGGCACTGTTCTAAGAACTTCATACGAATTAACTCACTTAATCATGACAAACATGTGGTAGGAATCGTCATCACCTCCATTTCACAGAGGTTAAGAAACTTGCATTTGAATTGAACTACTTTGGTGCCAGCACTTAAAGTCTTGGCATTGTTCTGTACTCTCTTCAGGACTTATTGAGTATTATAATAGGTACTGAGGATAGACAGATCAACAAACTTAATAAAATGGTCTTCATGCAGCCATTAAAAATAATGATTATTAAAGCTATATAGAAACATGGAATAGTAAGGCAGCAGGAAAAGAGGAAGACCAAATATGAGACTGACTGACTCATAGGCCTGAGTTTACAGGGTCTGAGCAGGGCTGCTGAGCCCAGGACATTGTGGACATCCCTCATTCATAGGGTCATCGGGAGTCGGAGTTGACCTAAAAGCACATAATACACACATAGACATGGAAACATGCTCATGATACAAAGTTAGTTAAGTGAGAGAAGCAGAATATAAAGTATCTATGATTGCAACTAGCTAAACATAAGAAATGGATGGCAATGTGCAAAACTGAAAATAGTTGCGTAATTGTGTTGCACTATGATATGACTTCTCTAAAATTAAATGTTATTTACTGTCTTTATTTAAAAATTAATAAAAGTTAATCCTTGCTACAAAAACGTCAACCTCAACATCTATATTGCTCTTAGCTTTTCCATCCTGCTGCAGTCCTCTAAATGATGCTGTAGGCCTAGATTAGTGAGTGTCAAGAGTTTCTCTTGATGGTACCATTACCCTGGGGAGCTTTCTTCCCAGTGACTCAGTGTAATTAGGGGTGGGGGTCCCCATTCACCACACGCACAATGCAGATTTGCACAACCATTTAATTGCCCTTGAATTGACAGTACATCAAAGTGATATCTTACAATGTCCATTTTCACCTTATATCTTATGATTTGTAGACCTAGTAAGGATAAAGCATTATATGATAGTGATTTTTGGGAAAGGTGTTTCACAAAAATTTTTTCTCATGTGAGAAGACTTCCAGTAAGGGATTCTAAATCTGAAAATGTTTATTAGTAAACAAACAGATACATCTCAGAAAATGAGTATGTTCTATGAAGGGGGAAAACTTTGGTGTAAATTAACTAGCAATTAAAAAATGATAGGTAATGCCTAAAGCTGGTAAGTTAATGCATTCATATTGTACAAGGTATTGTAAAATCAAAGAAGTTAAGCTATAAAAAGCAAACTGAAAACTTGCAACTTTTGGAGATTTTTCTCTCGTGGCAGAAGGGAGAGGAAACCATGTGATTCCTAATAAATGAATAAATAAACTGAGATTTTAAAAACTAAAATGTTTAAAAGAAAGTATATTTTTTGTCTGATAAAATGTTAACAGTGTGAATTAAAATTTATCTAGTAAAGATTTAGATTGATCTAATTTAATATTCTTTTTAACTCAATACATATTATATAATAATATATTACCCATTTTGAAAAAAAAAAGAAAAAGAGCATAACAAAAAATAAACAAACTAAATAAACTAAACAGCAGGTTTACTACAGTGGTTATTAATTCTTTCGTGGTCACAAATTCTTTGCCCGTTATGGTGAGGGACATTGGTAAATTTATATTGTTTTACATGTGTTATTTTTATGTTCATGTTTAAGGTTAAGTTTATTCTTAGGTAGGGCATAGTTTCCTATTTTTGACGTTACATTTATTTTACAGATTTATAAACTTTAAAAGCACACATAGGTGCCAATTGTTAAAAGTACAAAAAGGGAAAAGAGAAAGTTTCTCCTAGAGGCACCACGAGGTAGTTGTTAGGGGTTAAGGTGGGCCCACAGGTGCATGTCAAGCCCATTTCTCCCTCACGCAAAATTCCCCAGAAGCCAATATACACAGAAGGTGCAAAATGGGAACCAGAGAGTGATGTTGCTAGTGGCTGTAGGAGAGCTCCGCACCCCAATGAAGAGTTGCTCAAGGTTGCCTCCGAGCCAAGGCTACATCAGCGACCCAGCTCACTAGTATTGACACCCATGAGAAACCTCTGACTCCCTCAGCAGGCACTTGGAAGGAGATGGGGAGAAGTAGGCTTGGCTTTGAGGAAGTGAATGAAACAATATCTTACTCAGGTATGTACTATTTATATCTGGATATGTTTTCTCCTATACATTTTCTATGCTTATGCAAAAGAATGCATCGTTCTACAATTGTTCTACAATTATATATGTTTCTGCAACTTGGTCTTTTTATTTAACAATGTATCTTAGAGATTATTCTACATCTAAGCCTGTCAATCTCCCTGTCCTTTTTTTAATAGCAGGATATTATCACGGTATCCTCTGGAAATACACCTTAATTTAACCAATGTCCTATTGACTACATTCAGGTTGTTTCCAGGCTATCACAACTATAACAATTATGTAATGAATATCTTTATTTGCCACATGTAATCTCAACCAAAAAAATCTTGATGATATTTTTATTAGCATTACATTCAATTAATAATTTAATTTAAAGAAATTTGGCATCTTTATAATATTTAACTTAATATAAATATAGGAAATGCCATTTTATTCTTTCAATATTCAGTCATATATGTCTTGCTTGTTTATTATTTTTAATATAAGGTATTTTACTACTCTGAGTACTCTTCTAAATGGGAATTTTTTCATTATATTTTCTAACTTGTTCTTATATAGAAAAGGTATTGGTTATTGCATTTTATAACCAGTTTTCCTACTGAATTATCTTGTCATTTCCAATAGTTTTCCATGTGGCTCTCTTTCAGCTATGTAATTATATCATCTATAAATAGTTACCATTTTGGCTCATCTTTTTCAACTTTTTAAACATTTTTTCTCTTATCTAATTGGGTAGTTCTTAACCAATATTAGTTACATATGCTAACAATGTTGTCTTTTCCTCACTTTAATGGAAAAATTTTTGTATTTCACCATTAATCAAGATGCTACTTTAGAAAAAGTTAGAATAGATCATTCCTTACCACTATAAAAATTCTTTATGGATAAAATTTCAATTTTACCAAGAGTTTATCTGGAATGAGTTTATTTTTAATGACTAAACTTGGTCACTCAAACACCCCCTGACTTGATTTCCAGGGATAGGTCTTCCTTTAACTGTCACAGGCCATCTCAAGCACACCCAAGGCAAGGCCTCTTTTGTTCCTTCTACTCTGCTGTCGCTATTGTATGTGACCTTCACAAGAAGTTTTTGAGCCCTGCCGTTTTCTGCTAGTGACCACTGCTGCTAATTCCATTCTGGCCATACTTGGGATTAGAGGGAAAGGAGAATTCTTCGCCCTTTTGTCACTCCAACCAATGTGAGACAATCATCTTTTTATCTTTCAAGATAGCTGTTACTAGGATAAAAAAAACAAGACATTACCGAAAGTTGGAAATGAATGAAAGAAATAGTACAGCACCTTCCAGACTGGTCTTTGGGTCTCTCATGGGGCTGGTCACCTGCCTCAAGTTCCACCGGCCTCCAGATGTGAAGGGAGCCTCTACCTCTTGGAGTTTGGACAATACTGACTATCCACCCAAAAAGAGAGAGAGAATCTCTGGCACAAGCGTAAGGTTCACTCCCAGAGTCCTTATTTTGCTCAGGATTGATAACTTTTAGAACAATAGTGGCAAGATCCATTCTTTTCTAGGAAATGCTTATCTACCCACCCACAGGCACATGGCATGTCCCTTAGGTACCAGCAAGACTATGACAGCATAATCTAACATCATGTAGATTACATATTTTAAATGTGTCTTTGGGAACTAACGCAAGGTGGAGAACTCTTTAAATTACTCTTAGATTACAGATTACCTTCCTTTCAAAGACTGGACTTTTTTTTTTTTTTTTTTTTAATTTGGTGATGCCATGGGTGTGACCTGCACTGAGAGGGCAGAGTCAAGAATTATCTTGGATACCTATCTGGAAGAAGGACTGACCAGCACAGATGCAGGGTATAGGAAATGTGAGATGTGCTGAACAAAGGCTTACCCATTTGCTGACTGTCATGAAGGCTGTGCTAGCAACTCTTCATTTCGTAGACATGGAATATTTTAATCAATACACCCTATGTGTATGCCACAGTTTGACCTGTCCCCTGGCCCCACATTTACCCAGGAAATTGAAGCCCAATCTAATTACTTCTTCTAGGAAACTTGATTCTTTCTGTAAAATAAGATTCTTCAGTTCTTCTAGCCCCTTATTGCTTTGTTTGAGCTCTTTTTTACTGAATAAATACATGAGTATTATTGATATTCGGGAGTTTATTTTCTGCCCCTTGAGAGTCCACGCTCCTCCTGAAAGGGGAGAATTTACTCACTCTTTGACAAAACTTGTTGAATGCTACCAGGCTCTGTTCAGAACCCTGGGGATATAGCAGTCGACAAAATGGGCAAAGTCTCAATATTCATGGAGCTTAGCTTCTTGTGGAGAGACAGATCAATAAAGAAATGTAGGAGAAAAATGTCAGATAGTGGTAAATTCTGTGATGAAGATAAAATAGGATATGTGAAGGGGGTGACTGGGTGTTGGTCAGGCAAGTATTTTCTGACTACTTGACTTTTCAGCTGATCACATCTTCCTCCCTACTTTCTGCAGCTCTTCACCTTGCAGGTGGTTGATGCTCAATAAGATTCAAAGAATTGTTAATTTAATTATTTTTTGAAACCTGACAAGTTTCTTTTTCATAGCTTTTAACTTAATTGGTTCAGAGAGCAAAAATTTTTTTTAATCTCCAAATCCGATGGCATTCTCAATAGCCTTTTAATGTAAGCTTCCTCTCCTACGTGTCTAGCATATTGTCAGTTGTCACTTATACCAGTTACAAAAGAGCAAATGCAAAAATAAAATGATCTCAAATTCCGGTCAAGAAACATCTACTAAATAGTTGGCATTACCCTCAGACAATCTTTTCTTCAAGCAGTTTTGGAAAACCCGTGGTTGTACTGTAAAGGTTTGTACCTGGGAAATGGCACAGAGGCTTTTACGAGGAAGGCTATTGCAGGCCTCTCGCCAGAGCTGAGAGAGGAGAGGCTGTAAGGAGCTCTATTTTATGGTACAGTAAGGTTAGCCATTTACTGTGCCCATAAGCTATTTCACTTGCAATAAAGGTCAATGGGCCTTTTTAGGAAGGAGAGCTAGACCCCTGTCTAAAACTGCCATCTTCGGCAGTCAAAATCCAGCTTTAGATTATGCTGGAAAGTGGTGGCATGTTTATTTAGCTGGGAGAGTGGTTCAGTATGACTAGCTGATGAGCAAGGCAATAAAAATTCACCCACCTCAGGGCAAAAGACTTAAGTCCTAAGGTAGCTTGACCGCCATGCTCGGCAGGGCGTGGCTGACTATGTGTCTGGTTGTTACCTTGACATATGAACTCTGCTGAGAAATACGGCTGTGCACCTGGAACTCTCTATTCCTGGGCTTTTTGGAAAGTTGGTGTCACAAGTGACTGGGGTTTGCAGCCCATGGTAGCTGAAAATTCAGCACAGAAGAAGTAGTTTCATTATATATTTTTCTTTCTTATTAGTTTTTTAATAATGAAATCAAATTAGTTGGGTGTAGAACACCGGGCTTCAGCATTTTAGTTCACTATTTCCTAAAGGGATTTTGAAAAACTATGTACGCTCCTTCAGTTTCATGTCGTGATGTAAAAATATTTCACCAAAAGCTTGAACAGCAGCAAAGGATATAATTTGTAAATATTGTCTTTTAAAAGTGACACGGTTATCCAAGTCATTGTAATATCTCCAATGGAATGTACTATAGCAATTTGACACCCACCATCATCCACCAGGTAAGAGTTGCAAAGTTTACATCTTTTCGTTTTGAATTCTTATTTCGATTTCTTTACAGAGTTTTATCCTAATAAAATGTCTTTTTGTGCTTAAGAATATTTGATAATCTACCTTATTACACTTGTCTATAAAAATAAAGTGAATTAATTTTTCTTCTTATCTGTAGCCATAAGACTCTAACCGTTAAAAAAAAATATATCCATCTGTAGTGAGTCGTCATTATTATTATTGGGAGTACCTGGCATGTGGCAGAGACAAGGCTGTGTTCACTATATCCTGCTTACACTATACTGCTTAACATATGGCATAATTGATCAAAACAACATGGATATATTACAACTTTTGATGGAGCATCATTAAGAAAAATAATTTTTAATTCTTGAAAATCCATCTCTTAATAAAACACTGAGAAATCTTGTTCATGTAGATGGGAATGAAGGCAGTTATAGCAATGTCACTCAGTGCCCATTGAGTTATACACTCCCCCCTCTCCCAGCGCAAATCAACATAGTGAGATTTTATAAAATGGGAGAAACACTATCAGAAAAGGGAAATAGGAAAGGATTTCTCAGGCAGTTGATTTTAGGAACAACTTTTATGAAATCTGAAGATCTGGAAATTAATTCCCTTAAAAATATCTATATCTAAATACCCCTTTGAGAGTCTCTATGAATGCCCAGTGACACTGTATTCCACCTTAAAGGCATGTCTAGGGAAGAGGAAGGAGCGTTAGGAGATGAAGTGTCCCCTGACCTGATCCTCTTTTGGCTACAGACCTTTGCTCAAACCCTTGGTCCATTTTTTCCCACTCATGCTTCTGACTCCCAGTAGCTCACAATAAAAAACATCTCAATCAAGATTAAAGTCTCTAAGATACAAAGAGTTATTTTAAATCAAGCTCACTTGAAAATCATAGATATACAACTTAAAATCAAATTGGAAAAATAAATGAATGGTGGTTTAGTGGTGGTTGGGAAGAGAATAAACTGGTTTAACATTTCTAGGGAGTAATCTGACAATAGCATCAAAAAATCTTTAAAACACATCTAAAGTTGAGCTAGCAATCCCACTTCTAAGAATTGTTCTAAGAAATAATCATAAATATGTGAGAAAAAAAAAGAAGAATTAGAGATTCAGCCTCAAATTTTAACATAGTTTTTTAGTCAAGGTTCTTTAGGTTGCAAGTGTTAGATTGCAAGGCATCTTTCATTTTTTCAAATGCCTCCCCTCGCTGCATTTTCTAGATCTCTTAAAATTCTTAAATGATTCAGACTGATTGCTTGCTGAATGCCAATAGATTGATAGGGATTGTTTGTTGGGAAGAGAAGTGTCATAGGATCCATAGGATTTTCGGAGGCTATATATGGGATTAGGATTAGGTGCTCCATAAGAGATAAGAAATGAAATAAGCATAGCATATCTGGAATGGTGAAGAACAGAAATAACTTAAAAGCCCAATCACAGATTTAGAGTAAACTCTGACACCATGTAGTGATATAATCGTTAGAAGTGTACTTGTTGAAGACCACTTAATGATATGAAAATATGTTTGTAATGTTTGTATTTCTTGAGGAAAAAAAAAAACATGTTGCGAAAGAGAATCAACAGTATCATCTCTTTTATCACAATGTTTACATTTATAAAGGAAGAGCTTTGGACTGAATTCAAATTACAGAGACTGAATGTTTGTGCCCCTCCCTCCCTCTCCCCCATCCACCCGCCCCCCTGACCATTGTTCAAGTCTTAACCGTGATGTAATGGTATCTGGAGGTGGGATATTTTGGAAGTAATTAGGTTTAGATGAGGTCATGAGGGTGGAGCCCCCATGATGGTTTTAGTGCCCTTATAGGAAGAGAAAGGAACCAGAGCCTCCTCTCTCACCACCATGTGAGGATACAGCAAGAAGGGAGCTGTTTTCAGGGAACTTTGATCTTAAGACTTCCCAGCCTCCAGACTGTGAGAAACAAATTGTTGTTGAAGCCACCTAGTGTATAGTATTTTATTACAGTAGCCCAAACTGGTTGGGACAGAAAAAAAAAAATATAAAAACTTTAGAGGTAGAAATATTTGGATAGCGGAATTACTGATTACTTCTAATATTTTAACTATATGAAACCATTTTTCTAAATTAGTAAACATAAAATAATAAACAAATAAAACATTAAAATAAATAAGAAAATCAACATTAAGTTTCAGGGGTAGTTCTCTAATCTCTTAAAGGACAGAAAAGAAACAAATTAGAACCTAAATTCTGGATGAACTAAAGTCAAAGGTTCAGACAAGAAGATGCAAAATATTTATCCAGTTCCTGGAGCACTGGACATACATGGGGTTTGGTCATGAGCAGCAGGTTCTACCTGCTAGAACAGCGAGAGGAAGAGATGCTATTACGAGGGATCACCTCATCTACTCTTTCTGCTCCCTACTTTCCTCAAGGAGTATGAATGTGAACTCTAAGCCTTCAATTACATTTTACTATTTCTATCTGAAGACACATAAGTTTAGGGAAAAGAGAACTGGACTCAGAGTGGGAGGACCCAGATCTGGTCTGACAGTTCCCTAGTTGAGTTATCTTAATGAAGCTGCTAAATTTCTTTGAGCCTCTTTGGAGATAATAACAGGTACCCTACTTTCTTCCTATGTTGTTATGACAAATGAGATAATAGGTGAAAGTGCTTGAAAAAATGATATTCATACAAACATGCATGTACATACACACAAACTCCTCTCTCTGTATGTACATACATGCACACACACACATTATATCTTTATCTCTCTCTCATCTATCTATGTATCTATCTATGTGTCTATATATCTATCTATCATCTATCTATCTATCTAACAACTATCTCAAATGTATACATCAGACAGTTGTGGAAACAAAAATTAGAAATCTAAATTCCAGATGTGACCTCGGTTAAATGTAAATGGAATTCTAGATCGCTGTGGATTTGAAGAGATGCCTTGAGGAAGAAATGTCTTGTTGACCCAAGTGCTTTCAAAAGTGCTGATTATTATTTTCCATTGGATAAGAAAGAGAAGGTTAGAGAATATTCACTTTCTGGTGAAAACAGGAGCACAATAAACAAGGGACATTGTTGAAAGACCAGTTAAGGGAACAAAGGTCTTATTTAAATTTAAATATTTGCCTACAGTGTTTTAGAATATAATAAATTATAGCTTCTCTTTCAGTGTTTGCTGAGAAGATATTCAAATATTAGCAATAAATATGACCATTAACCACAAAGTTTGAGATTACTACAAAGCTTGTAAAACATGTCCGATATAAGAAATTGTATTTGTTTGCTTGGCTATCAACTATGTTTTAGGAAATTATATTTGTTCCCAGGCTGAATATAAACTCTCTGTTTTTGGATAGCTAGCGTACTCCTCAGCCAAAAGACTCACTAGTCCAATTCAACTCCCCTGACATATATCGGATAGGTTCTCAAACGAGTCCAAACACTTCAAATGCTTTGGCTCTAGCCTTCTCTCCGTAGACCAGCTGAAACAAAGGGGCTTCTAGAAGATTCAACTTCAAACACAGTGAAGTCTGACTTATTTCACAACGTCATTCGAGGTTATATCTGGAGAGTCAGTGGTAAGTGAGAAGAGAAAAACTTTTACTGTATGTGCGTTGTTGGAATATTATTTTATCAAGTATTTACTAGCTTTGTAATTATTAGTACAATTTTAAGTATTCCCTTTTAATACAGCACTATATGAATTGTTATTCACATACAGGCTGGGGGAGGGGCAGGGCTTGACCTTCTCTTCCTCCATGTGCTAAAGTGGACCAAAAACTTCCCTTCAGTAATTTGCCATGAAGCCGAATTTGTTCACAAGTGTATTTTTTTGATTTCCATATTACTGGCCTCCCATTAATTTTTAAAAATTGATTTAATTACCAGCATTAAAAAGCTCAGGTAATTGTTTACATAAAAATACTATATGGTGACTAAAATAGATTATTACTCTGCATACATTCCACATGCCCCCCCATCTATCACCCCCTAGAGGCTGGGCAGCTAAAAATGACTTTTCTAAGCAGGACATTTGGAAGTGACCTAGCTTTCGCTTTGATCAATCAGATGTATTCAAATGAGATTTCAATGGCAGAGATCCCACTGCCCTGGGAGACAGGCACCATGAAGGATGCTTTGGGTTTTTCTGTAGCAGCATTCCTGTCGCCAGCTTTGTGGTGGTGGTCGACAGGTAAGGTCAGTAGCTCTTTTAAGCTGTATTCGTTGCTAGCGTGGGCCTAACATGTGAGGTATTGCTCTGGATACAACAGTACTAGAATGAGTAGCTTCCTAATCTCTAGATTGTTCTTAGAGCTAACGATTCAGGAGAAACGTCCTTATTTTCCAACTTCCTGACTGAGGCAGAGCTGATCGCTTCCTTGGGGGCCAGTTTTCATTGTTCTGGCACTTAGTCCTGGAGGCCCTGTGTCAACACATGGTAAGCACCTAATCCTGTTTGAAGCCCTTTGCCCTTCATGCTTAAAATAGCGTAGTTTCTGTTTTCTGTAACAGAACTCTGACTAATACACAGGAAAAATAAGAGATCTGGTAATGACCGGCCCCGATTCAGGTTGCGGTAACAGGCTGGTAATGTGCAGTAGGCGCAGGGCTGCACAGCTCCTCCCCTAGTGGGGGCCATTCGTCAGGGCCGTTTCCCATTGTATTTGTAAGGTGTGTCTACTTCGTTACTTTAACTTCCAGTACCCTCTAGGGATTTGAGTTTGCCATCCCGCTAATACTTACTTACCTAAATTTGGTTGAAAACATTTTTTGATTTCTTAAAGGGTACAGTTCTTCCAATTTGAGAATACTCCAAAATACCCCCAAATCAAAACCAAAAAGCTTTATACCCAAACTGCATTATTGAAGTCCCTGACAGAACTGTTTTTACAGAACTATGAAACTAGTTTTATTAACCCTAAGAGTGTTGTTCAGTCCTCTGAGAGGACACAGCAAAGAGATTTCTTTCAAGTCAAATTTTATCTTACAGTCACGTAAGAGATCACATTTTGCTTTTTGCATCGGCCGTTAGAAAGGTGGGGCCAGAGGCCACCTGACTGGTCGACTTCGCGCAGCGTCCGCGGCTTCACGTATGTGCGTGTATACGAACCGTACCGGGTCTTATTGTCACTATCCTGGTTTTCTCTTCACCCAGATCTTTTCATATATTAAAGAAAATCCTGGTGTTATTATGTTTGAAATCCATTTTAAATCCTTCTTGTAACATGATGGAAAATGAACAAATACGTAGATAAACTGCCTCGACTTCCCCTGCTCTAATTCTTTTATGTCTAACAGACAGCTGTTCCTCAGTTCTCTCTGAATTCATGTGCTTGGGCATGTATTTCTGCAGACATCTTAACAGATCTAGGCTATTCATGAGTGTGCCCGGGATTTTGCAATCTAATAAACATTCTAAAGATGTGGTCAAGTCAAAGAATGATGAACTTTGAGCAAAAGCCAAGTAATAATCCTAGGAGATACAGATTTCTGTGATAACCAGATGGAAGACTCACTCTTTCTGAGAAACAAATAATTACTCTTCTTTGGGTGATAAAAGACCAGGACATATCCAGCATCTGATCATAAGCTAACCTGTTTTTTTTTTTTCTTTTTTAATTAAACATTTTATTTTGAGATAATTATAATTCACATGCTGTTTTGAGAATACTACGAGCAATCTTGTGTCCCTTGTACCGAGTGGTAATATCTTGCAAAATGATAGTACATTGTCACATCTAGGATATTGCCGTCAATACAATTGACGTCAGGATACAGAACATTTCCATCACGACGAGAATCCCTTCTGTTGCCCTTTTACGGTTGCGCTCTTTTCCCTCCCAACCCCACCCTCTCCTTAACCCCTGGCAACCACCAATCTTTTCTTCATTTCTACACTTTTTAAATTTCAACAATAGCTAATCTCCTCTAATGGTATCAATGTTCATCACAGGTGACTACATTACATTTGCCATCACCTTCTCCCCACATGGACTCATTTTCTGCCCTTCACTCACCTACTCTGTGCCTGAGAAAGCCAGCCTTTGAGGAATACATTCCCCGGTCCCTTTGTTCTCTGGCTCTCAAGGCACTGGCAGAAGATGGAGGGAATGGGAGAAAAGAGATGTAAGAGTATCCCCTTGTGCACACCCCCTCCCCCCATGCCTCAGGGGCGCAGGAGGGAGGGAAGGAGAAAGAGGACCACTACTCCCTATCAGAGGAGAGAGCCTGAGATGAGGAAATGGACAGAGACTTTGGCCAGTTGAGTTGCTTGCCTTCAAGGGGTGAAGCTACACTGGACAGTGAATTGATCACAAATGACCATGATGGACTGAAGATGAGGGAAGGTGCGGAATCCGATGATGATTGAGATTGAATCCTCTGATCTAGCACAATTGTTTGACCTAGCAAACACATTCTTCCGAATGTGTGCTCCTCATGTTTAGGACACAGGATCAAGATCGGAACTTTACTTATGTTCTGACCAGACTTATTAGTTCCTAAACTAAGATTAAGCTAACTTACTCTCTCATTTATATAGAATTTGAAGAAAATCCCAACTTTCATTTAAAATATGTATAGTAGAGGTAATTATTTGATCACTATCCAGTGTTTCCCAAGTACCTATGCTGGGCCTCTCTCTTCTGTGCCATCTGTCCCTCTTGCCTCACCAGAAGCCAAAGACTCTCATTCATTCTATTTAAGGGAAGAGGCCTATGGGTCTCCTGGATAATTGAAAAAT
Source organism: Pteropus medius (assembly GCF_902729225.1). Taxonomy (NCBI): domain Eukaryota; kingdom Metazoa; phylum Chordata; class Mammalia; order Chiroptera; family Pteropodidae; genus Pteropus; species Pteropus medius. The sequence continues at coordinate 13,704,987 of NW_024355205.1, forward strand.
AGGGGTTATTTACCTGGAGCAATACAGATGAAATTCATTAAAGTCATGCAATAAAAGTGAACGTTCATAGGCTGAACAAACCACAGGTGGCCCGAGGATACCTACAGGTAGAAGACACAGCAAAGTAGCTTCTCTACCTATGTCTCACGCAGTGCCTGAACTCTGATAGTGCTGGGTAGTCTTCTGATTTGACCTTCCTCACCTATACCAATCCTCTTCCCTGCGGTACTCCACGGGTACCCCAGTTCAGTTCCTTTGCTCTTCTATTCCCTGACCCCAAGTGCTGTTCCATCTCCATATCTATGGGTCTTCTTTGGGAGGGGTGGGGGCTGGTGGCTTGGCTCTTCACCTAATTTCTTTCTATTTCTGTGTCATGACCTCTGGGCTCCCTCAAAGCCCCTTTGACTCTCAAAAGCCTGCTTCAGAATCGCAAAGCTAAACACGTACCATTCTTTTTTAGTCTAAATTTAATTATCCTACTTGCCTTGAGATGATGTGGTCACATAAAAGAAAGTTGGAAAAAGAAAAGCATAAAATTAATTTTTAAAGATATTATCTTGTTACAGTTGTATTGCTAGTAAGCCCTATCTGTATGTGCCATTGGTTCTTTTAGCCTGAAGAACAGGATCCAAATACTTTTGAAAAGAAGTCTTTTTGGTGTTGAAGAAAACGATTATTTTCTATAAAGAAAATTCTCATTTTAATCTCCAACTTCTAATAAAAAAAATAGCCTTTCATTTTAAAAGGTATGTTCATATAAGAAACATTAATTAAGTTACTGCTAGGTGCCAGAAAATTTGTTTTTTTGCTTCCCTTATTTAAAGAGAAGGTGCCTGGGAATCATAGGAATTAACATACTGGTTGGTAATAAACAAGACAGTCTCTGTTCTAATGAGTTAACATTCTGGTGGGATTTTAGTATGGATATATCCATTCATTCGGTTACTCATTCAACATGTTTCCTGAGCCCCAGGTTAACCTTTGGCACTAAACATAGAAAAGACATGGCATTGGCACTGTGTGGCAGACAGACAGGCAGATAAAACAATAATTACTTTAAAGTGTCTTTAAGGTTATTTGATGTAGACAAAGAAGGCCTTTGGGGGAGTCATGGAGGACTTCCCAGAGGAAATGAGGTTGGGGCTTTACTTGTGGGATGAGAGGGAACTTATGAAGTGAGGAAACTTGAGATGGATATTCTAGAACAAGCAAAACACAGAGGCAAGAGCAACAAAGGTATGTTTGGAGAACAACAAATTGTATAAATTTAGGCCAAGTAGAAAGGCTTTTGTCAAAACAGTTTAATACATCATAAGAAAGAACTCAAGTTTTCTGAATTCCTGTGTCGTTTCTTTCTTTAAAATGAAAGTTTGACTGTATAAGTGGATGCGATTCAAACACTCGCTGGTATGGATGAACTGCATTATGCCAAGAGACACTGGAGCCTCGGAAATGTTTCAGAGCATTGGAAAACAGAAGTATCAGGGGTTGGCTCCAGTAGCAAGATTGCCTGGGAACCCAATTTGTCTAAAATATTGTGGTGGGTCCTACTCTGGGAACTGCCATTTAATCCTGCAGTTGTTTGTGACAGAATTTACCCCGATCTCTACAGTAGGTCAGCTACACATTTTCGGTAGTATCAATCCCAGGCTATTGGCAAATATCACTGTCAAGCTTTAACTCAACTTTTCCTTTACTATGTGTTCTTAGGTTAATAAAGCGGGAAATGATTTTAGAAAGAGAACAGTTATGAAAGAAAATTTTGAGAGATAATTTCCTTCAATGGAAATGGTTAATAGAATAAAGTTTTTATTCATTCAATCTATAAGCACCCTAGAACTCTATAGTGAAGCTCAAGTTCTTGAATCACTTGATTTTTATGTCTGATCCTTCTTCCCTGCTCCAATCTAAGCAGAAAGGTACTACACTGGGTTCTAATCATTGGCTGAATTAAGATCAGAGTTATTATGAGTTCAGCTCAAGGTTTCAAACAATAGCTTCCTCCTTTACATCTCAGGACTCAGGGAATGGCAAACAGATATGGAATAAATGGTGTACTCTGTCAATTACACTGACAATTGGTTAAGGAAGAATGGCCATTTCTATAAATAGAAATGCAAGAAAAATTATATCATTGTTTTTAACCTATAAGTCTACTTATTTCAAAAGGTCATCACAATCTCTTGTTATACTTTGGTTTTGAAAATAATCCTTTCATTGAACTGGAAAAAAATTTTTTAAGTTTTAAAATTTATAAACCATGTATCATGAAGTTTGTGTAGTTGAACCTTGGAAAATTAAGTGTGCGAATGCAATTCACTCTCGGTGCCTAATGCTGTACTCATTTTCTAAATATTTCAATCATAAACAAACTTCAGGTTCTAAATTCATCTACTAGAAGAAATCTGGGGGATTTATTTTCCGAGTACATTTTTTCTTTCTAGAATTCTGCTAAGCTTTTTGCTCTTGGTGGCTGACTTTTTCAAATAGAGAGCTCTGAACCACACGTTTGAATTTAGGGTATATGACTGTACGGGCAATTACTTTACAAATGTTCACCGCTTAACAGCAAGATTTTCTTTTTCTTTTACTCATGTGCAACTTAAAGGTTATTTGCTGAAAAGATCTCAAAAACATTATAAACGTGTAGGTTGCCATTGTGAACAAATATCAATTCAGGAATTGCTCTTTTATAGAGTAATCTGGTCCAACTCACTGTAGATAGTTTTATATATTTGGTACCTTTCCATTTTAATCAAAGAAAACTTAAGATAATTCCTTGGTGCCCTAGCGTCTCCTGAAGCCTTATTAACAATGCCGTATAGGTTTTTGTATTTATTAAAATAATTTTACTTAGATATAAAGAAGTTATCAAGACACAGCTTGTCAGTGCTGTGAAGGTGATCATTGGTTATTCAGAAAACCACCTTGTCTGTGATTATTTGGTACAGGACAAGTGTCACCAGCTTCTGTTCCTACAGCAGCCAGCAGATAACCCAAGTATGTGAGACAGGCTGGGTGCAGACTAAGGCCACCTGAAGAGTATATGTCCCATCTAAGAGAACAGGGCGTCTTAGTTCTGGCTAACTGAAGCCAGACAGGAAAATGAGATACACGTCATATCTTCTAGTTGTATCAGACCCATGAGATCTCTGCCTATTACACCTTCTCCACCTCTCCTTCCTTCTTTGACCAACAGGAAAGCCTCTCTGATGTGCCTCTCATGGGCCCCTGAGAGAAGCTTCAGCACAAACTACTTGCACCTGTTTCTTGGGATCCACTTCCATTGTCTTACAGCCATTTTTACTCTATTTCCTCATGCTGCCATAAGGTACTGTTTGAGGGAGAATTTTCACATAATCCTTTTGTACCTGGCCTTAGTGATAAAGACTTGGAGAGAATTCTGCTAAGATTCTACAGATTACTGAGGTCACTGTTCATTTTCCCATGCCCATCCTTGCCTGTCCCCTCGAATGTGACACTTCACTCAGCCTTATAACCACAATTTGAACAGCTCTCCAGCACAATTTTGGTTTTCCCTTCCTTGCTCACCTCTCAAGTCTGCATTTTTTGTGGATAAACACCCCTAATGGCTCCATTCAATTCTTCTCCCTGGGTTCACTCCAACCCTCAGCATAGGACCCAGCCAGAAATCCAGATATAACATTGTGGTTAAAAACACAGGCTCTGGAGTCTGACAGAGCTGAGGTTGAAATCAAGCTATATAGCTTTTTCTAGCTATGAAGGTATCAACATATACAAGCGTAAGTTTAATCTTCTATAAAATAGAAATATTAATACTTACTATATAGGGTTATTACGATGATTAAACGAGACAGAGCAAATGCCTACGCCAATGCCTGGTCCATGGCAAATGCCCAAAGAATGGAGCATTATTTTGGTGTTATCATATTCCCACACTCATGCAGGTCTCTAGACCTGCCGTTTCCACTCATACGGAAACATAGTCAAGGTATCAAAAATTGAAATTGAATACTGAATAAATATAATAAAATAATGAAGCAAAGAGAAGTTTAATAAAGCTTACATTGTTTTAAGTAATAAAATGTTCCCGAGGGTGGCATAATAAGATTATAGACCTGGAAGGAGTCTTAGGAGTCACCAAATCAGATCCCTCACTTTACAGATGAGGCGCCTAAGGCCCAGACAAGTCAACAGATCTTCTCCAAGCTCCTGCACCTACCAAGCACGTTCACTGCCATAGGAGTGTCACTCTGGCCGGGATGCTTCCCTCCACCGTGCGCTTACTCTGTGAGGACTCACTCAGGATTTATCTTTTGGCCTCGCACTAATGACTGGGATTATGATGCAAAGATTGGGGGTGCAGGAGAGTGCTTGGTAGCCGAGAGGGGGGAAGCGGTAATCTCTGAGTTCCTAGGTTTTCTGATGAAATGAAAGAATCAAGAGATAAAAAAAGATATGTTTAAAAAGTAATGGGACATATTCTTTGAGTTGTTGAGTCAATATCCATTACCATTGCTGGCAGACACTGTCTGGTTCCAGAGAATCTATTCCTACAATTAAATGTTATGTTCAATGAAAGAACAAAAAAGATTCAAAGAGTTCTCTTTGAAAATAATTACAAAATTATCATGATCATACACAAGAGGAGTTTCGCTGTATCCCCACATTTAAGCTCTGTGAGGGGAGGAAGTGGAAAATGGAAAGCAAGCCACCGTGACAAGCCATTGCTGAAAACAGGCTCCTATGGTGCTAAATGTCTGCTTTAAAGGTTGCTCATTTTTCATTTCTCTTTAACTATCCTTTAATCTCTTTGTCTCTTGCTAATTATTATGCATAGACAAATATGATTATCAAATTTTAATTGCACCGTCACAGACACTGTACAAATGATGATAATGAAATAGCATTTGCAATCTGCTTTGGTAATTTTTGGACTGTAACTGTGCCTTAATTTGTACAAACCAAATGTATTTCATTTGTTTTTAAAGTAGTTGTTATTTTACACAACTTTTTAAAAAAGATTATCCATTCCAATACTGCTTTTCTAAAAACTTGGTTGATGCGTACTAATATCGTAACAATTTTTATATTTTAACATTTTAAATTTAGACAGTTTTTCAAATTAGACTTGATTGTATTTCATCCTGTTCATTCATTTATTCATTCAATAAAATTATCAAAGCACCTACTCTATTCCAGGCACAGCATTAGACCCTGGAGATACAGAGGTAAACGTATGCCCCTTGATTTATTAGATCTACAGTCTATGTAATTAAGGACACCCCCCCTTCTTGGCCTTAATTACAGTCTATATGCTCATGACTGTTATATCTTTGTTTATAGACCTGTCTCCATTTCTCCTCTGATCCCTATATCCATGCATTTTAAATCCCTACTGGACAACACTACTTGTTTGTTTTAAAGACACCTCAAAATCAGCATGTCCAAATCTGAGTTTATCATCTTTCTGTTAAAACTGCTTCTCCACTGAAACATTCCCAATCACGGGAATGGCACCCATAATCATCTAAATCCAGAAATCTGAGATTATCCTTGATTTCTTCTCTCTCATATCTTTTTTCCTAATAAGTCAATAGATCCTGTCAGTTCTACTTCCTAAGCAGCTTTAAATTTGTCCACATTTCTTCTTTCCTACTGGAACTATCTAGCTTAGCATACTCTCATCTCTCACTTGGATTGGTAACAGTGTCCTAATTAGTGTCCCTTCATCTAGCCTCTCTCCGATCCCAACCACTGCATTCTTATGGGCAGCCACAGTGATCTTTCTAAAACTCAAGTCTGATCACGTCATTTCCTTCTTATAATCTTCCAACCACCTTCCCATAATTTTGAATATAAAAATCTAAGTTCCTTAAACAGGGCTTCCACAACCCTGCACTAGCCAGAGCCTCTATTACCTCTCCATCTTGGTGTCTTGCCAGCCCCCTGCCTGTCTCCATTTGTAATGAACTTTCGGTTATCTGAAGAGGGCCCATGCCTGTGATCTCTCATATCAGGCCTTCAATGGGCTGCTCTCTCTTCTTGGAAATGCCTGAGCCTCAACTGAAGGATGCTCCCTAAGGAAGCCTTTCTTGACCTCCTGGGTGGTGTTAAGAGCCTCATAACCAGCAGACCCTTCTACTTCTCCTCTCTAAATTGTTATTTCTCAGTTGCCTTTCTCCCTTGCTGGACTGTAAGAACTAACTGGTGAGTAGAAAACTTGCCTAAATTGCCCAATATTGCATGACACATAGTAAATAAATATTGGTTGAACAAATAAATGAGACTTACAAAATAAATATATTATCTATGATAGGTGTTCCAATAGAAGTATTAACAGAATGTTATGGAACCCAAACGAGTGACATCTAAATTGGAGCTGAGGCTCAAGGAACACATACTGTTAGCACAGTGCACCACACATGGTGAATTGAGTTTGAAGCACCAATAAATCAATGAGTTAATCTGACTCTTTAAAGTGAAGGGTGGCAAAATATGCAATCCCAAAATGTTCCTCTTTAGCATAAGAGCTGATTATTTTGAGAAACAAGAGACACAGCTAGGAAGCTTTGAAAACAGAGTAGAAGTTACCCTTTTGTAAGAAAAATTTACATTTGTAAAGGAAATCCCCATTTATAAGAGTCTCTCTCCCTCTCTTCCTCCCTCCCCCCTTCTCAGAAAAAAGAATGACTTTAAATCGGCAGAAACTCCTAACAATGGAGATTTAAAATAACTTAAATTTGCATAACAAACCCTACTTTTCATTATCATCTCCCTGTAACTGGTCTCCCCTACACATTTATTTTTATTTTCCTTAATTTTTAAATTTTCTTAAAATGGCATTTTGGCCTGAATTCTAAGTAATTGAAAGTTACTCATTTTCCCCTGGGTCTCTCAAATATTCATGAAGCATACATGTTAATAAACTTCTGTTTGTTTTTCTCTTGTTAATCTCTTGTTACAGGGGCCCCATCCAGAGAAGTTAGAAGGATGGAGGAAAGGGTATTTTTTTTCTTCCCTACAAAAGGGAGAAAGATATTCTAGGAGAGGAAATAGTCAGCCCATGTGAAATACTGGAGATGTGAATCAGCAGCAGAAGTTACCAGAGCTACACACTGTTCTATGGGTGGAGCGAAGAGTACGTGAGTGAATGGTAGGTTGCCGGAAGAGGGAACTACAAATGTAGGCAGGACTTGATCATAAACTACGTGTCAAAAACCAAGGAGTTTGAATGTTATTCCAAAAGTCATAGGGGATTCAGGCCAGGAAGTTACATATATTTTGGAAAAAAACACCATGGCTGCATTTAGAGAGATGAATTAAATGGATGGAAGTAGGGGCAGTAGTGTGCTGTGTGGTGATGGGTGGTGGTAGAGTCGACTAATCAGGAGGGGGTGGGGGTGGTGTAGGGCAATAATTCAGGCCTAAAGTGATAAGAACCTAAATACGGCAGTGGGAGTAAAGATAATCCCATAGGGCTTGGTGATATAGGGGATAAGGGAGGGTTAGTAAGCAGGGAGGGTCTGGGATCATTCCTAGGAGTCTGGTTCAGGTGAAGGTGTGGATGGTGGTCTCTTCACTGAGAGTTCAAGTTGGTTCGTGGGGAAGATGAAGAAGGTAATGGGTTGTATGGAACATGGAGACATATACCAACAGAAGCAATGGGACAAATTATAGCTAGATCCTCATACCGATACCACAAAGCTTATTTAACCTGCATGTAGCCAAGAAGGCTCAAATCTGAGCCCAAACTCATTCCTGAAACCCCATCAAGCCCTGAACTATTCGGAGACAAAAGCCACATGGTGTCTTGGGTCTCCTTGTTTCCTGAACACTTCAAACCCCTCAGGAAAAGAAGGATAAAAGCAGAAAACCATGAAACGAGGTGCAGGGTGAAGCAGCTGGGTGGTTTTAGGAGTGAGAAGCTGGGAGGCAAGGTTGAGGTGAGAGTGGGGATCAAGTGACAATTTATTTGGTAACAGGAATGGATAGAGAGAATAGGGAGGAAGGAGGATTCCGGAGGAAGGCTCAGCAATCAGGCAGGACCTTGGAATGCAAGAAGAAAGCCTGTCATAAAAAGAAAACATGGCAGTGGCCATTTTAAAGCCATCGCAAGTGTTTGGTAGCTGAGAATGAGCTGAGCGGAAATCTTTCTCTAACACTTCATTACGCTGTGGGTCTTTCTTAGATCCCATTCAAGGAATTTAATTACAGGGTCCGCGTAGGGGCTCCAGGGCCCAGCACGGCCCCTTGCACTCTATGAATATTTGTTGGATGTACTGATAAGTGTATACCAAACGAATAAACCGTGGTATCCTTTAGGAGGAAATCTTATGGAAAGCAGTGGAGCACAACCTCACTAAGTCTTGGAGCAGTCCTGATGAAGCTTGTCTTTTTTGAGGGGTTGGGGGAACAAGTCTTCTAAATCACTTGACGGCCTATTAATTGCACTACATAGCAGTCAGTCAAGCACTGGGGCCTGGCGTGATAGATACCTTGAGCCCAATCAACCAATCTATCAAGAATTACAAAGCAATTGAGAAGCTCAGTTGGAAGGGACAGAAGTGCTGCTGTGCAAACCCCAGATATCTGGTTTCGAGGCAAATTGAGCTGAAGACATCCCCTTAGTCTCTCAGCCTCATTTCTGGAAAGACCAGTGGGCTCAGGAGAAGACATTTCTCTCCTGAATCAATGAGAGGGCCGTTGCTCAGCTGTGAACTTAGAGGATTCAGGTTATTCTAACATGCGATCATTTGGTTTTTTAAAATATGCAATTGGTCGTAATTTTCTTTACAAAAATATTTTAGTACGATGCCTGGGAATGAAAAGTCCTGCAAAAGGCTCTGTTGATTGCAAGCTTACAGGTTACATATATCGTGATATGATAAAAAAGGAAAACCTAGTTCTTATGGAAAAGACCCTATCCACACACAGATGTGCACGTGTGCCTGTATTCACTTACTTGTACTCACTGTGGGCCTGAATTTACTAGCACAGGCGGAATGAAACACAATGTGAGGATTCAAGCAAGACACAGCTGTAGTTGCTGTGGAAACCATAGCATTGATCTTTATGACACACATACCCCGAGACCTAATGTTCTGTAAATGACTTAATAATAAATAAATTCACTTTTTGGAAACAATTTCTAAAACTTATTTACTAAAACCTTTAAAAATGAGAAGACTCTATAGTTTTGTTTTATAAATTTCAGCTCTCAGTTATTTTTTTCTGCATACCTAAATCTCTGAAAACTGGAAGATTTTTGCTGTTTGCTTTAAATGCAGATGTACAGAACAGATGCTGATTCCATAGGACTGATGTGAGTTATCTATAGTCATATTCAAGAATTTTCAAACAAAATCATGGATATCTCTGTATTCTTAATACTTTTTCCAGTTGGTCTTTGGGGACATTTCAATTCTAACTGAAAGAGGCATTGTACTCTCTAGTCTAAAACATTAATAGCCAGTATACCAAAAGTGGCAGGCTCAATTACATATGGATTGGGACCCTATTAATTCTTTCTTATAACTTTATCTACTTAGTCTGTACCAAAGACTGTTGGCAGGAAAATCATCTCTGAATTTCTTTCCAAATATAAAGTTGGCAGATATCATCTACTCTCTCTCTCTTTCTCTCTCTCTCAATCTCTCTCCTTCTCTCTCTCAAAGGAAAGAAAGATCTTAATAAGAATTTGCATTTTTATGTATGAAAACTATTCCTGCTTCAGTAAAACTGAAACTGTTAAATATTATAATATTTTTAGATAATGAGTAGAGTTATTTTTGAACTATCAATTTATGGCATCAATTCTCATTTTGAAAAAATCCTCCCTATTGACATTTAGGGGTGGCATAGTCATAGTAACAGTATAGCACTCTTAATTTCAAGATTAAAATAAAATTGATTCTATCTTCATAGCTACCAGCCAAAGTAAATGTAAATCTTTGTCCCCAATCTTCAATTATCTCATTAATACTATTTTTGACTTTTGTTGTGGGTACTGTCTGGTAAATTAATACAATTTGCCTGTGACCTGCTTTTGAAACCTATGGGCTGACCAAATCCTTGTATAACAGAACTCTATGGCCTCCACTTTTTGCCATAGGATAATTTTGTTATACCAAGTTCATTGTTAAATGTTTTCTTTTTGTAGAGACAGGAAAATAAAGATGGTCAATGCTGCAGAATAATATTTTGAAATATTACTGAACGTACTTTTCCATCTTAGTAATTTCCCTTTACCCTCAGCCTGAGAGAAATATACATCTTAGAGATGAGAGAACACAACTCTTAGCTTTGACTTTTCAAAGACAGTCTTCAAAGCCAGAGCTTTAAACTCTGAGAGCAAAGTTCTTGATACAAGAACGTTTTTTGTTGTTATTATTTGTTTTTATTAATTCTAAAAGCTTGAATATCGAGACAAAGTATGGAGATCTCAGAGTGTAGAGTTGATACAATAAACATGTAACAGGTAAAGCTCTTCAATAAACACAGAGCATTTTCCTACATTGCAGAGAGGAGACAGAAAAAATTATGGCATGCATGAGAAGCTTGGCAGGGAGGGAGAAGAGAAACGGAGAGCTCTCTTCCCCGTTTTGCTTGACTCTTGGTAGAGAGGGCAGTGGGATCATGAAAGACAAAACACCCGGAAAAGTTTGTGGATCTGCCTGTAGAGGGGATTTCTGCCCCACTACCTATCTGGGAAAATATAGCTTCCCAGGGTGAGGTTCTGGGCAGAGAGGACCCGAGGCAGTCCCTGGAGATCAGAGGGTAGCCTCACAGCTGGGCATTTCCCATGTTTTCTAGAAAGCATAGGTTAGGATGGGGTGCCGGTCAGTGGACTTAAAGAAACTTTATAGTTGGGATGAACAAGAGTTAAAAGAAGTGTAGAAGTGAGTGTGGGTGGTTTTACAGCAGACACAGCGAGGAGAGAGGCCAATGAATGCCTGAGAATGGGAGAAAGCAGGATTACTATCCAGAAGAGGGCAGAAGCCCTCACGGGCCACATCACCCTCCAAAGATGCGCAAAGCCCGGGAAGTTGCACTAGTTTTCAGTTATTGGGTACTGAGTTTCTGAGTATTTACCCAAAAGGGACTGAGTATAACCTGGAGGTGACTGACTTACCTTTAATCAATACTAATTGATTAAAGGTAATTGAAATTCCCAACATCAGCAGAAATGAGGGTCCAGGAGCTAAGTTCAATAAACAGAAATGAAGATAATTATCTTTTTATATTGATTATTATCCTTTTAAATTCTAGAAATTGTATTTGACTCTTTTAAAAAACCACGTGGACAATTTTTATAGATCTCTCCTTTCAGATATTTTCAAGTTTTAAAAATTTCTTTAATAAAATAAGCATTAAAAAATAATCGAGTGTGAGAATTCTAATCTCTAAAGTTACTGAGTGATTCTGCTGTCCTTCCTCTTGCTTCTTGCTCATGGTGCCTTGTTTCTGTATGTGTTTAATTACCATTGACTCTGTGCTGCTCATACCACTTGAGAAGTGTATGAGAGAATTCTCAAAGGCCTAATAAGATGAAGATAGCTTCCTCTGGAGAAGGTGTGCATTTGCTTCTTTTGGAGGTTGGGTACGTAATCACTCTGGTACCACTCTAAACTAGGTTTTCAGCAGTGATATAAATTTGGGGCTGCACATTTGGGCTTCAAATGTTCCTATATAGTTACAGCCACTCTGGGTTGGTTTTCTTTTTTCTCTTGCTCCTGCCCTGCTCTGTCCTGGGCAAATCAAGTCTTTCTGTGACTCTCTGAGAGGGACGAGAGGGGAGGTGCTGACCTCTGGAGTGGCCCTTTGAGTTCTACATTAATATAGAGTTCTCCTATTATATTCCCCACATTTGGTGGGCCTTGGGATCTGATTTCCATCCCTCTCACCCCAGGAATCCATTGAAGACACAGCTCAGTTTCATAGTCCAAATAGGCAAATGGCCTTGGAACAAAAGCAGCTTCTAGTGCTTAGCCTACTTTTCTGTGTTCTCATTTATTCCAGGTTTTGGCCTGGTAGCACCTTACTATGTTTTGGTTTATTGATGTTTTTAATAAAGATGAAAGCATATTTTATTCAGTATTTTTAGTAATTTTCAGTGGGAGGACTGGTTTGAATCAATTAGCTCAGCATTGCTGAATATCAGAAGTCATATACTTGAGTTATGTGAGTGTGAAATTCATGCTCAATATACCTATAGTCAGGTAAGAAAAAAAGCTCGGAGCTCCAGAAAAAATAAACAGAACTGACAGAGTAATGTTTTTCCTTTTTAAAGTTCCTTGCAGTTTTTGCAAGTAAAGCAAATTGTTTAGGTAAGTTTGGGAATTTAAACAAACTCTTTTCATAAGAATAACAGAATTATTTAAGAAGAAAGTGTGAGAAAAATTGAATGGCATCATGTTAATTACAGAATTAAAGACCTGTAAATAGTTATTTACTTTTTCCTCCCTAAATTTTGGATCTTTGATTTTAAACAGAATCTGAAACATAGGTAGGAAGTAGATAAAAAAAGTATTACTCAAAATTATTTTTTAAATAACCAGAAAAATAAAAATCTTTTACTCTAGGTTTTGTCATTAAGACATGAAATAGCTTCGTCATGAATTTTGCGTCATGTTTCCTATAATGCACTTAATTTAATTACTTTACTAATTGAAAATGAGTAAATTTCCACCCTATGGAAGGATTCAAAACTAATGAGGCCAAGTTCCTATTGTGGAACTTACAATCTCTTTGGGGAGGACAAGCACATAAAAATGTCAGCTCTACGAGAGTGGTCTGTTTTGCTTAATACTGTATTTCCAGGGTTGAGTGCAGGTCCTGCTACATAATGGTATCTCAGTACATATTTACTGAATGCAAGAAATAACTGATATGGGTATAACTTAACAAGTTGGGAAGGAAACTGATCTACTTGCATCCCTGGGGTTGGCAGGTTAAGTAAGACCCTCAAGTTGTATCTTGAGGAAGGTTTTGAAGTTTGATGGACAGACCGTAGATTGCTGACAAGGAAGCCTAGATGTGGGTTAAGAGGGGTGGGAGTTTCATGCAAAGGAAATAATGTGTTTAAAGACAGGGAAGAGATAAAGTAGATTTAATCTAGGAAAGTTTTATTTTATTTTTAAAATTTATTCTATCCACCAGAGTCTTATCTTCAATGAATCTTATGAAGAAGAACAAGTGGGTTCTGGTTGGAATAGAGATAGAGAGCCCTTGAGCCAATCAGCCACCCTGCCTCCCCCAGTGGCAGCCCTCCGGCCTTCTACAGAACCTCTAGGGCTCTGCCAAGCAGTATGAAGGCAGTTTATCAGCCCAAGCAGACAACTGGATGTGGGAGGAGTTGGGGAAAGGCCAGTGAGAAGGCATTGAGAGGGCAAAGGAAAGGCCTTTCACCATCAAGGGATAGGTCTAAATATAATGAGGTGGCCCAAAGGAGCCATGCTAGGTTCTCACAGAAGGGATGACTTGATAAATCTAGAACCTTGTGGCGGAGTATTTCAAAAAATGATGAAAGGAAAACACAAGGGCGGGCAGCCAGCTGTGAGACAGCTGCAGTGACTCAAGCGTGAACTGCGAGAGTCTGAACTTTAATGTTCACACGAATTATCTAGGTAGCTCGTTTAAAACACAGATTTCTAAATCCCGCTTCCAGAAATTCTGAATCAACAGGTTTGAGATGGGATTCAGGAATCTGAATTTTAACAAGCCTCATTGTGATGCAAGATCTAACCTAGAGAAATAGTTATAACTGAATATTTCTAACTTCTGCTTTCTTTCTCTTTTTTAAAGGTAATAATCTTTTTAATGCATATATCAATTTATATTGCTGACATTGATTCTCCATTTTAATAGAGAATAAAGTTGGCATTCTTAGCCTTCCTGCTAACTGTCCTCTTCCATCACCCATATCTTCAATAATTATATCATCAGCTGTTAAACATATTGCCTTTTGCAAACTTGTCAGTATGTTTGGTCTTAGTGAAATACTTAGGATTTTTAAATTCTAAACCTTAGCTTTTGTCATGTATTTTTCAGTCTTCAGATTTTATTCCAATTCTCATCTTTGTTGAACTAAAAGGTTGTTTAATTTTTTGTTTAGAAAACAAACTCACTGTTACTATATATTCTGACTTCTACATGTAGAAGGATATTATATGCTTTATACTCTGAAGAAAAGTGGGTGGATGAAGATTCAAATGTACACTTTTTTTTAAAAAAAGTGATACTTCCGATTACTCCAGCACCCATCTGGCACTACACACAACCATTGCAATACTATTGACTATATGCCCTGTGCTGTACTCTAAATCCCCGTGACTGTTTTGTAATGACTATTTTGTACTTCTTCATCCCTTTACCTTTTCCATCCAACTCCCCAACGCATCTCCCTTTTGGCATGCTTTCCTCTTCTTAGTCATTTTTATGGTTAAAAGCATAACAGAAATAAGGAGGAACTACTTAAGTCAACACCACCTTAAATTGAAGGCATCTGTGAAATATACAAATGAAACATTGGTTTGAACATCGGTCATGAAATCTGAGCCCAAAGGAATTTTATGGGGAGCGTGTTGGTAGAAATAACCCCAGTTGCCAAGGGACCCAGATCACCTAAGGTCATGCTCAGATGCTGCGTTCTGTCCAGTGTGCTTGGGTCACCAGAAGGTCGGTCCGTTCTAGTCATTTTTTCTATAATAATATCCTCAGGGGTCGTTTAGAAGAAGTACATAGTTTCCCTCTAGATTTTCGAATATTTGGCACATACTTCAATCATCCTCTTTTTTGAATTTATCATCTACAAATTCTTTTAAATTCCTCTTCATTTATTATTCTTTTATACTTCATTGACATCACTGTAACCCACATGTAAATGGGCATGAAATAAGCGGCCAAACTCCGATGAGATGCACCAGCCATTTTCTCACGTTTCTTAGCTGGAGCTGAGGTCTTTTCTAAAGAGTCATTTCATGCTCAACTGGCTTTTCTGGCAGCAATTACTGAACTTTAGCCGTTGTCTTCTTTAGATGCCTGGTATTCATTTAACATGGGAAAAGAAAAGGGAAGGAGAGAAAACTAATATTTATTGAATGCTTACTATGTACTAGGCATTTTACATCGTTATCTCATTTAAAGATTGGATTATTTTTATTTTAAAGGTGAGGAAACTGAGGCTCAGAAAGGATAAGCAACTGAAGTCGAGAGAATCGAAGTGAATTTCTTAAGGTCCCTCACAGCAAGAGAACAGAGGAAGTTAAATAAGAAGGGAAACAGGAAAAAAAAAGTTTTGATCACTTGTGGCCATTGAGAATGTGCCTGGTTATGGGGAACAGTGTGTATGTTCTGCTGGAAGGTTTGGGTTTGTGCAGAAGCTTCTCCGTGAGAGCTCCAACATCCCCGTCTGGGACTGTCGTAGGACTGGGCTCCATGTGACACTCAGATGAGAAAGCATCAGGCTACTCCCTGTCTCCCCATGATCTCACCAGGCACTTGGATTCAGCCTTAGCCTTCCAGAAACTATGTAGCCCCGACTCTTTCTTTACAGATGAACTGAACAGAGGACAGAGGTGGTGGTGATTTGCCCAGAGTCATACAGAAAGATGATAAGTTGTGAGCAGAAAACAGACTTCTTAGCTCCTGAGCATCTTTAGGCAAAACCCAGAACAACATGAGCTTCCATTAGCCCCCTGTTAAGTCTGGTTATGAAATCAATGTGGAATGAAGAGATACTTTTGAGCAGGAAAGAAAGATGAGGAAAGGGTCCCTGAACTATCAGGATTCTGGCCAGATAGGGTTATTGAAGCAGTGCTTCTCCTCCAGGTTCTAGTAAACCTGAACGCTCCCTCAGATGTTCACAGCATGCTCCAGGAAGAGTTACGAGACAATCACAGTTCAGTGAATTAAAGTTACCTAAGTATCTTCTCTTAAAGACCTCTCAGAACCTTCAGTTTATTAAGTATAATGCTCAAAGATGTGTATATCAAATATGGAGCTTCCCAAATACATTTGTAGATAGGCTTCCTCTTGGACAGCCATTCTTCCTCTGATCCCCCACTCCACCCCAGAACAGAACACCTATTAGTAGCTAGGAGGGTCTGTGGAATCTGGTTGGATGTTACCAAGTTATGCCCAAGTCAGCTAACTAAATTGGAAGATTTTTTTTTTTTCCAAAGTCCAACTGATGACAGGTCCAATGAGAAGAAGAGATGAAGTAAGTCATCCAGAAAAAGAGAAACTCCTCCTGAACAAGTAAACTGTGGTACATAAGGGACTCAACAGAATATTCTTTGGGCACAAAAATATGATTATTTTGAAAACTCTAAGATAATGTGAGTAATATTTATAGACTATCATTAAGCAAGAAAAATCTCTAAAATTACAAAATTTTGTCTATGCTATCATTGCAGGTATATGAAAAATTACATGTGCACGTGAGCAGGAATTGGAGGGAAATACGAAGTAATGAAGTCAAATCTTTATTAGGGCCCCAGACTCACCAAAGTCTTTTAAAAATTCTGTTACTTGTGATAATGATAGTTTTACAATAAAAAGTAAAATAAATGTCACCTGAGAATTTAATTTTCCTTTTTCATTAAAAAAATTTCTTTTTCCTCCCACTTCTCCGGGAACCCAAACTTTCTACTACAAGATGATAATAATAAGTTCAGGAATGGGCGACTATGCTTTCTCCACCAAAAAGCAATTTCTGATTAAATTGTGCAAACTTCACTTGCTGCAGAGAGGAGATTAACACCCTTGTGCCCAAACCACGTGTGGCCTATGATTAAAACGTGGTTCCTACAGATCAGGAGGCTCTGAGAGATCACTGACCCTTTTTTGATGCACACAGTAATTTGCTGCCTTCTTTCAGAAAAATCGGACGAGTGTGTTACAAGGCCTAAATTCTGAAAGCTGATATTTGGAACACACGTAGCTATATACTGGCTTTAGTATCTTTAATTATAATGATACAAAATAAAAATGAAGTTTAAAAATGTACATCTTTAGCTTAAGGATTCAGAAATGAACCAGGAATATACTATTCTTATCAAGTCATGCTAGTCATGTTATTCCGCATAAATCCCCAGAGAATATTAATAACTGTGATAAATAACTAATTATATTCGGCGAAACAAAGCATACTTAGCATAAATAACTAAGCATTTTAACATATTTTCCCCAAACTATTGCATGTCCACGATGTGCTGGGTGCTGGGGATACAGTGGTGAAAAATCCCTGTCCTCGTGGAGTTTATCCTTACGGGGAACATACAAGAAAGGAGAGGAATCAGTAACAGATACAGTGTGTTCCATTAGTGTTAAATGCGAAGGAGAAAAAGAAAGCAAAGCAGAGAGACAGATCATGTGGGAGGAAGATCTCACAGGAAAGGTGACATTTGAGTAAAAAAAAAAACCTGAAGAAGGGCGGGCCGTGGATTTCTGGGGTGCCGCCCTCCAGGCAGAGAGACCAGCAAGTGCAAAGGCGCGGAGTGAGCGTGTGCCTGGCGTCCTGGAGAAAGAGAGGGAGGGCTGAGGGGTGAGAGTAAAAGCAGTGCTGCTCTCAGCGGGCAGGAAGGACAGTGGGAGACAGACAGCGGTGGGCGGACAGTGTGAGCTTCCCCTGAGCCCTGCACTGCTGGAAAACAGTGACAGTTAAGAAATCCTCCTCTCCTTTTGTGTTCCAGTTACGGCTCATGGCAAAGAATCACCCTTCTCCCTATGACTTGGGTAAGGCGACCTCCTGGTTACCTATAACAGAGACAGATGCAGACCCTCCACATTCCCATTCTTGGTCTCATAAGTGATTAGCTAAACTGTCCCCTCAAAACCAGCTAGACACAGAGGTAAACATTCCCTGTTCCTGACTGCCTGGGGCTCCCCCGAACACAGAAGCATCCCAGCTGGAAAATCACTCCCCTGTAACTTGTCTACTCCTCGGTTTATAAGTCCAGGTGAAACTGCACTTCCGAGGTGCTCTGATTTTCAGATATGGGGTGCTCTCCTGATTGCAACTGGGAGAATAAAATCAATTTCCTTCCTTGTTTCGTTTTTGTCTTTGACAGAGTATTAGATATATTTTAAACCCATTCGAGGGATTTTTCCCCCCTCATAACAAACACGTTTGCCAACATGCCCTCTCCAAATTTAAAAATAACTCTCTTGGGTTGAAATCACCTTCATGCAGGCTTGAAGAGCAGAGACAGTCATGATTCAAATTTAATTACTAAATTCTAAAGTTATACTCGGTGAGAATTAAATTGGGAGTTAGAGGAAATAGTTCGTCAATAGAATCCTTTGGGCCATGTTCACTAGTGAGAACGTACGTTTCTCCTCTGCCGTGCCAGCCAGTGTCATTGATTTAATAAATAACTAATTAAGTTTCATTTATTTTCTTTTATTGGGATATTTATTGTAAGGGATATTTTACTATGTTGCTCTTCATCATAAATAGATAAATTATAAAATTAAAAATATATTTTATCGATGTCAATAAATTTTTTGCTGATAAAAAATTTCACCAATAAAAAAGTAAAAATTCTTACTTTGTTCCTAAAAATCTGTATGTAATAGCTGGAAGCTGAGATTACTCACTTTGTTCAACTAGAGTTTTTTTGAAATAGTCAATCGTACTTGAAATGCTAAGAAGGAGACTATCGATCATTCATAGCATAGTATGAACTAATGCCTACAGACTGGTTTTCTTTCATTTGGATAAAATCATCTACAATGAGGAAATGGGACTTTGTGGTGAAGAGGAGAATAGGACAATTTATGGGAACTCGAGTTTGGGTGAGAATGTGGTTGTGTAGTCAAAATCTTTAGAAGTTGTCAATTAGGCTGGTAAACTGCTAGCTAAATATATTCCATCTTCTTATCTTAACCAATACACCTGGAAGATTAGGTTCAAATTTAGGATTGAGCAGTGCAGGAAGAGCTGGCTCCCTGGTCCTCAGTCTGCAGTCCAACTCACTTCTCTTCCCACCCTTGCACCCTGGGGCCTTGCGTGTAGTGTGTGCCCCCGCCCGCATTACTGTATGTCCAAATTCTGTTCACATTCACGTCAGCCACTCCTTCCCCCTTTCCCATCCACCAGTCACTCCTGGGGCCTCTGAGCTTGCACACTGGTCTTTGAGAGGGCGGAGGTGGGGTCGAGGCCTGTGTAGGTCAGGGATGTCAGCTTGGGATCATTTTAGCAGAGAATTCCAAGGTCCTAGATGCACTGATCATCGCCTAGAAAACAAGGCTTGGGTTCCAGGTAGACAAGACCCTGCTGATTCCTTGAACTCCCTTGTTCTGGAAGGCGGGGGATGTGGCTGGTAATATGGCTAGAGGATGGCCATAGAGGGACCATCTACAGCATGTGGCCCTTCTTGCCAGGGCCTAAGGGTAATGTTGTTAATCATAAACTTACTGCAATCACGCCTCTATTGTGTGTATAGCGTGTTTGTTTTACATATGGTAACTGTTTAATAAATGAATTTCATTCCATAATGTGGATTTAGTTCTTCTCAAGGAATCCTTTTTATCGATTCTTTAAAATCTTGAGTTGAAAGACTCCCTTTGGGTTGTAGGGAGGCTGGGTAGCTGAATGATCACAGAGCTGGGAGCACACGGCCCAGGTGCAGCTCTTTCGGAGAGTCTGGCGAGTCGCACCTTTCCATGCGCATCCGCTGCTCCACTTCTGACCTCCTGACACCTGCTTTCCGAGGGCGGTCCACCACTAGAGATACTGGCAAGGCCTTTCTGTTTTACCCAGGAAACTCCACACACTAAAGGAATGTCTATTAAAGACTTGAAATTTCAAAAATGATTTGTATTGTTTGTTTAAGGGATCTGAAAAAAAAAAATTCTTTGCCGCAGATTCAAACCAACTAAATAATGTTCTATATAATGAAAAAAGAAAGCTCCTCACAATGGGGGCTCCGTAAAGCTTTCGTTCCGATAGTGAAATAGACATTTCTGAAGTACTCAATGAGTTTAATTTGCTAAATAGTAATTAGCTGTGATTTGAACAGATTATTTGAACTGAACAGAATAGCATTGTTTATCTTCAGCGTAATCTGAGTAATTGATGGCTCTCGGACTTGATGTAGACAGAGGGAGCTACCATCTGTTTTGTTAGAAAGATTATTTTTGAGGGGAAGAACTGGAGAGGGTAAACCCTCCAGAGCCCATCCCCACTCCGCATCCATAGCAGCACTTAGATTCCATATGTAAATGTTAACACACTTCTGAGCCCAGGCCTGAGTCCAAGTTTTCGACCATGAGCAAGAGTGGCAGGCCTCGCTTCTCTTTGCACAGGTTTTAATTTCCAAGTAAGAGGGATTTCTGCTTTCTCTCAGGTGTGCTGGGGAGCATCTTTGTGAAAGTAAAACTGGCACTAACTAATAACTGAAGTTATTTAGGGCTGTCAGTGCTCTTGAACCATCCTCGGCAGAGCTGCCCAAACATGTGGTCCTGTCCAGCCCATGGTGCAGACCCAGGGCAGTTTCTTGGCCTTTTGGTGGAACAGTCCCCAAAGATTTCATAGTAATGCACACTGTGTCCCTTCAACTTAGGGTAACTATTTTTAGGGTGTGGAAAACAAAGACCGCGATTTGACATATACTCATGCTGGTGTATTTGGGGTGGTGTCGTCCTTCACTACATTTATATATATATGAGTGTTTCAGGGAGCCATTGTCTGTTTCTGTAGCTGTGCTTTTCCTTAACTTACGGGGACTGTGTAATTTAATATATACCATTCTTTTCCTCACCATTATCATCAGCCATAACAAACAAGGGATTTTGCAGAGCAAAGGGAAGCTGTGTCGTATAATCTTAAGTCTTTCAGTCTTGGACAGGACATATACAAACATGTCAAACTAACAAGTTCAACATTTCTGCCTCTGCACGTCTAAAGACATACAAATCAGCTGCCTCTCTACTGTATTCTTCACCTTGACTTCTGCCCTTATTAAACCCTGAAGCCAAGCCTTCTAAAGAATAGATCCCTCAAAGCGCATGCCCATGTCTGTGGCTGGGGCTCTGTACCGAGCCCATCCGGTCCATCACAGGGTGTGCATCGATAGCATCCTCTTCTTCCCTCCTGCTGTTGGAACAAAGCTGCTCCCAAACTTGAGTTCTGTAGACCCTGCTACCTCTGTGGGGCTCTTCATTGTCTCTCCTTGATCCTTGCCCCTACCTTGTGAATGATCATTGCCAAGGATACCTGCTAATGAAGACCTAACTCTCCACAATTTGTGTAAGAAACGACAGTACTCTCTTGGTGGGTCCAGGCACTCCTGAGTCATATCCTGATTGGAACCTGTCCAGCCTTTGAGACTGGGTTTTTTCTTAGGTTCATATTTACTGATCAGTGGCTTTGCTTAAATATATCATTCCTCCCTCCTTATCTTGCTCTCATTTCACATCTATTTTTCTAGAGAGAGCTTTTCCAAACTCTTTCTGGAAGTTTGAATCCTGACCCCATATTAAGGACAGTGGATCAGGTTCCTGCTATGCATGGACAGGTCTCATCCAAAGACACGGCTATGAGTCTGGCCTTCACTTTCAAAAGACTGCCTGGATTCCCAGTTGTTGGATGTGCCAGGAACAGACACAAAGAATAAGGCCCCTGGACACTCTACCTGGGCTGCCCAGCTACACCACACCCCCATCCCCGGGTGCACCTCTATAACTGGGCCAGTCCTCTCCAGGCCTTCTCCAACGAGAGAGTGGCTTAGCTCAGTGCCCCTCTCCCCAACTCTTCCAGCCCCAGTTTATTAGGGGTGTATGGTTACGCCTTGCACCTAATTCACGACAAAGAGGCCCAATTTCACACGAATTTTTAGGTTAGATTTGTACATACAGGAAGGAGATGGCAAGGTGCTGTGATAAAGTGAGAGTCTGTGGGAGCCTGGAGTATATTCATGACTGGGGTAGGCTTTGCAGAGGACCTAGGTTCAGAGCAGATTGAAGGACAAAAGGAGAGTTTTGATCAAAATATGTAAAAAGGATGTTCAGGTAAGTTTGGATCAGCTCCTTGGAAAGGACTCGGTAAATAACGTCAGGTCCCAGGCATCAGGGAGAGAGGGACTTTCGGAGGGGCGAGCAGCTTGCTGGTAACCTCCTGACGGCAGGGAGATGTCTCGTTCATTGCCGGACCCCTTTGCCCAGCCAGTGCCCTGACCACGCTTGGCATTGACTGGGTAATATTTCTTCATTGAATGAATGCTAAACGAGGACCGCACATGGTGTCTTACATATTAAGCCACTTCCTGGTGGGAAACAGCGTATTAGATGGTAGGTAATTTTCTCCCTCAGTTATCCTTTCTAATAAAGGGAAAGCTGGCTTATGCACTTCTGAAGATATGCCTTGTTCTCTTCAGGGGTTCTAGAAGGATTTGCAGTAAGGTTCATTTGCCTCCCAGGGAAAAAAACCTCATCTACATGGCCTGTATAGTTGCCCATCTGAGAATTTTCTGAAGTTTTTCCCTATAGGATCCTACCAGCTGCCTGTTGTCACTAACGAGGGATGCCGAATGAGGTGAATAATTGCCAAATCAGTTTTACTGATAAATTTTAATGAAATATATAGCAATTATGACACCTGCATTATCAAGTTAGGAAGTGGTCTGTAGTGGTATCAAGAAGTCACAGGTAGGTCTGTTAGTTGGGAAGGTGGAGGAATATAGCGCATTCAGTTCTGTAGTGCGAGGACAGGTGCTCGGGGCAGGCGCTCGGGGCAGGCCCACGCAGACTGCTCACACAGAGCTCAGCTGTCCGCGGCCTGCGGAGACTCTGTGCCTTATTCATGCCAAAACACAAATTCTCCAACAGAGCCTTTCCCCTGTGAAGGTATTACTTTAGCTTAGGCAAAGAGACAAGAGTGTCCATGGTAACTGAGTAAATAACAGAACAGAAAAACTGTTTCAAGTCCACATCACCGGACGACTTGGACTTTGTGTATTTGAGAAGGGATGAAAACAGCGAGCAAGGAGGAGCTACTGCAGACACCTGTAAACAGCTCAAATGAGAGATAAAAGGAGAAAAGCAGATTTTTGTAATTTTCTTCTTATCCCAGTAACAACAAATCCTCAATGGTTTCCAAGAGTCTCTCTCTCTGTCCCCCCAGGTGTTAATGGACAATTAGCTCTCCACAGTACTCGCCACTTCTGCTACCACCAGCGTCACTGCCAGAAATGACTATGTGCCAGGGATTCTACTCTGCACTTTTCATTCCTATTTATTTCTATTATTTGTAACAAATAGTAATGTTATTTCTTTTCCTTTCTAAAGATGAGGAAGCTGAGGCCCAGTGAGGTTAAATATCTCACCAAAGTGTCTCACAGAGCAGCAGTCTCTCAACCTTGGCACTCACGGCATTTGGAACCAGATAATGTTTTTTGCTGAGGTCAAGGGCAGTTCTGTGCACTGTAGGTTGCATAGAAGCATCCACAGCCTCTACGAAATGCCAGTAACTCCTCCTGGTTGTGACAACTAAAAATGTCTCCAGATATTGCCAAGTGTCTACTGAGGGTAAATTTGCTCCTAATTATGAACCACTGTTCATAGAGTAAGTAGCTAACTTGAACTCTGCATTCAAATCTGTCTGTCTTCAAGGCCAACTCTTTCCTTAGCTAGAAACTAAATTAACGTGTAAACATCAGCACTCATGTGAAGAGACTGCCTTGCAGGGCAGAAGGATGATTCGATGTACTCTGGTTGTCACAGCAATTAATATCATTTCAAAATAAAGGAGCATACAACAATAATAGCTAACATTTATTGAATGCTTACTATGTTCCAAGAAGTATGCCAAGCTCTCTATACACATTTGCTCATTTAATCATCTCCACAACCTTGTGAGGAATGATGTGCCTGCAGACTCAGCATATAATAAAATAGATTAAGAAAAAGAAAATATTGCCACTGCAGCAGCACGACAGCATTCTGCAATTGCTAATAATTTTACAAGGTTCAACTCTGGAGATCTTGTGAGATATTAGATTTTAATGACATTCCAGTTATCACCAACTATGGAATGTACCTGATCACACTGGAGCTGTCAAAAAAAGATTGTCCTGAGCAATTTTCACGGAGTCAACCAATTAGTTGATAGGATCACAGATCCTCTTTGGTACCAGGCGCTCCTCTGGTGTGGAACTGCATGCCACCCTCTCCCAGGGGACTGCACGGAGCCTGCTGGGAAAAAGGAATCAGCTCCAACTGGCTTCGTGCATTTCTCAGACTCCCGGTTCCTTAACACTGTCTCTCCTAAAAAGCCATGGGTTTTGAAAGTGTTTTTTATATCAAAGTTATAGTTGCAGAAAAAAATGTAATTATGAATTCATTAGTTTGAGTTAAATTTTGCCTTTGAGTGGGGTATAAAGTCTCTTTTGCAGATACAATGACTTAATAGGAATCATTTCATGGGGAGAAATTAAAGTCCAATGCTAGCAGATGAAAACTTAGGCATCAGCACCATGCTCCAAATAAATGAAGGCTGGCTCAGAAGTTGGTCTAATAACTCGATAATATGCCGAACTATATTACGGTTCACATAGAGAAGAATGACTTATAGATCAATTACTCACGCTGAAAATCTTTATTGAGTGTACTGTGGAGGTTTGGTTTATGGAATAAAATGATTTGAACATGGGATGGGGAGAAAGAAGAGCCTGGGAGAGAGGAGCAGGGATGCTAATTCTAAAGCAAAAGACACCTGAACTAGAAAGAAAGAAAAAAGGAGACAAAAAGAGGAATCAATGAGGAGATGAAATCCAAACTGGTCAGGGTTCGAAATGGGGGCGATGGTACTCAGATCTGTGCTGGGAGGTCTCCTGAGGCTTCACTATGCCCTCAAGACTCTCACCACTCTTCCTCAAGACAGAATGAATTAATTGGGCATTTGTAGAATTAATAGGCTGTGCGAAATGTAGCTGTGGGCATGAGATTGGGGAAGGCTTGAAGTGTTAGTGAGGGAGGGTTTCTGGGGAGTGTGAGTGCTTGCACCATGTTCGAAGCTTAGCACATCTTAACCCACTCTTTGGCCAGAGGTGGGCCGACTTTATGCACATGGTGTCTGTGAAGATGCCCAGGGCCCCATGCTCAGAAGGACCCACACTTGGTTTAATTCTCTGCTGTCGTTCTGTTGAAACTCTTAATAATTTTTGAACAAGGGTCTCATATTTTCATTTTACACATGGATCCGCAAATTATATAGCTGGTCCTGGGCAGGAGGGACCATGCTGTCCTGATACATCTTTGCGATGTGCCATCTCTACGTTACTCTGGGACCTCAGGGAGGGTGGGGCTGTTTGGGAGGGGCCTCAGGATAAATACCAGGCTGTGCACAAGACACTGTGGTGAAAGTTCTTAGAGGAAAACGGTGAACTATTTCATTTCTTTAATTCTAAGATAACATCAAATATCTTAGGTAATACTCCATTGGCTTAGTGGCAGCTTCTTTTTTTTCTGCGAAAAATAGATACATTAGCTGTACATATAAAAGATCCAACTTATACTGATTTAAAAAACACTAAATTATGAAACAAACAAACAAAAAAGGGCATTTTGGAACAGCAGAAATATAGTTCATGATGAGTTTTTATCAATCCTCTGATTGAATTCTGGACAGCAACAGGAAGCATTCACCTTGTCTCTTCAGGTTAGAGAAATTTCTGAGCTATTTAAATCCAGCTAAACATCGGTACATTTTGTGAAAGAGCAACAAAGATGTTCTTTTACATGTGATTAGTTGAAAGACAAGAACAACCGACACTCTGAAATCTAACTTTGATGATGTCGAAAATTAATGAGAAGAAGCCAGTTGAGCTTCTTCTTGTCATGGGTTTGTTTATTCTGCTTAGCTTAAGCAGATCTAATAATTTTAATACCTAGAATGTTCTAGTCCAGCTGAAAAGCATCTACATAACCAAAATTTTGCCTTTAAGTGGGGTATAAAGTCTCTTTTGCAGATACAAACTTTCCCTACATCAGATCATTTTCTTAGAGTTTTGGGTGACATCCTCCCTCAAGGGGAATGCTTCTTTAGCTGTTCAGAATTTGTGGCCTGATAAATTTCTCTTCCCCAGAGAGCCCCTCACCAAGAAGCTAGTTGTCCACAACAGAAGCTGATGCACACAGTTTCGCTTACTACAAGCTCAGGCACCACCCTCCTCCCACCGGCCTCTTATCAACTGACTTGAAAGAATTCGCCCACTGCTCGAGGAGAGAACACAGTGAATTACCACCAAAAAGGACCTCAGCATTTGCTCTTTACCCTCTTGCCACCAAGAACGCACTAAAACATAACACAGGTGTCTGACGCATCATCATAGGATGGTCTAATACTTGTATTTACCCTCTTGAGAAAGCTTTGCTACATGCTTGCTATGTACCTGGAGCAGATCAAAGTGAGAGGTAGGAAGAATTTAAAGACAAATGAAACAGAGCCTCTGACCTGGGTATGGGGTGAGAAGATTCTTAATCTAGTAGAATGAAGCCAGTTGCCTAGCTCCTGCTTCCTGTGATCTACTCATTTCACATCGCTACATAGAATGCTGTCACTTTACATCCATGTTATCCATCTTAAAGACCTTCTTATTAGATAGACGCTGGGTCTAGTACTCTTTATAAATGATGTGAGCAGAAGGCTGACTCATAAATACTTAACAACAGTGGTGACAGTAATGACCCATTTCCTATTCCGTTGCAGTAAAACGAGCTTAGCTTTCTTTGGGTCCAACCAAGAATAAATTTACCGTAACTATGACGACGACAACAACACAACAACACTACTGTTACGACCACGACTACTTTTCAGCATCTTCTTGTGGCCAGCACTCTCTTTTGTTTGACGTACATTGTTTTTTACCTTTACAAGACTGCAAGATATTTATTATTATCCTAGTTTTCCCAAAGAAGAAATGAAATGTGAGAAAGGTAAGTCTCTTGCCCCAAGACGTGGAGCTGTATAGTTCAGGCAGAACTTGCCCTCAGATACCCCCCTGCAGTCCTCCTTGAGTGAGAACTCTGGTCTTTTGCAGCCCTTCCTCCCAGTGAGAGCATCCAGGATGAAAGCTCAGGTCCTCTGGGAGTGCTAAGGAAAAGGGCTGAGGGAAGGACCAAGACTGCATTGCTCGAATGGAAATTACAAATGCTGGGGCAGAATCAACCGTCTCATAAACACTTTTTTCCCCCTTAGGTAAGCATTAGCATTCTGGAACTGCCAGAGCACTCTCTTGCTTATAAGAAAGCACTGTAACCTTTTTATCGGAAAAGCCTAATGGCACTAAGGGAAGAAGAGGAAGAAAGAAGTTCTCTACCGCAGAAAGAGGAAAGAGAGGAGTTGAAGGGAAAGTATTTCTACAAAACTCATTTAGTGGCCTGAACTATTTTAAATAGCTACTCAGCTCTTTCCCACTGATGGAAACTGGGCTCTGAATGCCCTGAGGAGAATATCCTCAGAGAAGGCCAGCCCTCCAAGCCCTACCAGAGCCCGCAAACTTGACATCTTTAACATCAAGGACCCTGTGCAAGCCCAGTTGAGAAAGTACACGTTTAAGGGAAATAATGGGACATGCCATCCATTCAAGTGTTCCAAGTCCCGCTGAGCTATCAAGTCAGAAGGCTACATTCTTGAGGCAGCTAAATTCAGTTTAGTTAAGACAGGTAAAGTTTGGTTAACATATTTTTTTTTGAATGCCTACTGTGTGCAAAGTACGAGGAATCCAAATAAGGTTCAGTCTAGTAGGGGCTTATTGATTTAACCCCTAGAGCCTGACATCTGTGGCCACACTGTGGTGTGAAGCCCTTTGCCGTTACTAAGCGTCTACTCGGATGAACCTCCTCTCTTACTATCTTGGACCCCAGGTTCCTCGAAAAGGGACCTTTTCCATCTTTTCCTTAAAGCAGTGTTTTTGAAACTGTGAAATAAAACAGCATTAAAAAAAAGAAATAGAATGAAAATGATATCAGAATGCAGCACACGTTAAGAGTAAGAACTGTTTCATGAAACTTTTATTTAGTTATATGCATACGTGTGTGTTGGGATGTGAGGAAAATTTCATTTCTCACTATGGGTTATGGTCTGAAAAGTTAGAAAAGCACCATCCTAAAGGGGTCCCCCGGCCTTGCTTTCCTAGCCATTCTCTTCTAGTTACCCCACTAGAAACTCTTCCTTTTGGAGGTCACCGTGGCTTTGTGCCCACCTCTGAGTCTCAACATTTCACACACTCCTTCCTCCCAGAAGCCAACTGACTCACAAGTAAGACTTCGGTGACTTCGATGCCTGTGCCCTATGCCCACTACTTGTGCCAGTGGATCCCTCCCCTTGCTGCCCACCACACACAGGGGTCTGCGGCCCGAGGCTCTAGCCTGCCCAGAACACTGGATGCCTTGATCATTCACACAAGGGCAATTCAAGAACCTTCCACATATACAAGTCCCTTGGGCATCTGCAGTGAAGCCATCGTCAACCTAATATCTACTACATTACAATGTCTCCCACTAGTCGCAGAGAGTGATACTTTAAAGAAAAGCAAAGGCTTACTGAGGGAGTTGAATCGGATCTTGCAAAGGGTCAAGGGCACAAAGGCTGGACATCACTCAGGATATTTCCAGGAGGCTCCTGAGCCTGACCTCCCTGATGTGCCTCTCATGCATCCTTCTTTGGGCATCTCAGTGTGTAACTTAGTATTTGGTCCTAGCCATAAACTACAGCTCCCTTCCTGGGCTTCAGTAGTGACAACTAATATTTACTGAGAGCTTACTGTGAACCAGATGCTGTGCTAAGCACATTATCACCATTATTCCACATACTCTCAGACAGATCGTGGGTGGGTAACATTATTACTCCATTACGGACAAGGAAACGAGCCACGCTAAGTGGCTGGCTCAAGGTCAGCTGGGATTTGAACCTGGCCAGCTGGCTTCCATGCTTGCAAGCTTGACCATTATATCATGCAGGTTTGGTTGTATGTAGCTATCCTGGTTCTGCCCTTCCGCTCCTGTCTCATCATTCCTGCCTGGCCAAGATAGGGAAGTGCAGTAGCTTCATCGTGATGCATTTCTTTAAGGTTTAGGAAAAGGGGTTTCCCTTCTAAAGTTTTGGTATATTTTTATCCATCAGCTAAGAATGATATAATTATGATATTTCCCTATTTTGCTTTGGTTTCCAGGGGCTCACGATTAAGTTTAAATATTTATTTAAGTAAGTGTGTTGATTCTACGGTGGGCATAATTTCT
Source organism: Pteropus medius (assembly GCF_902729225.1). NCBI lineage: Eukaryota > Metazoa > Chordata > Mammalia > Chiroptera > Pteropodidae > Pteropus > Pteropus medius. Next base: position 13,734,213 of record NW_024355205.1, read on the forward strand.
TTCTCTTTTTCACTGGTTTAATTTTTACTTTTATTTATGTGAACATATGTACATGTTTAACCATAAACCACCTCAAATTTGTAACAGGAAAGGAAATAAATAAGCATTCTATTCTTTTGGAAAGATATCTAATGGTCTTGAGCATTTAAATTACTTAAAAGAAGCCTTGATAATATCATTATAGAAAATCAGGTACAAGAGTGCATCTACTCCTACTTTGACTTGGAAAAAATGGATGTACAGTATTATGCTTTACTCTTTGCCTTGGCAAAGCCTCAGGATAGTTGGCAGGCCTACCACATATGGCTGTGCAGGTTATGTGCCGCACAGCTCCCAGGCATGCCATTCGCATTGCAATCTATAGAGCTGCTCAGTGTGCAACCTGCACACCTGTGTGTAGCAGCTCAAAGAGTTTAACTGGGCTCATACTGCTCTCTGCTTTTCATCAATTAACTACTGACTAGGATTGGACTTGTTTGAAGAGGAGGTGGCTGTGGAACAGGGAGGTATTCCATTGCTCCTTTTACTCTTTCCAGGCAAAGCTACACCTCCCTGCTCTTCTCACTATAAAGGAAAGAAGGTTCCCGCTGAGTCTGGGGATGAGAAAGGATGTGATAACTTTTCAAACTACTGGCATTCTCTACTGCTTCTTCCTCCGGAGCCTCATTTTGGGGCGCTTTTATATGTGGCCTATCAGCTGCAAAGAGTCCTTTCCTCCAGGGGTTCCCTCTCTGGGGACCACCAAACAGGGGACACAGGGTATTTTATAAAGATGTCGAATATATAGCCTATTTTTATTTATTATTTATTAATTTTTAGCTTTATTGAAGTATAACTGACAAATATATTTAAAGTGTACACCATGGTTATTTGATATATGTATACTTTATGAAAGGATTCTTCTCATTTAGTTAATTAATGCATCCATTACCTTATTTATTTATTTATTTGGTGAGAACATTTAAATTCTTCTATCTTAATAAATTTCAATTATATAATAGAGTGTTATAGTTGTAGTCATAGTGTTATACATTAGATCCTCGGACTTTATTTATCTTATAACCGAAAGCTCGTATCATTTACCAACCTCTCCCTTTCCCTCCAACTCTCGGCCCTGGCAACCACTTTTCTACTCTCTGTTTCTAAAGTTAATTGAACGGCATATTTATATATATTTTTTTGGTCTGGCTTATTTCCCTTAACATAATAAACTCAAGGTCCATCCATGTTGTCACAAATGGCAAGATTTCCTTCTTTCTCATGGCTGGATGATATTCCATTGTATAAATATATAACCCACATGTTTATCCATTCATCCGTTGATGGACACTCAGGTTGTTTTCACATCTTGGCTATTGTAAATAATGCTGCAACGAACATGGGAGTGCAGGAATCTCTTCAAGATGCTGTTTCCATTTCCTTTGACTCTATACCCAGAGGTAGGATTGATGGGTCATATTGTAGTTCTATTTTTAATTTGTTGAGAAACCTCCGTACTTTTTTGCATAGTGGCTTCACCAGTTTACATTCCCACCAGCAGTACACAAAGGTTCCCTTTTCTCCACATCCATGCCAACACTTGTGGCTTCTTAAAAATATATGTATACATAAATATGCATATCTTTAATGACGTAAATATAATATTTTATTTATATGTACATGTATATATTTGGCCAGTATGAAATGGGAACATAAGCTCTTCTGAGAGCTGCTACCGGGAAAAGGTGAGAGGGAAGGGACCAAGTGCTGCCTTGATCCCATGGCACTGGCTTCAACACTCTTCCTAGGACCAAAATTAATTGCTTAGAAGAGGTTTGTTGTTATCGAAAAGAACATAAAGGTAAAAAGACCCCACTAAAGACAACTTATTTTTATATTGGCTCTAGTTTAGAGAAGCGATGGGTCTGAGTCCTGTGGTTGCACACACTGTGTCCTAATCTGGGCTCCAATACATGACCTTGGGCAATTTATTTAACTTCTCTAAAGCTCAATTTCTTTCTCTGTAAAATAGGAAAATAGGGATAGTAATGATATCTGCATTATGGGATAGTGAGGAGCTTTAAAGAGACGGTGCATGGAGAGCACCAACACAAAGTGCAGGGGGACATTTGAAGTAAAAGCCTCTAGTCCGTGGGTGACAGAGAAATGCCCTCCCACTCTGCGAGCTCCAAGGAATGTGAGACTGGAGAGGTGATTGGCTGAGCTCACAGAGACTTGTTTCCTATGTGTCTCTTGTATTAGCCATTAAGGGATGTTTGAGGGTAATTTTGACTATTTAATTTTCAACTTTAGGTCCTAAACTGCCTCCCCCAAGATGTGTTTCCACCATAAGTGCTCAATACATGGTAGTTATCATTATTAAAGATTGCCCAATAAACAGGCGTCTAAGGACTTGTGACGTATGAAGATAATATATGAAATCTAAGAAACAGCTGCAGGTTCTACCAAAGGGACTGTGGCTATTTTATTTCTGTAATTCATAAGGCAAAGTATGAAAGTTTTATTTTTCTTCATAATACTTATTTGTGTCCCTCCCTCCCCTACTACTTCCTCTCTCCCCACTACTCAACCCACGTCCCTCTCAAATAATCAGTTTATAAATTTAATTTTAAAAATCTTGTTACTTTGGACGAGTTCCCTGCTTGGTTGATAATTTAGCTGCACTAAATGAAAGTTTACCTCATGCTATCTATGAGAAAAGGACTTTATGTTATTAAGAGTCATGGAACATGGCTGCCAAGGGCATAGACAATTTGGTGCTGGCTATTAGAAAATAGATGATGTTAATTACAGATCAGTATGACCAAGGCTTAAACTAGAAGAGAGTTGGTTATCGACGAATTTCCCTTGAAAGTAAAACTTTCCCTATTATTAGCATTCAGATTACAAAATCTTAGTCTAAACCAGCGATTCTCAACCCTGGCCCATGTCAGAATTACCTGGTGAGCTTTCAGAAAATACCAATGCCAGACTCTGACTCCCAGATTTAATTGGCTTGGGGTGGGGATCAGATATCTGTATTTAAATCTTCCCAGATGAAGCCAACGTGCAGACTAACCCTTTCAGCATGGTCTACAATCCTGGTTCTCAAAACATTAGAATCAAAGCACTAGAATCACCCACAAGGTTTCTTAAACATAGATTGCTGATTCCTACCCCTAGAGTTTTTATTCAACATATCTGAGATGGGGCAGAGAATATGAATTTTTAACAAGTTCCCAGATGATGCTGATGATGCTGGTTCCAGGCCACACTTGTACACACAATTGTTGACGATCCACACTCAGGTGTCCTCTTCAGCACTGTATTAATCAGGGTTCTCCAGAAACAGAACCAATAGGAGATTATATATACATTGGCTCATGCGGTTATCAAGGCCAAAAAGTCCCACGACTTGCTGTCTACAAGCTGGAGAACTAAGAAAGTTGGTGGTGTAATTCAGAATGGGGTTGCAGGAGTTGGGGGTGGGGGATGGCAGGTGGAGAGGTTGCTCGTGTAAGCTCCAGAGTGTGAAAGCTCCCAAACCACAAGTTCCGTTTCCAAAAGCAGGAGAATATGAACATCCTAGTTCAAAAAGAGAGAGAAAATTCATCTATCCTTCCTCTGCCTTTTTGTTCTATTCAGGGCCTCAAAGAGGAGGACGATCTTTTTATTTAGTCTACTGAATCTAATACGAATCTTTTCCAAAAATACCTTCGCAGACACACCCAGAAATAATCTTTTACCAGCTATCTGGGCATCTCTTAGGCCAATGAAGTTGACACGTAATATTAACCATCACGAGCCTTATTTTTGCCTATTTGTCATTTTTACACTGTCTTCCACCCATCCAGAAGTCCTTATGCTCCCTAATAAATGTGCTCCTTCTACTCTATTGTTCTATGAATGTCTTTTCTTTTGCCTTTAACACCTTCCCATGTCACAAAATGCACTTCCTTGAGAAGAGGCTATAATTCAATTTTCACTAGGTTTTAGTTTTCCTCCAGCCATCAAATTAGGGAACTTATACTAAATGCGTTAATGACTTTTACAACATAAAGTTTTTCATTAAATAATATTTTATTTCCTATAGTGAAGTGAATACAAAAATAAACTACAGCTGTACTTTCTGTTTTTTCACACTTGGGATGTTTTAATACATTTCACATTAAGTCATTATAGGCCTTTTTAAAAATCATAATTTGTAAGGAACAAATAAGGAAATAGAACTGCTACGCTATTAATAACGGAATCACAGATGTGACATTGGGTGAGTATGTATCAGTATAGGTAAATATACAATAGATTCCGGGTCTCTCCACCCTCCACCCACACCAGCCACTCACTTCTCTTGTGATGGCTTTGCATCTGGGGAAAGGGCACTGTGCTGAGTGGGGGAGAGATGAATGAAATGCCCGTGTCTTCTGTAGTTTCCTGTGCACGTTTTCCTGGTCAGTTAGTGCCTACAACCCTTCTTGGCTCCCATTGCTTTCATGAAATCCCTTCAGAAGCGCCAAATAAAAAGAGGGAAACAAATAAATTTCAAATGATGGAATAGGAGATACTGCCTAATTTAAATTTTTTTTTTTCACACTGAATTAGTAATTTTAAAAGTAAGGACATCTCTTATAAGGTCTGTCAAAATTGAGGTCTAAAGCAATTATTTTTGTATCTTATATCCTACTATAGTTTGTTGAAATGTATTATTTTTATTATCTCTCATTTATCTGTTGCAATGAAACTGGCTTTAATTTTCCTGCGCCAAGGTTTTTCCATCTAGAGATAAACGATCTGAAGTAGAGGATTAACATTTTAAAGACTTCGCCCAAACCACCCAAATAGTTACATCATATAGAAGCAAATAATGTGTCATCATTGTTCTAAGCAGTATATATGTATGTGTTTATGTATATGTATGTGTATCATACACACACATATATTATACATATTTAAGCTTCCCAAAACACCATGAGATCGGTACTGTTATTATACTATTATTTATTCCCGTTTTACATATGAGGAAATTGAAGTACAGAGAAGTTAAGCAACATACCCAAGGTCAAGCAGCCAGTAAATAGCAGAGCTGAGATATGCGCTCAGAGGGTCCATCTCTAGAATCTATGCACTGCTTCTTTGGTTATCTTAATCTGCTACACCACATGATCATTTAATGACCTAGACAATAGAATTTGCACTTTTCATCCAACTGTGTTGCTCTTATCTAAAGCTAGCGTTAGCTAAAACACCACTGGAGCAATGTTGTAGGGGATGTATGTCTTCCATAGAAAGGTTAAAATAACCTCTCTGGGAACTATTGGAAGAGGAGAATGAAGAGTGGGTTTTTTTTTTGTCATTGCGATATTCTTGGTCACAAAGATCCCATCTGATCTCCAAGAATTCTAGGTCTCTAGGGACTTATGAACTCAGGACCTAATCCAGAGAGATGGCTCCTCTTGGTTTACATTAATGACCTAGAGGTCATTCACTTAAGTTTAACTCAGTCAGGTCTGAGATAGCATTTTGAAGGTGGGGAGAGGGGGAAAAACTTGAATCTAGGTGTGTGTATGTGACTGTGCTTGGTGGTAGAATAGGTAGGGAGAGGTTCAGGGGTAAATTCTGAGATGAGCTCTGACAAGACGTAGAAGACACATGGCCATGAGGACAACTGAGTGAGACAAATTCCCGTTGTGTGTGAACTCTGTTTCCCAGGAATCTTTTCACATAGTTGAGGAAAATACCTCTCACATCTGGATCATCTCCAGGATCCATTGTGTATTTAACTCCTGAATAGTCCTCAAGTTTCAGCTTAGCATCTTCTCCAAAAAGGTCCCTCTGACAACCCTCACCTCTTCCTTCTCTGAACACCACTGAAATTCCAGTCAGGCCGAACTCCCACGAAAGATGCTCTCTACAAGTCTGCATTCTCTGTTTCCATTCCTAGGTGCTCCGATTCTGTAGGTCTGGAGTGGGCCCTACGCTTTAAAAATCTCCCTAAATGAGCATTATCTTCATACATAGTTGTAAACAGGTTTGCTATACATAAGTAAATAAATGGCCCAGATTTTCATGGTATTAATATTCACACCGTAGCTGATTTCAAGTTACAAGTAGTTTAACAACTGGCTCACAAGATTCTTGACTATATGACAGTTGGCTTTTGTGAGCTGGTTCAGACTGGTTTCAGCACACCAATATTAGGCAATTTAGAAATTCCGGTCCAAAAATTTTTTTAAAAGTCATATTTCCTTTGACTCAGAAATTCTAAGATATTATCCTGCTGATAAGTTTCCACACATAGACAAAGATATATTATAAAGGTATTTGTAATAATAAAACACTGGAAATAAACTAGATGTCTATTAATATGAGATTAGTTAAACATATTATAGAACTTCTAATCGATGAAGTACTATGCAGCCATTAAAAAAGTATATCCATATGTTTGGCCACAGAACCTTATAACTATTCATGAGATATAGTAAGTGAAAGAAAGAAATCATTGTGGGTGTCATTTGTGTTTAAAGAAATAGGGGAGGCCTATACACATATTTACTTCTTTATGTGTGGAAAATTTTCAGAGCGATGCAGAGAAATTATTAACAGTTTTGGCCTAGAGGGCTGAAGAGTAGGATTTTGATTGTATACCCCTTCGAATGGTTTAATTCTTTTATGTATGTATGTATGTATGTATGTAGATATATTTTAATTTCATTTTTTAGTACTATCTCTGCCAGTTTTTTATTTTTAAAAAGTTTTTTTTTATTAAAATATAACTAACATGTTATATATCATAGCTATTCAACATTTTTATACCTAAAAAAGTGATCACCATGATAAGTTCAGCAACCATCTGAAACTATATGGTTTGATTCTTTTAAAACAAGTGTAGACATTGCTTTTTTTCCTAAAAAGAGATCAGAATGTCCTCTTGACCTTTTTAAAAGAAAAAACAAATAGCCAAGATATGGAAGCAACCTAAATGCCCATCGACAGACAATTGGATAAAGAAGTTATGGTTCATATATACTATGAAATATTACTCAGCCATTAAAAAAAGTGAAATCCTACCATTCGCAATGACATGGATGGACCTAGAGGTTATTATACTGAGTGAAATAGTCAGACAGAGAAAGATATATATCATATGATTTCACTTATATGCAGAATTTAAGGAACAAAAAGAACAAACCAATCGAAAACAGACTCACAAATATAGTGGACAATCTCGTGATGGCCGGAGAGGAGGGGGGTTGGGTGGAGGGAAGAATGGGGTGAAGGGTTAAAGAAGTACAAATTAGTAGTTCGCAGATGGTCACGGGGATGGGGAGCACGGCATAGAGAATGCAGTTAGCATTAACATAATGGTTAGTGCAGAGAGCCAAAGGAGAAAAAGAGCAATCAGGGGATCGTTTTATAAACTATATAAATGTCTAACCAATGTACTGTATACTTGAAACTAATAATAATGCAAAGGGCTGCTGCCTGGTCATGGTGTTTGCTGTGGTTCACATGAGTTAGGTTGTCTCCATATCTCGATGCCAAAGCCCTTAAGCAAGGGCCACTGGGCCATTGAACGCTGTGAGTTTGCGAAGTGAATTAACTTTGGGCATCCTTTACCTCACTCATAAAAGGAAGGACCTGTACTAGGATTCCAGAATCATGAACTCAAAGTCTTTGGGACCGAGCTGTGAGTGAGTGCCCTGGAAAGCTGCATACAGGTTGCCTCACCTTCCACCCCGTACTCCCCCTGCCCCCCACACACCTGAGAGAAACATTCGAATTCAAATTAAACTTAACGAAACACGATGCCTGCTAACAAGACACATTTCACTTACAGGCCACCCTGAATTAGATAATCTTTAATGTCTTTCTAGATGAACAATACTTATTATATGTATTATTATGTTGCAAGCTATTAGTGACTAAAATATGTATCTGTTATACATTATGATATACATGATGATTGTAAGATAATAGCAATGGTAATGAAAATAATAATGATGACTTGAAATCAGAAGCTCTGAGCTCAAGTCTTAATCTCCCTAACTGTATGTGAAACAAGGATCACAATGTTTTCTTTCCTGGATTTTTGCAATGTAACACAAAGGCTAACACATACTACGTGTTTCATTAAAAAATCTGCAAATACTATTTGATTATGGATATGGTCTATTTTCAAAAAATGAATAAGATGTTTTAAAAAAATTTACCCCTATAATTTACATGTAGCCAGGCATAAGCTTGAAAAGTAGTTGTTTATGTCAGTTCTTAATATGTGGAGAGACACTGTACTTCCATGGGAAGTGCCTCTAAAACACGTAGAAAGGATTATGTAAGTTATGTGCTGTAAATAAGGAAATAAAATAGGAAATTCAGCTTTCATGTAGTTTAATCCTTACAGAAAGGAGCCGCATTCTGACTAGAAAGTCTGAAATCTCAGATGGCTTCTTAGTAAATAATAGTTGCTCCCTCTCTGCATACTAAGAATCCTGGACTCTGGCCTCATCATAGCTCAGCAAATGGCAACCATATCCGGGTTTCCTTGCCTCTCTCACCCACTGGGCTGAGAGCTCAGTGAAGTGAGGTGTTCTGGGTTTTATTTTATATCCACAGCATTTCTCACAGTGCCTGATGTTAGTGCGCACTTAGTATGTGAATGAGTGGATGGTGAATGGGCAGATGGATGGATGGATGGATGATAGATGGATAAACAGACGGACAGATGGATGATGGATGAATAGATGGATAGATGGCCCCTTTCCCAGCTGCAGACTGCTGCCTGATCATGTGGGCTGATTTCTTGACTTTTCCCTTTGTTTGAATTCCAATGGGCCAACTTCTAAAAGACAACTTGCAGCAGATAATTTATGGATTGACTCAAGTACCTATCGATTTATCTTCTCTCCTGAACCTCTGAAAGAAAACTTTAAATTCATGGTCTTCCTGAGGTTCGGTCTTGCCCTAATCACTTAAATCCTCATTCTTTATTAATTTGAGCCTTGAGCATACTCACAGCAGTTTTTTTCTAAAATACTTTTTTCCTGTGCTGTTAAAATATATTCCTTATACGTGTGTTTATGTTATATGTATGTGTGTGTATGTATATGTGTGTGTATATATATACATGGAATATTATTGTATAGGTCTAATAAAAATTTAATCTTATACATATTAAGTCATGCACAGCTGAAACAGACTTTGCTCTTCTTTAGCATTCTATAGCTATGTTTTCAAAGGTAGTTTAAGGAAAAAAGACAATGTAGAAAAGGTATTAAAGCAGAAAGGTGGCTGTGTGGGCTTTTATTCCTGACCTCCTCACAGTCATCATCCTGACTGCGAGCTTCCTTTCAGGACATTTCGTATCCTCTTCCCATAGTCATTTGTGTGGTGGAGATAAGGAGCGTGCACGAAACCAACTGCCCCCAGTGCTGTTTCCTGCTTTCCTTTCTTCTCGGTGACCATTCCTTCAGGATTTGGAGATTTGAGTTCAAAAATAGACTTTAATTCACTGGGCATCAAACATTTAGTCTTAACACTCCCCAGCAGCTGCCAGAGTCAGAGGGAACTAAATGTGATGTCAAAAGATTTCAATATAATCCCCTCGAAATGACTAGATGGTGTCCTATGTTACTTGAACTTGCATTAACCCTCCAAATGCAAGGAGATCGCTGAACATCACGATATATGATTCTGTCTTCCCAGAAGCACCCCTTCCCCTTTTTTCCTGCTTCGACCTTTGCAAGAAGGAAGAAAAAAATTGGTGTCTTATTTAAATTATTCATGCCATTTTCTGTTCTGCCAATTCCAGCACACATTTGAAATCATTAATATGTCATGACTTTCCTTCATCTAGCTTTCTCAAATTTTTTAAAATTGTGAAGCACCACAAAAAGGCATTGAGATTCCTTCACAAGGATATTATATTTATATTTTTAGTTCGCTCTTTTCAGTCTTCTTAGGACATGTTTAGAAGTCCTAAATGCTCGATGATGTGGACACTGAAAATTGTCCCCGTTCGCGGGGCTGTGGTGAGGGACGCGACTCGGCGTACGGTGGCACTTTGAAATGAAGCTGCACGGTCGGACAGAACTTGAAGTCCCACAGGAATAAATATCTCATCCACTTGCTACAGCCTTTTAAGCATCAAAATAAGATACACCATTTGGATACGCTGAGGGCAGTCTCATCCCAATGACCTTTTCACCCATTCACTAAAACTAGCAATCTTCCTTCTCCAATGAACTTCTCATGTGCTCGGTCTGTGCCAGGTCTTGCGCTGACACTCAACAGAGAGCAGGGCAGGCAGGGTCTCCGTCCTCATCGATCTCTTTACTATGATCATCCGGATCGCTGCAGCATAAGGAGTCTGAAACTGAGCCCAAAGGCATGAGATCACAGAAAATACCAACTAGGAATGAGCAGGTATTTAACTCATGGAACTAAAGTGGAATTATCTAGTGAGATGGAGAAGATTATAGGAAGAACAAGATTGTAACAGAAAGATTAGAAATCGGTGCTGGGCTTGCTTGATATACTAGGTAAACATCTGGGTAGAGGTGTTGAATAAGCAGCTGGATATGTGAATCTGGGTTTGGGAGGGGATGTTTGGGGGCCTAAAGATACCTGTTTGAAAGCAGTCAGCATGTGGATGGATTTAAAGCCATGAGACTGGATTAGATCACCAAGGGAGTGAGTGTGGACAGCTGAGAGCAGGGGCTGAAGGACTTACAAAGATTGAGAAGATGAGGAAAAGCTAAGTGGTTATCAGGACTAGGGTCCTGGAAGCAGTGAAGACAGGACATTATTCTTCCCTTTAATCTACCTCAGGCATTCTCAAATTTTAATATACTTAAGAATATCTGAACGTACTATATAAAATTGGGTTCACTGTACTGGGTTTACAATTTAAGGGATTTTCAATAGTTATTTGTACTGTCTGCCATTTTTCACATTGCTCACTGCCTTGAGAATCTAACCTTGCTCCTCAGCCTCTGAATTAGAAGTGAGTCCATGATATTGTCATCTGGATATCAAGATCATAGAAGGGGGACTGTGAAAAAACCAGATATCATGTTTTCTTTTCTGAATCAGAAAGAATGTCAGTATTAGGAGCTGCAGAGTTTTATGAAACAATTCACACATTTTCCATTATGAGTCGGGGCTTCTGCTCACCTCTCTCCACATTGACAGGCAATTTGCTGCTCTTTCTAGGTAAGTAACTGTGGGAGACAGTGGGCCAGGCACCACGTGTGGGACATTTGCCAGACTTTGATGGCATTAGTCTACAAGCCGCTGGTTCTGCCAGGACAATGCTGGAAGCAAAACAGCCTTTAATGAGACCCTGGAAGCTTCGTAGCTGTAGATCAGGGTGAAGGGCTTCATGTGGACAATGACTCCTGATTCCACGTGTCCGTCCTGGGTTCCAGCTCCGTCTCCTGGAGAACAAACCTATCACCATAGTAACTGCATCCACATAATGTACCTCCCAGTGGCCCTCGAATCCTTTCAGTCGCTTCTCTCCCGTGCCGACAGCACTTATTAATTGAAAATCAGATCTGACAATTAGCTTGTCTTCAGGAGGCTAATATCTCTTTAATCCCCACTGTTGCACTTATGACTAGAAGCTTCAGGACCCTCAACACCGTTTCATGAAGAGTTAAATGACATTATGGCAGCAGGAAACTTCTGCCAATAAAATAAAAATCTAAACTGGTTGCCTTTTATTATCACTTAAATTATTCTCTCCACTTGACATGGATTTATTGGTCAGTTTAGATTCTCTGACAGATTTGGTTGTAGTCACACAGAGCGTGACTAACAGCCTTGACTACACGCCTGTAAATGGAGCATGATGTGCGTGTACATTATTGCCATCTAATAATATCTGTGGGCTAATTATATAAAAGCTAGAGTAAATGAACACCGAAATGAACGTGACTGTCATGCACGAGTCCAGATGTGCTTCGGAGGCCGACCTGGGCTTTCAGGTGGAGCTGGTGTAATTGTGGAGTCAATGACCTATGTCTCGAACCGTTTTTTAGTACCATTTCTGAGGGTGGTCACTTGCATCTCTTTCTTGATGATTCTTAATCTCTTCAAAGTTAATTTTAGCCAAAAAAAATCGATGTAAGGTTTCTGGCCTTTTTAAATATGTGTAGGCTTATAATACAGCACATGAGGTAATCCAAGGGAAATCCATGACATTTCTAGTCATGTATTTGGTGTACATTTGAGACTGGCTGGGTGCTCAGGGAAGACCCCTCCCCACTCACACACTGTGAGCACAACAGGGTAGGCCATGCGACTCAAAGGTCCCCAGATGTCACTGGAAGGAAGTGAACATTTGAGAACACATCGCCACGTGGGCTGTGTGGAGGGGAGGCAGCTCTAGGAGCAGAAGACCTGGCTTGGAATCCTGCCCCTGACACTCTGAAGCTGTGTGACTGGGAAGTTTACAAACCTCTCTGAGCTTCAATCTCTACATCTGTAATATGGAGACAATACCTTATATTCAAGACCTGAACCAGCTAATGACAATAGTTTTATGCCAGATGTTTTATATTCAATTTTTCATAAAACTTTTGAAGCAGGTATAATTATTACTCTTCTCTTGCAGATGAGGAGGATGAAGATCAGAGAATTGAAATGACTTGCTCAAGGTTACACATCGAATAAATGGTAGTCAGAATTCAAACCCAGAACCCACTCTCTTTACTACATCGCGGTGCCCTGAAGAACAGCTCTAAGTGACTGGCAGCACAGCCTTCTTGTTTTATGAAAAGAGGCAGTTAAAGGGCAGGGGGCATGGCTGGGCCCACCATTTCTGATCAGCACTGCTCACTGTCACTGACTGGCAACAAGGCAATGTGTCTCTTTGAATGTATGCAGATTGCCTTTGTATGCTTTATGAGGAATTCTCTTCCTTAAAGTCATGGACCCTGTTGAAAGTAGCTTCATTTTTTAAGGAGGTAGTAACTGAAATTGAAGTGTCTTGTAACTCCATCCATATCCACATCCAAGCCCCACATGGACCTTTACTTTCTCCTCTTACCTCCCTGGAACTCACATACACTCAGCTCCTCCTCTCACCTGCTTCCACTTCCTGCCTTCGCACAGACCCATATCCTCTGATTATGGGCACGCAGACACATACAGGTCTATGCATGCTGAGGGAAAGGAAGTGGAGCCATCACTGGTCATCCCAGTGGCACTCTGTGGATAGTGCATTGTAGAACATAAAGCATTAGAATTGAAAGAGACCTTAGAGATAATCTGAGCCAACCACCCAATTTTATACATGAGAAAACTGAGGTCCAAGGTCCAGAAAGTTCAGTGGGTCTACAGAGTCAAATAGCTGCAAATGAGAAGTGAGTGATGATGAACCTGAGAGCAGGAAAAGTGAACTGGCCAATGGGAGAGGGGGCGAGGGTGGCTGCCATGAGATGAGAATGTGGTGCCAGGTAGTAAAAGGCAGTTCATTTGTGACAAATGTTAAGATTCCCTAACTCATAAGGTAGTTGGCGTCTGTGGGGAGGCGGGGTATGTTTCTCTGATATCTTTGTGTAATTTACATGGGACCATTGTCCCAATTATTTATGTTAGCAATATAAAGAACAAAATTCTATAAAATAAGAATGTTAAAAGCAGGAAATAGTGACCAACACAAAATATTAAAAGCATTTTTCCAAGGACATATGATGGTATATATGGTATTTTCCTTAGCCAAATCCAAGATTAGATTCTTAAATTGATCACTGTTATAGAGATAAGAGTTCATGATCGTTAGATGTTAACCCTAAACAGTTAATTTTAGAGATCACTTCATCCTTATTCTTATCCCGATCTCTATCATGACATTTTTCGATTTAAGTGAAACATTTTAACTAAAAAATTCTCCCTGTTGTTTCTTTTAAAAAGTTCCAGTTCTCTGAATTGCACAAATAACACATATTTTTACCATGTCTCATCCTTTACATGGCTGCCTCATTCTTGGCCTTCAGGTTTCAGCTCAGATGTCATTTCTTCTGAGAGGTCACTGCACTCCCCTCCACTCACCTAATCCCTGTAGTCACTTTCCTTCATATCACCCTTAGTGTGTCTTTCATGGCGCTTATTATCGGCTACAATGATCTCGTTGACTTAGCTGCTCCTTTATTTCTCCCCTATTAGGATACAAGCTCCCCTGGGCCGGGAACCACCCCGGGTGACCACTTGGCAGAGCAGTTCCCCAGTGAAAACAGTGCAGGGTTACTGCTGGCTTAGGTGAGGCTAATTTTCAAAACTCAAAAATTAGTAGTGACTGTGTTGGCTTAATTTCCTTTTAAGTTTAGGTACTTCTTAACAGGGTTATCACTACAGTAAATGTGTTAAAGACCACCAATAACTGCCTGAGCAAAACATAATAAACGCAAATATAATATTTCCTCCAATCATGCCCAATTAATATCTTGAGGATTCCGACAAAACCTAATAAAGAAGGTAGCTTGAAAACGGAATAAACCGCTCTGTTAAGTAAATATGGGCCAACTATACAAAAAAGTAGCAAAAGCACATTTTATCTCTTAAAATTAAATTGTAATATGTATACTTTTGCTATACTTATGGTAATATTTTGAGTAGATTAACAATAAAATGCTTTCGAACTTGCTTTATGGTAGAGTTTGAGTAAAATAAAAGTTTGCTTACTAAAGAGTAACAGAAAATGATAAGAAAAATTGGTTCTAACGCTTTCATAATTATAGTTTGCCTTTTTATCTTGCAACTGCTCTTTACAGTGGTACCAGTGGAAATTGTTAAACGTTTAGTGCACTTATAGAAACGAAAATGCATTTTAATGTGGGTGAAGCAATAACCAAACAACTATGTTGTCAGCGATAATGATAGTGAAATCGTAGGATGTTGCGCTCTTACAAATGGGAGAAGTGATGGCCTCTGTCTTTGTTATAAACTCCTGAAGGGAGTTTAGTTGTCTATATTGTTCACTTATGGGAGAGTCAAATGCTTGCTGACATTTCTAGATTTAACTGAAACACTTTACTAAAAATTTCTCCCTATTGTTTCTTTAAAAAATTTCCAGTCCTCTGAATTGCAAAAATAACACGTATTTTTACAATAGCTCAAATAAGAGTGAAGTATCTAGATAAAATTCATAGTCTTTGCTTCCCCTTCTAATTCTACTCTTTTCATATAATCTATGATAAATTTTTAGGTTATAAATTGTATATTTTCTCCTTTCTTATATAAATGTAAACATTATAATAATAAAAAGAATAGCAAATAACACTCTTGTAGTGCTGAGGATACATTAGGTATTTTTTTTGAGGATCGGACATATGTCATGCTATACATCGAACCCTATAAGCACAAGTATTAGCCCCATTTTATAGATTAGGAAGCTGAGGCACAGAGAGATCAAATAATTTGCTAAAGATCACACAGCTAGTATGTGGCCGACATAACATTCAAATGTAAATTAGTCTTAATTACCAAGCTACACTTAGTAATCTTACACTTAGCTTTTCTGCTTGGTATATGTAAAAGCGATTGTACCATGTGTTTCTTATAACTTTTTGTATACCTAACAAAATATTATCGACCCCTTTCCAGTGCATTGAAGGCAGATCTGAGATATTTTTGTGGTTGGTGGCACTCTTTTAGTCATGTGGATGTATCATTCGTTAACTACTCTTCTGTGATAAGCACGCAGATTGTTTCCATTTTCTTGCCATTACAAGTAACAGACAATAAACAGCCTTGTACATAAATCTCTGTGCACTAGAACTTCTATTTTTTTCCAGAATTATGCTTTTGGGGGTCAAAGACTGTGCACATTTTAAATCCTAATAAATACTACCTGTTTATCTTCCTCAAGGGTGGAAAAAATTTATAGCTGTATCAAGAGCGAATCAGGGTCCTTGCTCTCTAAACCCATTCCATGACTTTTCTCATTACCTAATACTTTGAATAATATTAATTTTGTGAATATGTGTCTTCTATGACATCTCTTTTATAGTTTGATATCATGTCTTATTCCTGAGAAAACATTGTGGGCTAGTCATAAACCGATTATCTAAACACAAGTAAAATAGTTAATTGGTGGAATTATAAATGGCAGTTTGGAATTTTCCCCCTTTTCCTGATTTCAATTGTGCAGTTCTTGTTTTTCCCTGCCAACAGTGTTCATTTCTTATTATTCATTCTCTTCCATCTCTATCATGCTCCAGGGAAGACCAAGAGGGGATAGACCACCATCTGTCCTGGATAGTTTATACCAGATGATCTTTCAAAGTCCCTTCCAGCTCAATGATTTTGTGAAAACATGAATTAAAAAAAAGTCAAGTTACAAACTCCAGGATGCTGGCTTGTGATTTTATAGGGCTTGCGAGTGGTTCTATATATATATTTAAAAATGTAGCCACGCTACTAAAACAAGTGGAGTGTGCCCATACCTTGGGAAAATAACATTTCTGGAAATATGGCAGCAACCAGAACTATCTGGAGGATGTGTATTCAGGGTTGTTTTAGGTGACACAGGACACTTGGACTTTTTCCACTTTGTCCTACTGTTTTGACTCAAATGACACTTTAAATATAAATATTTTAATCAGAACTATAACAACACTGATGAATTTTCATTGAGAAAACTCTTCCTAAATGGAATTCATTAAAGCCGATGTAAATCCTTCAATCAATTTTCCATATGATGTAGTTACATCATATCTGTTTTGTTCAATTATAATTTTTATTTAACTGAAATTGGATTAGATTCAATTCTTTTCCATTTAAATTGAACAGATCAGATTCTTCAGTTAATTTTCTGTCTATATAAAATTGTATTGATTCTATCTTCCGTCATTTTTTTCATGGCCATTATTTCTGCAAAATTTATTTTTTGAGTCTACTTTTGCGAATCTAAATTTTGTAATGAATATTTGGTTCTTTTGCCATTTTTATTCAACATCAATTTTACAATGTACAGTTTTAGCCTTTTGTCAGTTTTGTGTTGATTTTTTTCAACCACTGATCTTCACTTTTTAATATGAATTTGAATAAAAGATTGGTTTACATTTATCTCCTAGCTAATCCATGATAAAATTGTAAACACTTTTTTGATAAAGAGGGAGAGAGAGAGCAATAGAGAACAGAGACTGAGAAAGCCAGAAGAAACCTCCTCGGTCTGAGGAATCGCTGTTCAGCTCTTGAATGCACAGAGGGGCCAACATACCCGCAGGTATAAAAGGATAGAGGCCAACGGTCTTGGTGTCAAAATGGCAGAATCAAACCGTCTTGTTTTATTGTTGCTGAAGTGAATGCAGATTTTAACTCTCCAACTTCTCTCCTTGGAATCCTCTCTCCAGGGTTCTTTACCAGAATAAAGTCCCATTCTGTTGGTCTTCCAGAAGTCAGGAAGGTGGGGGTGGGGTATGTTAATTAGGATTAGCTTCAGGCCTTAGTGACAGAAAATCCAAAGCAACTAGATGGAACTTTTCCCCCTCTCCTACAAGAAATCGAGGGGAAGGCAGTCTAGAGTGTTATGTAGAACCCCGAGAGCTGAGCTGTGGAAGCGTGCTGCCTGGGAGAGGGACCCTGCCACAGCTGGAAGCAGCCTGCCAAGACCGAGAGGGAGTGGGGAGGAATATTCCCACTCTGCTCGCTCTCTTCTCACTCCCTGGTCTGCTACTGTGTTTTACTGGTGGTATCTTGGTGTAACTAAGCCAAACGGCAAGGGAGCGTGGCAGAAGCTGCCCGCAGGGATCAGCTTCCAGGGCACAGAGAAAGGCAGGAAATGGATTTGGGGATGTGTGTTCAATTAAAGACTATCGAGGAAGGAAGACATAAACTGACTTATCAACAAGACGAGACAATGCTCAATGAGTACCACAAGAAAAGTATCAGTCTCTATAATAATATTATTAGCTTCCATCGATTGAACCGTTGTTATGTGCCTAGTGCTCTGCTAAACATATTCAAGGTAGTATTCCATTCAGTCTTCATGATCATCTAGGCATAACTGTCCTTATTTCAAGAGATGGGAAACCAAGGAGGAGAGATGCAAGGACTTGCTGGAGTTTATACAGCAGGTGGTAGTGACAGGTCCCAAGTCATGCTCTCTACCATCATGTGATTTCTGGCCTGTTGTAGGTCAGCAGGACTAGATGACTTCAGGGTGGAGGTGTGCGGCTGCCTCACTCTAACTTTCTGTCAAAGGTAAGGCCAACCTGTTTTCTCCCATTTTTCCAAAGAAGAGAAGTTGGGGGCCAGGAATGGAAAGCTGTGTGCTTGGATCATGTAACAATTCCAGCTTTCCCCCTTCCATTCCTGTTTTCTTCAGGAGGCTCTTATAGTTTCCTCCCTCAGCATTGGCTTAGCCGCCACTTTTCAGAAAATTCTGAGCCATGGGCAGGTCCATCTCATTGGTCTGGTGGGATTTAGGAGAAGTACTTTGCCTCTTGCCCGCCTCATAGCCTATTTTCAGGCAGAGATTTCTGGATAAATCAGTTTCCCCATGACCCTACTATAGGAAATAGAGCCTATTTGTCTGGGGGACCTTCTTGAAGACAGGAAATATTTAAAATTGTATTTAAAATTGTAAAATCTTCCCTGCCTCTCAAAGAGACCAAATTGAAAACAATACTGATTTAGTTCTGGTGGTTTTCCATTTTTTGTTTCTGTCAGCAACTACATGCAGTTGAGCTTCTAGACAGGACGTAGGAAAATGAACAGTGCTGAATAATTGTATTATCTCAGACCAGTCCAGTGAGTAAAAGTACTAAAAAGCATTGGTACATTAGCTATAATGGCTTTCCAGGGCAAAGTGCAATCGCTATGAAGACATACAATTAGCAGTCATTTGTTCTGACGGACACTACTGGCCAGCGCTTCATACAGGGACAGAGCTGTCATGGAGTTGCTTTTCCATATGAAGTTACCTGTTATCACTGGAGATTCTCACAGGTGCATGTCCCTGTATTCACAAGGAACCTGAAGATGATCTACTTTCCTTTCCCCCACGGCTCCATCTCTCTCCTATTCAATGACAAGGTGTCTGAAAGAGCACTGGGCACTTGGGGTCTCACCCTATTTCCCATTCAACTCTCAACTCTCTGGCAGGTTGACCTCTCCTCCAGCCTCCCCGTCTCTCCATTGAACTCATTTCACTTATGACCTCGGAAGTATTTGTCATCGTCCAACACTCCTTTATTTCGGGATTTCTCTTTCCTGTTGGCTTTCTCTGACAGCACCCTCTTCTGATTTTCCTCTGCCTGCCTCTCTTTCACTAACTTCTCCTCTATGTCTGCCCCTTAAATGTTGACTTCCTGTTTCTTTCCTTGACTGTTGACTCACCTCACTTAATACCCTTTATATATTCAGTCTCAGTTGCCTTATCTTCTAGTCTTTACCCAACAAAAAAGATTAAGAGCTTCTAATCTCTAGCCCAGATTTCTCTGCTGTGTTCCAGACTATAAATACCTGGCGTCCTTACTGGATGTAGCATATAATGCTGATGCTCTGTCCAAAACCCCTTGAGACTCTTTTAGTATTTCTGTGTGTCACAGCTCCCCACCCTGCTCCTCAAACTTGACCTTGTGGCTCTTTTTCAGAGGACTTATCTCAGATTCCTTGAACAGCTATGCCTACAGGCAAGGAGAGTTGTAACTTCCTGGGAGTTTATGTGCTTGCCCACAGGTCTGTTCCATTGCCAACTCCTTGTTGGGTGGGGAGTATGAGCATCCAGCTCCCTTGTAGTGAGTGGTGTGTTGGGTCTGCCAGGAAGTAGATGCCAAGATGAAATTAGAAGTCTGAGTAATTTTTGGAGGATAATGCCTATGAAAGGTAAAGGACAGAGAGAGCAAGACAGAAAGTTTAGATCATAACACAAGTCTGACAACTGTGAAAAGGGAGAAAGAAAGGAGGAGGATTGGGTCGAATGAACCTCAGACTGCTGTGCAGCACTGAGGAAGTCTTGGCCTGTCCGGTGGGGTGCAGGAGTCCCGGAAGTGGCGAGTCATTACAATTATACCTCTGTGCTCAGTTGTTGGCTGGAGGCTGCCTGGGAGGCGCATGGTCTCAGCTGGAAATTTGAGGCTAAAAGCACCAACAGCTAACTGTTAACAGCTAATCTCATTCCTTGTGGAAGGTTGTCTCTTGAAAAGAGATCTGAGCTACTTGCTGGATTCCATGGCTGCCACAGGTGAAGAAGCTGTGAGAGGTATCCTGCCCATCAGAATTCAGGCTAAAGCCTGTGTTCTATGGAACTTTTGCCAGAGATCATATTCTTATTTCCCCTCCCCTGTACTGTTTTCCCCCCTTCCTTACTACTTTCCCTTGGTAGCACTTCCTTTATAAATAATTTGCACATGATTCTTGACTCAATCTGTTTGGGGAACCGAACCTAAGACATGGACATGTCCGTTTAAATATTCTACATCAGTGGTCTCCAACCTTTTTAGCACCAGGGACCGGTACTCCTATGAGAGTTTAATGCCTGATGAGCTGAGGAGGAGCTGAGGCGGTGATGCTAGTGCTGGGGAGTGGCTGCAAATACCGATGAAGCTTCGCTCACTCACCCGCTGCTCACCTCCTGCTGTGGGGCCAGTTCCTAACAGGCCACATACCGGTACCAGGCCACGGCTTGGGGGTTGGGGACTCCCGTTCTACAGAATCTCTAAAATACAGCCTTATCAAAACTGACACATCATCTTCTCACTTAAAATTTCCCTTCTCCACAGCAAGGGGCACCTCTACCCATACATTCACCCAAGCTTGCAGTCTGGGCACCACTTTTTGATCCCTATCTTCATTCTGTACAACCCAAACACAAATCCTGTTTCTTTTCACTCATTAATATTTCTCGAGTCCATAATCTCCTCTTCATTCCTACTGACATGGGTACTATACTGATGTCTCTTTGCTGGACTATGGCAACAGTTCTCTCACTAGTCTTGGCCTCCAGGATACTGACCCCCAAAACATCCTCTACACTGCAGGCAGAAGGAGCTACCTACACATACAGACAGAAGGAGCTACCTAAACATATGGGGCGGGCGGAGTGTACCTCGTGGAGGCAGAATCTGTAAACTGTTGGAAGAGTACAGTGGTCATTCTGGAGGCTGCAAACAGTTTTCCCATTCTCCAGTAGGAAATGGAATTTACTTTGAAAATAGCCTATCACTTTGTTCTGGAAAGAACCTTTTAAGTTGTTTCCTTTGGTTATATAGATATAAGGCAAGAATCAACCCACTGTTTTTGTAGAAGTCAATGTGATGGGCACTTATTGACTCATCAAAGTGCTAGGGCTTAGATACCATCGGTAACTATAATAGGCAGCATTCCTTGTTTCAGATAAGTCTAATCAGAGCTCCAACTGGGGTGGGAGGATATTAAGTGGAAGGAAGGCTCTTTTTCCCATGTTCATGCTTGAGTCATGGCTTCTCCAACTCTGGCCTATATGGATTGTCTTGTCCTCTTAACAATTTCTAAACATGAAAACTACCTCAGCCTTTTTTCCCCATTAGAAGAGTGATTAGATAAAACAGAAAATAAGATCAAGGCAATGATTGGTTAAGGTGGATATTCTCTACCTCAAACTTTTGGAAGCTGCTAGCCTAGCTACACTTTGGAGACCAGTTAGTCGGAGAGATATCAAAATTCAGGTTAATGGTCTCATTACAGTCTTTTCCCCCAACTAGAATGTTAGCTCCTGGGGCAGGGGGTAGGAGTCGGGGAGGATCTTTGTCTGCAGCAGTTTTTATTCCCCAAAGTTTCTAGAATATGGTGAGTGTTCAATATTTTTATCTGATTGGTAATCTGACTCTTTCTACTCCATGTTGCAGAATGCTTGTACTTCAACTGCCACAAGATAACACCAAACTTGAAGAAACAAGGAAAATAGGAATAATCTTATAACTTTGTAAAATAATTTAGCTAGCTTTTAATGTGAATTTAGTGGGCATTATTTGATCTGCAGAATTATGTTCTACTTTTTTTACTTTTGGAGCAATAAGTACCCTTATGGACCTGTTTATTGATCAGTGTGAGATAAGTGTTTTAGCTAATCTTGTTTCAATCCTTCTGTGGTCGTCATTGCAAAAGAAAAGTGACTCATAAAAATCTCCGAATGAATCAAGAAAATAGATCAAGAAGGAATGTGGTCGATACATTTATTCACATTAGCATTATAGATAATCTGAACTAAGTAGAGAAAATCACTTGTTGCAGAAATTCAGTCTGTAATGTATACCCAGGTATTTACATAGTGTCTGATTAGTGACAAACTAGTTTTAACATGTTTGGTAGGCTGCAATGATGGGCTAAAGCTAGCAATGTGAAATTCAATGTGGACAAATGAAAAATACCAAAATCCAGGGAGATGTAGTTTCACTTAAATAGACAATTTAAGAGATTTAGTTTATTCGAAGCTCGATAAATCAACAATGCAATTTTGCGGCTGAGATATCGAATTCTATCTTAAGGTACATTACTAGAACTATTGTGCCTGAGAAAATGTGTGGACTGGTTGTAGTTTCTGTGAGCATATCAAACCATACCTGGTGTGGCTTTTAAAGATAGACATTGACAACCTAGAAATTTTCCTATGTTGAATGGGAAAAGTGAAGAGTGTTCAAATCCACTGCAATTGCTATCAGTTAATGGGAACTGTGGTGAGGTGCACTCTCTGCCTTGTTTGCCTGCCTTTGCCTCTAGATAGAGGAAGTAGAGAGATAAGATAGGTCTCTTAGTCAAACCATAAACATCAACAGATATTGGATGAGAAGAGAGAGAACCTAGGCCTGCATAAAGCAATATATAAAGGGCTATTTATATGTAGTAACATACATTAAACAAGTCTAAAGAAGAAAGCATCAATTAGAAAGGTGGAACATGGAAGAAAATGAGTCATAGAGAAAACGGTTGGTCATGCCTAGACAAACCCAGTCCAGGGCAGAAGGGGGTCTAAAGTCACAGAGTTTTGCAGATAGTCAAGGACATATTTATTATGATTGAAGACTACAACTAGCTCTTGTGGCCTGAATCCATTAGACATTTAATCATCGAGTTTCTTGTGTCCTGATTATGTGCTCACCAATCTACCTTTTGTTTAAAACTGACTTCCCATGTAGGCTTGCCTACAGGGAGGGAACGTGCTGGTGTGCCATCTGAGTATGCTGGGATGTATGACAGTGATAGCTGTCATTGTTAACGAGTCTGTTGGCACTGTATATCATGGGCTTGGCTAATGTGAGTCTGTCTCAGGGGGTCAGAGCTGCTCTTGATGTGCTTATAGAATCTGGTTTTAGAAACTGCAACGCTGAGCCACAGACTCTGGATCATAGCAAATTTGTCAAAGTAACAAATTCTACTTCATCGAGAGTTCTTGAGAAACAGGAAACTCTTCTGGACATCAGAACAATAACCTTCTTGTGAATACCTGTAGCCGGTATTATCATTTGATTCTTAGATATTGCTTCATTAAACCTTGACTTCTCTCCTTGAAAGAGATGAACTTGATTTATTTTTGTATCATTTACAATATCAAGCACATAGAAGTTTCACCACCCTAGACCTGACTATCACTCTTCTTCAAGTTCATTGCTTATTTACTTTTTCATCCCTCTACCTAACTGAAACAAACAGGACTAGCCTCTACCTCAGCACTTACCTCACCCCACTCAAGCGCAGTTATTCTACTGAGTACTACAGCCATCTCTCCAGGCTCCTTATACGCTACGCTGCAGACCCCATGCTCTTGTTTCTGTTCCTGAGTCTTTGTACTCATATTCTCTTCCATCTGCTAAGTACCCTTGGCTTGCTGACTTCCATAAGATGATCCACGATACCATCTCTTCCATTGGCTCTACAATCTGTGATCCATGGAGAAGTAGTGCTCTGTCCTTGAGTCTAAGCCAATATTTTATACCCTCAGATATTCCATTTGTTTTTTATTTCCAGCCACACCTTAGAGCTTCTGAACCTCTACTTGTCTGGGATAGTGATTGGGTAATGCCTTCTATAAAGCCCTGCACATGGTAACCCTTCCTCTAACGTTTGCTCATTGACTGAATAAATTAACCACATCATTTGAATAATCTATAAATATTTTGGAGAAAAATGAAACAGGGATGAGAAAGCTTAGGGAGATGCAGTTGAAGTTTTCATGCAGTGAGTGTTATGTTTTGTGAAGAAGGAATCATGTTTGTTATGCATTGAGCCTGAGGGAGTGGCAGAGAGAAGTTTCGTGGAGGCAGAGAAGAGTGTACATGTAGGGGCAGGGGTCTGGACTAGATACTGTCATTCTTCCTTAGAACACAGAAATGCAAAGACGTTGGTAACAGTATTGCTATTATCACTACTCACAGTAATATTATTATTACACTGACATTAAAGTTTATTTAGCACTTTATAGTACATGAAGAGCTATTTATATGTATTAGATCATTTTATCCTCCTGAAACACCATGAGGTAATTTTTATCGTGCTTTGCTATTTTACGTACAGGGAAACAGAAGCTCCAAAAAGTTAAAAATCATTGATCACGGAGTCAGTAAATGGCAGAGATGGGATTCAAATCAGGTCCTCTGGCTCTAAATCTCCTCCCCTACGTTTCTCTTTGGCTGTACTGTTCACACAATAAAGCTATAAAAATGAACTCTGTTTGGAGACCCAGCTCAAGTTGAGATCATAAGTGTTAAAAATCATTTAAAGTAAACATGCAACAAAATAATTTCCTTCTTCTGCTTTAGTGTGGACTTCCTTTGTGCTATAATAAAATGTCCATAAAGAATTTAGCACCCATATTTTCTTTTCTTAGAGACTGCAATTTGTTTCTCTTCTTCGGCAGGCTATCCACATGGAGAGTGGGCCTTTGAGTATTTCCCAGTGCGCTGCAAACTGCACGCACACCACCCATCTGGGTGAATTACACTCACTCAGGAGCCAAGGCAAATGTCAGACATTGGTCCCAAAATGTATGCTTGCAATCTTTCCGAATTTCCTTTGAAACATTATCCTATTTGGGTGTCATTTCTGAGCTAGGTTATGGGATATGGTTGCCATTTTCAAATGAAGATTTGAAAATAAAAAGCTTTATTTGAATCCAGCCACAGAAAACCATTTAAACTCATCTCCGTGAAACTGATGTTAAAATTTAAGAGCATAATTGTACTAACTTTGAACAAATGAAAATCTATCTTTGCTGCTCCCAAAATCATTAATGCTGAATAATTAATCATCCAAAAGAATATAAACTCGAATAAATAATAAATGATTCTAAAAACAGAACTTAAAATTTCTGTCAAAATTACAGGTTGGAGGGAGGAGATAGATATAGGAATATAAACCAAAATAGGAAATTTCATTTCATAATTTGATGCCGATTCAACAACACCTATTGAACGGACTATGTGCCAGATCACGTCTTCGCATTTTTTGCATTTGTTTTCTTAATCAGTTCTCCCAATAAATCTGTGAGGTAGGTATTATTTCTCTCATTTTCATATAAGAAAGCTGGAGCTTATATTTCAGGCATCTTTTTCAAGGTCACATAAATAGTAAGTGAAAAAACACCAAAATCAGATTCTATGTCAAATGTTGGTTCCCTATGACACACTACTTTACAAACAGATTATGCAGATTTAACCATCGTCTTTCTAATGCTGGCAAGAACTGCTTCAAAACAGATTAACCTTATATGTATTTTGGTTCAGAGGTAGCTATCAGTTGGAGAGTCTGATCTTTTGCAAACATTTATCAGTCTTCACCGGCAGGGCGTGTGGATCTTCCCGGCCATTCAATCGTTGGTGAAGCCAACAGCCAGGGAAGCTGTGTGTCTCAGGGAGCCTCTCTGCATTTTGGATTACAAGGCTGTACCGTGTCTCTGTCAGACATTTTTGAAGAAGCAGCTAAAGATTAAAATTCAGGCTCAGGTTTCTTAAAAATTAAGGCAGAGAGCCGTAGAAGAGTCAGTTGACTATCCCTGCTTTTCTTTCGTGTACACATACACACTGTCACACAGAATTTAATCTGGCCATATATGGATAGAAAACTAATGTTCCCTGCTTCCCTCTCAGGAATTAGATAAGATTTATCCCCAAAGATGGAGGGCAGAGGATTACCCAAATCATCAAATGGAGAAGATTAGACTTGACCCCCCAGATGCAGAGACTTGCATTGTGGAATTGACCCTGAGAAAGGATTTGCGGATCTATCATACACAGTTGCTGGTAGAATCAGGATTAGAGGACCTCAATTTCTCATTTGTACCTCAGAGCTCAGATAGCTTCAGACCCTGGGAATCGATGTTCCATACGCTGGGAAAGTTCCCGTTTATAGTTGCCAAATTTTTTTTGTCTTTAATCTCTAAAATAGAAGAAGCGTCAGAGCATCATTTACTTCTATGAAGTTAAATAAAATTAAAGTATGGGAGATAACTGGTATTCATCAATGGAAAATACTAAACATTAACTCTAGAAAAGATACTAGGGACTAAAGGGGAAAAAAAGAGATACAAATCATAAACTTTAAGAAATTTAAAAAGTAGCAAAAATATTTGCCATTTAATGGGTATCTGCTATGTTCTGGGCACTGTACTAAGGGCTTTATAAACTTTCCATCTTCACAACCAATTTAAGAGGTTATTAGTGGCCTATTTTGCAGAATAGGAAACTGAGACTCAGAGGTTAAGCAAGTCAATTCTTCGAGGTCACACAGCCAGTTAACGATGGGGTAGAGACTAGAACTCTGGTTTAAAGTCCAGCACACCACACTGCCTTCCAATCTAGGTAGAATGACTAATGTCTGTGAGGAAGGTCTATAATGAAATAACATCAATTTCTAAAATCCATAGACTCATATGGCTCTCTTTAATATGTGAATTGTTTATATACTAATTAGAAAGATGCTGTCAATTTTCTTTGGATTTATTGCCAGAATGCTAGGACACATTGCTTTAAATAGTCTCAGAGATGGTAAATTTTTGCTCTTTTGTTTTTAGACAAAAACAAAACAAAACAAAACAAAACAAAAAAACCCCTCATCTTTTATATGGGTTCGATTTTTGGAAATAGTAAAAAATTATTAATGGTTTAATCCAGTGAATGGATTGACTGATGAAGCTGAGTAACAGAATTAAAAAGGAAAAAAAAAGGAAAGAAAATAATGTGTGATCATAAAATAACGATAATGTAATTATATACTTCTTAAAGTGTTTATTTCTGAACCAGCATCATTATCTTATTGTCTTGTTTCACATGCATGCAAAACAAGGCTCTTCCAATAAGAAGGAGAACATATTCAAGATCCAATGAATGGTAAAGAAAAGTGGGCGATGAGGGAGAGATTTGGGAAGGCTGGTGTGGATCAAGGATCTTTTTGATAATGAATAAATCTGATATTCTTGCTGGTGAACTCTACCCTCAGTTACCTCTTTTGTTCACCAAAAAAAGCGAAACTGCTTGGCACAAAAAAATATCAAAACTTAAGTTTTAAAAAAATTAGAATATCTTAAGATTTTGAATAAAAAGTTATGAAGATTTACAAAAGATTATAAAGGGATAGATTTAAGATATAAATGTCTGGTCATTCGGAGGAGTCAGCACTTGAAATCATTGGTCTCAAAGTGTGGCACTCAAGATAATCTACAGGATTTAGGAAGAATATTGCAACTTCCATTTCTATCTATTAATTTTAAAAAATCTTTTGAAAATTTCTATTTTTGTATATATTTTATAATTTACATAACTTATTAATTCAGTATTACATGAATATAATCATAAATAGGCACACATGATATATAAACATAAAAATATATTTATATATTAATTGATAAAGTGCTATGTGATCAAAAAATTTTGAGGACCACTGCTCCAGACCCAGTCAGGAGAGATTGAGTGGGACAGGCTCAATAGACACAATATAATGCTACCAACTGGCAGATGCAGCACCCTGGAAAGGTGACTGTTTTTCTTCTGTAATAGCGCCATAAGAGGTTGTGGGGAGAAAGCTTCCTAATGCTTTGGTTATTGACCACCTTGGAGTCTTTTATATTCTTTCTGCACTATGACTTGGACTTAGTCTGATGTGGTTGAATAATCTGCCCTTGCTGGATGAAAGCCTACATAAAAAAAATCTTAGTCTAATGTGCTCCACTTGGGGGCGGAGAAATATGATTATGACCTAAGAAAGACGGAAAAGGCAGGCTACAGTTACTAAGACTCTTGATCTCCATGGCTGAGATTCGTGCTAAAGAAGTGGTTTCATTAACTGATGCTAGAGATGGACCTTAGAGGTCATCTGGTCTACCCACTCACTTTACAGTAAGGAAACTGAGGTCCACAGAGTTGAGTCAGAACGTTGTACAATATTATGTTACATAAGACTCTGTCTCATTAATCCAGGAAGCAAGGACAGTCCAATGTCTCCTGGGTCAGCCCAACTAAGCTGGACTCAAAGGGAGGACTTTGGTATTTGAGAACAAGAAAACATTTTACTTTATAAAGAATGCAAATTCCACATTACTCATGTTAGCATGTTTTGTCTCCTTTGTACAGGAAAACTATGTTATAAGGAAGACAATTTCGAAGAGTGCATATTATAATACATGGATGAATGTAACTCTTTAAAAATATTCAAACATAGCAAATCTTGGTTTTATTCTATGGGTATAAGCCATTTAGCATTTTAGTTACCCTCTCAGGGACAGAAATATTAAATATTATAGAAATGTCTTATAATGGCCAATGTTGGAATTTTCTCAAGCATTTTTATAGCTAATTCTTGGGAAGTTTTCCATATATATATATATTTTTTTTTATTGAAAGCAACTGAGAACATAATGCAATGATAACTCTCAAAAGGAAAATGTTAATTATTTTACTCTGTATGACTTTTCTGAAAGGAGTTTTTTTAGCCTCTCAGTGTCACGTTAATTTAAATGTTGAATTTCCTCTAAGGATTTCCGGTCTGAGTTTATGCTTCTGCAATTTCACATGTATTTCCCACATTTCCATTCCCCCTGTCTGGAACGTCCTTCCTGCCTGGCTAATGTCTCTATTTCTTTACAGACTTAGCTCAGAGGTTGCTTAAGAGACCTTCTCTTGGCTACTCTTGCCTCTCCCCTTGGCAGCGAGAGTCTTTTTCTTTTGGGGTACTTCTAATATGAAGCTTCTCAGGCTTTGCTAAAATGACCTGAGGATTGTACATTCCCTCCACTAAGTCTTGAGTTCCAGGATAACAGTGAATATCTTCTTTATTTATTTCTACATTTTCTGTGCCTAACAAGAGTCTAGAACATGGTAGCTCCTGAAATGTATTTTTAGAGAAACACGAATTATTTTTATAGAACCTTATTAAAGAACAACTAAAAATATCCCAAAGTCTAATGTAGACTACTTATAGTAATTTACCATTTACTTTAAATGATCAAAAGCTGTTGCGTTAAATAAACCATTCAGTTGCTTCAAAAGAAACATCCTGAGTTTGATTCATTGTCAACAGTGTGATATCAATAAGTCAACTCTGCTCAGAGATTCAGATCCAGCTGAGAGAATTCTAGGTAATTATCTTTTGAGAACACAAGTTGCTAAAACTACAATAAAGTATTGGAGAGGCAAGATGATCCTCTAGCCTCCATCTCTTCTTTGAAAATTGTTTATTTTGGTCTGTTTCTATCATTTTACATTAATATCTATAGTTCAAAAGGAATTATTACTTTAATATCCTAGAATTCTTTTTTTGTCCTAGGCAGCCACGCAATGCATGCTTAAAAAATGTAGTCCCTTGCTAAATTTATTTCATGCCAATTTCTCTCCGGATGAAAAATAAATGTTTTAACCTATGATTCCATGTTTCTGATCCTGCTGGGTTGGCACATTATAGATGCCTATCACTTCTACATTAAAATTAAGGGAAAAAAACAGCTATAAATATTATGACCTAGATAAAAATCATATTTCTTTACATAGCCTTTATCTTTATAGCTTGATAACTTGAGTTCTAAGACTTGATCTTAAAAAAAAAAAAGCAAAAAAACCCACCTAATTTCCTCTTTACTTTTTGTGGATTTCTTTCCTTTTCTATTTTTCAATTAGTTCTGGCAGGAAAAACAAAGACCTACCAGTGTGATGCTTATGAATCTCTTGTATTAATTTAAACCTAAACCATTACAAAATTAAAACACTGCCAATGTAGTATTCACTTAAAAAAATCTTTAGCATAAAGTCTTTCCCACTGTACTCCACACCCACCTATAAAACTAACAAACTCTAATAAAGAATATACTTTCATCTTCTTCTCAAATATCCATTATGCCAATGATAACTTTTTTAAGAAAAAAGTTTGACCTCTGCATATTTATTTCGAAGTCCTTTTACCGTCCCAAAAGACTAGATTTGTGATTATAAAAAGTCTCTCTCTAAGTTTTGGCATGTTCCATTTCCACATAGAACACTTTTTAAGTCAAGAATAAGGAAGCTGGAACTAGAAAGAAAAAATAATCTATGTCATTCATGAGTTCATTCATTGACTCATCTAGGGGAAGCATTCTTGTCATATACAGAGAGGAATCTGATTCCCAATCTCCTCTCAAGGGTCTTATGAGATACTAGGGAAGGAGAGACGTGTACAAGCGAAGCTATATTGTAGACAGGAAGTGAATCATGCAGGGGAGATTTTCAGTATGCATAGATACAGCCCTATCAAACATTTAAATATTCCCATACCGATTAGTGGTAGGGGCTTCCCAGGTCTTCCAAGCAACAGTCTTGTCCCTCAGCTCCTGGACTAAGACACCTTTCCTGTGACCTCTCCCAAAGACCAGCAGCTAAAGGCTGAACGCTTGTGCCAACCGGAGCTCCCACTCTACTCCTGCTCTGATTGACCTTTGCCTGGGCAGTTCTGCCTGTGACATGTTTGGCTTATTGCCGTTGGATAAATAATCCAAAGAAGAGAACAGAGTCACTGGGAAACAGTCTCTGACAGGATCTCAACTACCTGCAAAGTTAGAATTATAAAACATGGAGGAAGAGGAAATAGTTGAGACTCCATTTTGGGGCCCAGGTTTGGGGAATGTTTTCAGAAAATTCTGGCTCTTATGATACAAAGCCAAGGTTGTATGCAGGGCTTACTTACTACTAAGACATGTCTGTTTTTACAGATGAGGTGGAGCCTCTCAAAACAGGCATGGAAGTTTAGTTCCTTTGTTTGCCACCCATAATGTTTAGCTTGCGTTGTCAAATTTGCATTTGAAGCTGCTATTAAACCACAGCATCAAAATAACGATGACAGTGGCTGCAAAATATAAGAAACCAGAAGAAAAGAAAAGAAAAAAACCCAACCTCTGAAGAGAAGAATGGCTCCAAATGCAGTAATTATGCAGAGCTGTGAAGAGCCTCATTCACATATAATATATACTTCCCCCAAGGGAGGAAGTGCTGTACAAACAAATCTGAGCAGAACCTACAATTCCCATCCACCGAACACTGTGCAGGGGCAACTCCTGCAGTCTAGACAAGAGTGACTCAGAAAAATAAGTAATTTGTAGTGGAGCACAGGCACTGGGAGAAATCTGTCAACATCAGTGAGGAAGTTCTAACAAAAGGAAGATAAATTTGGTTTGCCTTTGTTAAAGTGACTAAACAGAGAGGTGGGACTCTGTTTCTAACTGTTCAGCATTTCCTGTTTGTTTATTCTGCCTGGAAAAACTTTGATTCTTAGAGATTTTGATGAAATCTGGTATGCTGGTTAAAAAAAAATTTAAACCAAAGTAATACATAGTTTCTCTTTTCTCTCTTTCTTATTTTTACTGTACCAAACAGTAGGAAAGTAAACCAATTTCTTTCCATTCCTCATTACTACCTCCCAGAGGCAACCTATTTTCACTTTTTTCACTACCTTTTTCTTTGGGAATATACATTCTTTCCACATTTCTCACCAGCATGTTGATAATGCTATTCCTTGTTTGGTCAATTTTAAACATTATTTCTTTATGTTATTAAGTAATCTAACCCATTCCCCAAACTCTTGAAAAACAAATCCCTCAAACTTTCCCATATTCTATAGATTTGGTTAAATCAAGAGTCACTGTTTACATTTTTTTTATGACTAAATATTACTACTGAGCTAAGGAGTGTTCAGATTGCAGATTTTTTTTTTTTTTCAAGAGTTAAGAGGTGCCTTCCACCCTCTCCCTGCCCACCTTACATGTAGGTCCACTCTAAATTTTTCGAAAGATCTGTTAAGTCACCTATCATTAATATTTTCCAAATATTTAATCACATCAGATAATCTAATTTTTCTAATCTTCTCTCTTTTATGGAACCTTTTCATAACCCTTTACCTTACTATTCGAATCTTGACTGTTTTTCTGTAAGCCTGTTATATGCTAATGTCCAGGACTTCCCTACATCTTTCTTTTGACTTGGATCCCCTGTTTCTTGTGCTCCATGTCCCCCTCTTTTGTTGGTTTACCCACACCCCTAACCCTCAGCTGCTGAGGCGACACCGAAGTTCAAATCACCCCTAAGGGTAACACCTCGAATATGGAAAAGTATCTTTTTCTTGCCCCCACACTTGAGTTTTGGTATGCTTGAAGTTTGATGTTAAAATGACTTCCTTCGGGATTCTGAAGGCATTACTCCATTCTCTTTTAGCTTTCAGATTGCTGTTGAGAAGTCTGATGACATCTTTTTATTTCTGATCCCTTGTATCTGATCTTATTTTTTCTCTCTGAAAACCGTTAGTGTTTTCTCTTCAGTCCTAGTGTTCTGGAATTTCATGTTGGTGTACCTTATTGACGGGGCTCTTTTTCTGTGCTGGGGCATCAGTGGCGCCTTTCAATTTGAAGACTTGTGCTGTTCAGGTCTGGGATGTGTTTATTATGTGTTCGATCTTTCATGCATTTCCCTCCTCTGTTTCTCTCTTTTGGGACCTTTTATTAGTCAGATGTTGGGCCTCTTGAATTGGTCTTCTTCTTCTTTTTAATCCTTTGTCTCCTATTTTCAATGTCTTTTTGTTGTTATTTTTATTCTCTTTTCCGGGAGATTTCTTCAACTTTACCTTCCAACTCTTCTATTTAATGTTTTTATTTTTGGCTTTACATTTTTAGGATCTTTCTTGTTCTCTGATCCTTCTCCATAGCATTGGGGCATATATACCCTAAAGTGACCAACTGAGTCACCCTCTCATATAATCTCCTACCCTTGAATTGGAGAAGATCCCGTGACTTGCTTCTAGCCAATAGAATATGGCAATGCTGATGAGACAGTCGTTCCCTAGGTTATGTTATGCCATACTGTAAAGGTAGAAGTAAACTCCTAGAACTATGTTGTGTTATATAAGACTGTTTTAGCAGAATAGAGTGAGAGATTCTCCCAGTGGCTGCTAAGAAGGAAGCTGCCATTTGTGAGAGGGCCTGTGAGAGTGCCCCCTGGCAAAGCACTGCACTTGGCCTCTAGGAGCTGAAAGCAGTCCCCTGCTGACAGCCAGCAAATACAGCCTCCTACAACCACAAGAAACTGAATTCAGCTGATAATCATATGAGCTTGTAAGAGAACCCCAAGTTTTAGAAAGTAACACAGCTCAGCTGACACCTTGACTGCAGCCCGCTGAGACTCTGGCAGAAAACTTAGCTAAGCCATGCCTGGGGTCTTGACCCAAGGGACCTGTGAGATAATAAACAGGTGTTGTTTTAAGCTGCCAAATTTGTGGTGATTTGTTATGCAATAAAAGATAATACAGCAATCTACTGTTCCGCCCTATGGTCATAATATTATCTCTTATCTTTCTGAATATTTCTTTGCTCTCCTAATTATTTGTTTCCTCTATCTTTAAAAATAAGTTTTTATTGCTTTCATGTTAAGGGTTTTCCACAAATCTCTGATAAAAGTTGGATATAATTAAAATAAAAGAACTAAAAAACGACTTGACAGTCTTGTAGAACTTACTGACCAGGAGTGATATAGCAGCTTTTTGTTCGTTTGGTAAGGAACTCCAAATGATACTAACTATAGATCTTTATCTTTGGGACCATTTTACTTTCCAGAGATAAACTTCTAATCTCCTGTCTTGTTACTGCATTCTGGGGCAGAGAAAGGGGAAGAGGTTAGTTTGAAGGGCTTACCATCGATACAATGATTTAAATTTAACCTTTTGATTTTTAGTTCTGAGCTTTACTCTTGGCCTTCCATAACAAAGAAAAGATTCACCCTAATTTCTGATTTTTGTAGATTTCCATGTATAAATATCCTCCCTTAGCTGATTTCAAGCTCCTAGATGTGACATGAAAGTTGTGAATAGAGTTGAGAAGAGATGTGTATAGTCTGCTCTTGTAAGCCTTCATGCACTGTCTCTAGCACACTATTCGGTCTCAGATTTCCAAAAGTCTCCACTTCAGTTTCCCTAGAGAATAAACTTCTGAGTACATTGTATGCGTATAGGTGACTGCAGTAGAGAGCTGGACATTGTGAAGGAGAAAAATACATGGAAAATGAATTTAGAGTTAAAATTTTCTGTGTCCCAACTCTTAGTTCAATTCTGAAATCACAGGACCTCAGAGGCTGAAAACAAAAGAATGAAATTCCAGGGTGTGGCCATGAGTTTTCTCAAGACATATAAGTTTTTCACGTTGGTGCTTGTTCTCTGGAGTCACCTTGGATGACTGAACTAAATCCCGATTTAACCTTCTGGGCACAATCCCCAAAGAAACGGCAGCTTTCATCCTCAGCACCTTATTTAGAAGTCTCACACATGTGCCCATTAGGAGTTAAGAGACTTCCAAATTAAGGGTGTACATCTCTCTGACCTGTGGTTAAAACCTGTCTTTCTGGAGTGTGGTAAACACCATCAGTGTAAGTGACAGATTTGCTGGGAGCTCATTATATCTCCCTCCTCTCCTAGCAGCAGTTCAGTTAGTCCCTCAGTCAAACCAGACCAGGGCAAAATCCTGGGCAAACTAGCAGTGTCCCAGGTCCTTGCCTGATGACATAATTCCAAGGCAGGGGCCAGTTCCAAAACTTCTGTTCCAAATTTGAGAGACATGGCTACAGTACTGTTTGTGCTTTCTCTCCCACAAAGGGAAGGACAGCAGAGACTGGTTTACCAAGGCAACAAAACTAGCTTCTCTGCTTTCCCTGACTTTAACTTAATCTTTCTAAAAAGATCAAGAGAGAAAGTAGAAGGGGAGGAGGCTTGCTGAGAAGCCTCGCAGTGCTGCGAGGGGAAGGGAGTCCTGCCAAGAAACTAGTTGGTGTTTCTCTCTCTCCTCCTCTCCACTGGAGGGTCTCTGTCTGAAGCTTCTAATCTTTGCAGAGTCTGCCAGGCAGCTGGGCAGCTGCATTCCAAGGGATAAGTGCCTCTTTGAAGTCAGAGGCTGTGGATGTCTTGCCCTGTGTGGGGCTGCAGCACAGAGTTAAAATTCTGAAGAATGATCAGAACAATTGAGACCCAGGCTGCATCCCTTCCAATAGCAATAGATGTTTCCTAAGGCAAGATGATATACGGCCACATTTTATGAGCCCTCCAAACAAGCCAGTTGCAAGGTTGTTGCCAGGTCTAGTAAAATCCAGACGGTGTCTTCTGCATTCCTAAGGTACTTTGTACATATATGAAGCATAAATTTTTTAAATCTTACCATATTGGTTTTGTCCCTTCCCTTTTTTTGAAAAGTAAAATTTTGAGTTTTTAAAAAAATTATGGAATACATATGCATTAAAGAAAATTAGAGAATGCAAATAAGTGGAGAGAGAGAGAGAGAGAGAGAGAGAGAGAGAGAGGAGAGAGGGGCAAGCCACCCTGAGAAAACCATTATTAAGATTTTAGGTATTTTTCCAATCACCTTTTTTCTGCTTCATCTTTAAAAAGGGCTTTTTTAATTGTGGCAAAATACACATAAAATAAAATTTGCTATTTTAACTATGATTAAGTGTTAACATTCAAGGACATTAAGAACATTCACAATGTTGTGTTACCATCAATCCCGTCTATTTCCAAAACTTTTTCATCATCCCAAACAGAAATTCCATAATCGCTAAGCAATAACACTTTATCCCCTACTCTCTCCAGCCCCTGGTAACCTCTATTCTACTCTCTGTCTCAAAGAACTTGCCTATTTTAAATAGCTCATATGAATGGAATTACACAATATTTGTCCTTTGGTGTCTGGTTTATTTCAATTAGCGTAATATTTTTAAAGTCTATGCATGCTGTAGCATTTATCAGAACTTCATTCCTTTTTATGGGTGGATAATGTTCCACTGTATGTGTTCACCACATTTTGTTTATCCATTCATCTGATAGATACTTGAGTTGTTTCCACCTTTGGCTATATAAATAATGCTGCTACGAACTTTGGTCTCTAAGTATCTGTGTGAGTTCCTGGTTCCAAGGCTTTTGGGTCTACACCTGAGAGTGAAATTTTATTCAGCTCGTCAAGTTGTTCTTCAGATGAGTACGGCTCTGCTACAGGGCACTCATAACAGTGAGATTTTCACTACCTTCTAAGGCCAGCTTTCTCCATCATAGGCTCTACCTGGCCAGGTCATCTTAGTAGATGATGAAATCTCAGGTGGGCAGCACAGGACACCTTAGTGGGAAGAATATAAGTTCTGTGCCAGATGACCTAGGTGAAAATCATGGCTTAACCACTAACCAATCAGTTGTTAGCTCATGGGCAAATATTTCATCTCTTTGAGCCTTGTTCATCTGTAAAATGGGGATTGTAATATTTGTGGTATTGGGACCTATAACAAGAAGTATATATATTTGGTTTTCTTTCCCCATTCTGGCACAGAGCTTCTAAAACCTTTGGAATTTCCTAAGTGGTAACAGCAATAAAAGTGAAAAGAGGGTCTGTCTTTTGTTATTCATAACAAGCCCCTTTCAACCACAGCAGAGTTATGCTAATGAGGTGATTTTTGGAAAGCCCAGTAAGGATGGGGGCTGGTTGCCAGGGGAACCAAACAAGTGATTAGAGGGTTGGAACTTTCAGTCCCACTCCCCAACCTCTGGGGAGAGGGGAGGGGGTGGAGACGGAGTTCAATCACCAATGGCCAACTATTTACTCCATCATGCCTGTGTAATGAAGCCTCCATAAAAACACGGGAGGGCAGGGGTAGCAGAGCTTCTGGGCTGGTGCACATGAGGTGCCGGGAGAGTGTTGTGCTCAAAGAGACCACAGAAGCTCCAGGTCCCTTCCCCCACACCTTGCCCTATGCATCTCTTTCATCTGGCTGTTCCTGAGTCATATCCTTTGACAATAAACTGGTAACCTAGTAAGGAAACGGTTTTCCTGAGTTCTGTGTGCTGCTCTAACAAATTAATTGAAACCAAGGTGGGGATCTTGAGAACTCTGTTTATAGATGATGCACAGATGAGAACTGGGACTTGGGACTGGTGTCTGAAGTGGAACGGGCCTGTCTTGTGGGACCGAGCCCTTAACCTATGGGCTCTGACGCTGACTCTGTGAAGATAGTATCAGAATTGAATGAAATTGTAGGATACCCAACTTCAAAATTGCTTGATGTGTAGAAAACCCACACATCTGGTGTCATAAGTGAAGTTGAGAGTTGTGTGAGAGTAAAGAAGAAACTCACAAGGGTGTGTTTTTCTTTTAGAATAGCATTTTCCTGGTAGGGTTGCTGTGAGGATTAAATGAGGTACTGTGCCTAAAACAGATGCTTGGCGTACAGTGAGCGCCAAGTAAATGCTGCTTTCCTGCCCTTCCCCTGCATAAGGTCATCCCTGTGAATTAAATCTATTTGCCTTGACATGAAGTTTGAGAAAAAAAACAAACCTTTTAGAAGAACTTAGGAGATTCTTTGCTTCCACAGTGACTCTGAGAAGTCCATGATCGGTAATTTTACTAATAATTACAAAAATCCCAATGCCAAATGACAGCTGGCTGCCAGTGCTGTCTTGCTGGGACACTTGCCAGTCTCAAGGTATGTACAAAAGGGAAGACAGAAATGCAATCTAGGAGACCAGCTTTCTCAGAGACTACCTCAGGAGAGAACCACGTGGCAGCTTGCACAATACTAGCACGGACAAGACCCCTTGCAACTGGATGGTCTTGTTGATTTGGCCTGAGTGTGAAAAAGTGAACTACTATCTACACCCCTGTGCAAATGGTTTGCTTGCTGAGCTTTGTTCGGTGGTCCTCCTTCTCTTGAATGTTAACCTCTTGGGTTTGTTATTATATAGTTTCACGGGTCATTCATGCCACAGATGAGCCCTAGCAGACCACTGATTGAAGCTGGTAAAATCATGTCTGGTTAGGCCCTCCAAGAAACATAGGCAGGAACGGCTGATTCCAGGTACCATCTAAGGCAGTGGCAATAAGGGGCATGGCACCTAAGGTGAATGTAAAGGTGGACTCAAAAATCCTCCTTCACAAAATAAATAAGTTCCTTCTTTTTCTTTTTCTTTATTTATTTTTAAAGGTATAAAACTATGGCTCGTCTCCAGAGTGGAGAGTCCGTCAGCCCTAGTTTTAAAAAGTGGGACAAGTTTGCTATAGGGTAACTATGATCAGCGTTTAGGTCAAACTCTCCTGGGGGTAATGACGATTACTCCAGGAGTTAATAGTAGTTTTGATAGCATCTGTCTTCTCTTCCACAAGATGGTCCTGCCTTTGCCCCGGCTCTCTTCTGTCCCTTACGTCTGGAGAGAAGCATGGTAGGCTCACAGGTTCAAGTCTGGAGCAGGAGGAAGGGAATGTAACAGGAAAGGAGCTGAGAAGTTGGTGAGAAGGTGAGGAGTTTCTTCTGGGGTAGATGGGTGGGAGAAGCTGAGAGTCAAGAATGGCCTTGGAGCAGCTGTGGGGTTGGAGCCCTGGTGTACGGATAAACCAGATTTCTGGAAACCCAAATAGAGACCTGATTTGTAGTGGTTGCTGAGTCCCATGGTGTAAATAAATACTCCCACCACGAGTGACTGCAAGCTACCGATGTGAAGTCAACCGGCTAACCCACAACTAGGTGGGAGGGAACTAAAGAGGAGAAAAAAGAAGACTCAGTATTTTAATCACCTTTAACGTTCTTTAAGAAATAGAATTGGAGTATCCTGTTACTTTGGGCTCTTGAACACTACATTTGCAATATAACGGTATTCTGAATGGTCCAGATAAGTCTCCTGGTTAATAAGGGTAACTCTCAGAAGGAAAGAGGGAAAGAGACCTAAATTTGTTGAGTATTTCCTTGTCGGGCATTTCATGTACTTTTTGCCATTCACACCTCACAACAACACTACGAGGCAAGTGTGATTGGCCTCATTCTACAGATGAGGAAATGCAGGCTCAGGATTCAAAGTAACTATTTCCTCAAGTCATACTGCTAGGAAGTGGGTGATTTAGGACTTGAACTGGTCTCTCTTGGCTCCAGGGCCCATGCTTTGTTCACCACACCAACCTGCAAAAATCCCTGTTTTATTGTGACCCGGTGCAAAGACCCCAAACCAAGGGGGTTATTAAATCATTTTGTTTCCCTTCCATTGTTTCCACTCAAGGGAGAACTTTCTCCATCAAAACCTCTGTTCCCCTGTTCTTGCCTTCTCTGTCTCTTCCTCTCCTACAGTCCTCCTTTTATTCCAAAGTCTAATACACGGTGTTGATTCAAGTACATGGCTAACTTTCATCCTGGTTTTAGGAGTACAAACCTTGCATCAGGCAGAAGCTACAAGGTTTTTGGCTCAAGCTACTGAGGGAGCTTTGCCAAAGTCTCAAATCCTGAACAAGCCCCTGAAGTGCCATGGCCCACAAACTTTTGTCTGAAGGCTCTTCTAGCCTTTTATTAAGGCTCTAAACCTCCAAATGGCAGTTTTTATTGACTTAGCTCAAGGTTGCTTCCTTGGTCCAAATTGAGCTATTATTTGTAGCTGTCTTTTGGATATCTGGGTAAGTAGGTGCCTATCTGTCTTCCACTGCCAATCTCCACGCCTTTAAGCATCATTTTTCAGGTGGGTGAGTCCATGAATTTTAGGTGAAACACACACCCCTGCATCCAGCTATTATTCTGTCTTCTACCAACTTCTTGTTCTGTGCGTGGTTTCTCTCTAATTATCCTGCAGGACTGTCCATCCTAGATGCAGATCGCCTCCATGCTGGAAGGATCTGGACCCTTTTCTACAGGGTCCCCAGTTCAAGGTTCATATTACACATCTGCAAGTTAAAGGAAATCACTGGCTTATCTAGGAAAAGCCCCATGAGCTTCGATGTGGTAAAAAGTTAGAAACTACTTGGATGAGTACTCAGAAAGACAGAGAGATTAGGTCCATTAGACTGTGGCTTTGGAAACAGAGGCTACTTAATTTTCTTTCCATTTAACAGCTGATTAATCTTCATATCTCTCATTCTTAATCCATAATATGGAGCTATTAATGGAATGTATCTACAGGACTGCCTTAAGGGTCGAATGTGATAATAATCCATGTTTAATGCTTGTTTCTTTAGTACGTAGCATTACACATGATATTTCACAAGGTGCCTTTGACATCTCAGATGCTCAATAACCATTCGCGCTTTGATTGCTTAGTTATACATTAACTCGGAAACATCAGATTTATGCCTCATGGAGCATCCTGACTCTCCTATAACCAAGAGATTCAGATTCAGGTGGGGGAAGGCAGTGAGGGTAGGAGAGGACGACTTATGGGCTTAGCATCCCAAACTTGTCCTGTCCTTGAGGGGAGAAAGCGTGGGGTGTGGGTAGAATAGATTCTTTTTAAATCAAAGCAGAGCTTAGATGTGTCCCCAGTAGGGTTTTTCTGGGATACATTATATTCTCTCTGCAGGACTCTTTCGCTCAAAATCTTCCAAATTTTACACCTTTGAAAAAGCCAGAAGCTACCAGCACCCTACAGTGTGCACCTGAATATTTACATTTTCCACTAAAGATAATGTAGAAGGCAGTCGCCATGTAAAGTGGAAAACCATTCTTTCTGTGTTGCTCTTTTGTTACTCAAACAACACTATAATGACATTAAATAAACACTTCAGCAAAAGAGGTATATACCGCTCAAGTTTCCATTCCTATAAGTAAAGATTCTTCCCCTACTTTTTTCATATTTCCCTCCAGATCTTGTCCATATATAATAAAAATATTTATTATATTTATATAAGAGTACTCATGCTATAAAAACAATTTTGCATTTTTCTTTTAAAAAAATTATTACATCATGAACACTTTCAAGTCTACTGTAGTTTCAAATGTATTATTTATAATGCCTGAAAATTATTTAATTGAGAGACTTTACTATAGGGTTCATTGAATGTTTTTCTAATAGATGACATTCAGGTTGTTTCTAATCTGAAGATGATATCACAAGGAACATCTTTGAATATTTATGTATTTAGATCTAATTTTTTGTATATGTATGTATACACACATATTTACACATATATTTCTTCCATTTGCATTATTCTCTCACAAAAAGTTATATTTAGGATTATTACATCAAAGCGTGGGAACACTTGTATAGAAGCCAATATTTCAGAGCATTCACTCATGAG
The DNA here is from genome assembly GCF_902729225.1 of Pteropus medius. Taxonomy (NCBI): domain Eukaryota; kingdom Metazoa; phylum Chordata; class Mammalia; order Chiroptera; family Pteropodidae; genus Pteropus; species Pteropus medius. The sequence continues at coordinate 13,775,683 of NW_024355205.1, forward strand.
GATTAATGAAATGACAAAGGTCTTTAAGATCTTGGAATAAAGAGAATTCCAGCTACACTAGAAGCCTAATATATCACTCTGTGAAAGAAAGCTATGTCCAGCTCCCAGGAAAATCAACAGAAATAAGTAGCATTTCCTTTTCAGATCAAATATCTTTTCTTTGCCTAGAGAAGCTATCGTTTATACAATTCTGTTCGTTTGAAATTGGCAGAGCCCTTTAACATGGAGTGGGACTCTTTCATGTGTTGACAGATGTGTTGACCCTGCAGGCTTAGACTTACTCCTCTCGTGGCCCCGGGAGCGTCTGGTCAGCTGTGTCCTGCCAGTGCGTTCTGGTGTCGCACTGTCTGCTCAGGAAGCACAACGTCAGCTTGCTAGGCCCAAGCCTGCAGCGAAGCGGGGTCTGGGAAGGCTGACAGAAACCGAGCTGCTTTGGGGTCTTTGTCCAAATCTCTGGATCTGTTTACTTTTTCACTTCTGTGATAAAATGGGACACTGCTGCAATGAAGGCAAGGGTCAGAGGCTCGGCTGGGGGCCTCGTGGCTGGGACACAGATGTCCTTAGTAAAATATACACGCACACCCTTTCTGCTTCAGCCGCCACTTTGAAAAGAAGCAAATATAGCTGTTACTTTATTAGAAAATGAAAGGATTAGCAAACTCGCTGGGGGACACAATGGTTTCACTCCAAGCTGACTTTACTCTAGGTTCCAGAGATGCCAGCCGATGACATGAAAGAGAGCTGGAGATAGCTGAGCTACACTGGAATGTAGAATTCCAAAGACTGAGAACGCTCAGTGCCCAGGAATAACTTTTCTGCCCCTCAGAAGCCCTGAGTCCTGCATTTCTGTTTGAAATTCTCGAATTCTCTCCTACTATGGTATTTATTAGAGTGCCCTTGGGATTGACACAGTTGTTGCTCCTTTGGAGAATGCATGACTCTTGCTGATTCCTATCCTTCTGTCACCTTTCTATACGCTGTGGAAACTTCCTCTCTTGAACCTGCAGGTTTTTAGGTGACAATGTGGGACATATCGGCCAGTGATAGGATGATACCGCACCAACTAGCGCTCCTTTGTCACCGTGCTTGACTGTGCTTGTCTTCTGAACACAGTAACAGATGACTCAATGGGGACGTCTGAAAAGTGTCAAGCATTTGCTTACTTAAAAGAGCACATTAAAATGTGATATACTTTATGTGCCTAACATATGCGTGCAAACAGCAGAAAATACGTTATAATACAATTTAATATAATTGGATTGCTAGGCTAATTCCATGCTTAGGTAGCTTAAAGGATGCCATGATAAGAAGAATTTTTTTTTTTTTTTAAATAAAGCCTGAAGCTACAGGAAAGGAAAGGCTTTGCTCATGCTCCCTCCCTGGTTCTGTTACTTTCTTGATGTGGACAGTTCCTCTCTATACCCAGCAAGCCACCCACAGGCACCATGCACCCACGATCACACAGAATGTGACAGGTACGAGTACAGAGCTCAGTAAGACGCAGTCCATAGCATCTTCTCTGCCTCCAGTGGTCCCCCCTCACGACATCCAGCAAAGTGTATTATTTCCCAAGAATTACAGGGTCAGTTCACTTGAAAGAGTTCAGGTACTACAAGAGAGAAGGGACATGGTTGCTGTTACTTTTATTGTACATCTTTCCAGCCACCGCAAAACTCTGACAAATGCAATTCTCTATTCCCATCCCCAGTTGAAACTGGGCCTTATGCATGCCATAGTTTCTAGATGGATTAAATCTTCAAAAGAACGTGCTATGTCACAGAAGTAAGCATGGCCTATAATTGTCGTTCTAAGTGTCATTTTTATCCTCCTCTCTATTACCCAATTCCTATTTTGGACTAAAACTAAAGCTTTGGTAAATATGGAACACTCAGTGGTATTCATTTTAATGGTTGTAAAATAGGGCAGGGTCACCAATTTTGCCTATAATGGCTTTCACGTGAAGTATATGTTTCAAAATTAAATCAGTCTCCAACATTCTGTAAGGCAGGTAGTGAGCAGCAAGGATGAGGACTCTGGGACAGTGATAGATACCGATCCACCGCAGGCTGATTTTGTGACCCTACAATGTGTGACCTTAGAATGGATGGGTCTTGGACCCAGTCAGTATACCATCTATAAAATGGGATAAGCATATATTCCATATACTCAGATACAGTGTTGTTACAAAGATAAATTTGATTTTATTAATGCCTTTGCTACTTGGCAAAAAACTGCTTTGACACCATAGACTTAATGTTTTAGTCCCCCTTCTTAAATTTTTATTTTGAAGATGATAAGGCAAATACCAAACACAAACAACCTCTGATATATCATGTTACACTAAGCACTGCCATTTGTTTGCTTTTCTCGGGCCAAATAAAACTAGAAAGCAGAGTGTAACAGTTCATTCATGCTGCACATTTTTGGACTGCAGCCTAGATTAAAAACAACAACAACAACAACAACAAACGAAAAGGGTACAGTTTCCCCAGCTACAGAAATTTGTTTTATGGGCTCCAATAAATTCTTGGCAAACAAAGAGTACAAAGCAATCTGCAGTCTTTGTTTGGCAGAGGCCAAAGGTTACCCGTTTATGGGGATGGAGGACAGTGTTCCTTGAAAGAGATGAGTACCCAGGTTTGAAAGAAAGGGAAGAAAGCTTGGGAAGCCCACTGATGCTGGCGGCTCAGCGGGGTTTCTGTTCCAGGCTCTGCTAATCCTTCAGTTTTCATAAGCAAGGGGGGTGGGGGGACCAATGGCAGTGCTTCAAATTGCACCCGAGAGGGGACGGCTGTCAGGCTTGCCTGTTGGCAATCAAAGCATGGGGTCCATGCAAAGCTGTGGTTTGCAACACTGAGGATTTCTCTTTATCTCTAGGCATCACAAGAGAGGTTTATAAACCAAGCTATTGAAATGCTCCAGTCAGTTGCTCTTCGTGGGCATTTTTTTTTTTTTCCATTAAAAGAGAGAAGAAAAAGAAATACCTTCACATTAAAAACAAACAAACAAATAAAAATGGAGAAAAACAAACAAACATGTAAAAAGCCCAAATGGCTTTTTCATCCAAAGATAAATGCTGATGGAAACTTTACTTTCTGTATTTTCTTTCTTCTTTTTTAATTGAAGGGCTTTCCATGGTTGACCTGGTATAAATTTACAGCTCAGCCTACCAGCACTGAAGTAAATCTACATACATATTTTATTGGAAGTCACCTTTAAAATTGCTGAAATGGCGCTGTTTACCCTGCTAAGGAATGCGGCAAACCGAGAGAAGGGAGGAGTACCAAGGAGAGATGATGTGATTTATTCGGCGAGTCGGAGGGATGGATGGCCTGAGTAGAGTAGCTTCTGGGATGCTGTCCATAGGCCACCAGCATCAGCCCCCTGTCCCCGCAACCCAAACAGGACTCATGAAACAAGGGTCGAAGGTCAGCGGGGTTATGGCCAGCACTCAGAAGCCTGTAGTCCTACCAGGGTCACACTTCCCCAACTCTGTACAAAGGACAAAGTTTCTGCTCCAGTGCTCAATAAATGTGCAGGACTGCGGACTGCCGTTTCATCATGTAAAAAGATGAGAAGTTGGCACAAAAACAAATTTAAGGAAATGAAAGTAGAATAAGAAGAATATAGCATATTTAATAGTCTCATCATAGTTGAATACTTTGTACAAATTCGCTCTTAGGTTTTTGAGGTTTTCAAGGAGCTTAATCACACGCAGACCTATTTCATAACTATATATATGTAGATATATACTTTTTTAATGCAGTTAAATGTATGAAACAGTCATTTCATATCTCTTCAGTTCATGCCCACAAATGCTTTTAATTGAATAGATTTGTAAATAAGCCAAACATATCACCAGCTTCTTTACGGCCTCTGTGTATAATTAGAAGTTAGAATTTGAGTGACATTATGGAACTGAAGGGTAAAAATGAAAATTGAATAGATTTGTAAATAAGCCAAACATATTTCCAGCTTCTTTACAGCCTCTACGTAGAATTGGAAATTAGAATTTGAGTGATATTGTGGAACTGAAGGGTAAAAATTAAAAGACCTGAGAAATAGTATGTTCCATCTCCATATACAGCATCGCTGGTGCTTGGAGGTCAGATAGACCTGTTGGTCAAGTTATTAATCTCTCTGAGTCCCAGTTTTCCTCATTTTTAAAGTGGGGATTATAATATACCTACACAGGATCATTTTGAAGATAAAATAAGGTTCATAACTCAGAAAAAGAGCTCTGTGAAATGTTATTCTTTTAACACTGAACTCACAACTTACTCATGACATCCTGTTCTGCTTTTCACGTTTTCACCTTGTAACCGCTTCCTTCTCTGTTCATGTCCCGGATGATAACAAAGTCCAGGGGGGAAACGGCGGGCTCTCCTGGAGTGGGTAGTTGTTAATGCTGTTCACCACATATTTCGGGCTCTGTTTTCTACGTATATGGAAGGATTTCACCTTCTGGATGCTAGTGGTTGGGTAGGATCACATAACATTTCATTGTTGGTGTAAGACCCCCAAATCCCGGTGCTCTATCTCAGCACATACACTAACTTTCCGAGGACATGTAGCACGAGTGAGAAAAAGTCATTGGGCTTCTTTTGTTTTTATTTGTTCTCTTTCTCTTTCTCTTTCTCTTTCTCTTTCTCTTTCTCTCTCTCTCTCTTTCTCTCTTTTCCTTCCTTCCTTTCTTCCTTCCTTCCTTCCTTCCTTCCTTCCTTCCTTCCTTCTTCCTTCCTTCTATCCTTCTCTCTCTCTCTCTCCTTCCTTCCTTCAGCCTTCCTTCCTTCCTTCCTTCCTTCCTTCCTTCCTTCCTTCCTTCCTTCCTTCCTTCCCTCCTCCTCCCTCCTCCTTCCCTCCTTCCTTTCCTTTTCCTCTCTCCTAGCCCCCTTTCTTTCTTTAATGTGACTGTTCTAAGTCATTGAGGTTTGGGGGTTATTTGTTATCATAGCATGGCCTAGCCTATCCTGACTGATACACTATCCAAAAGAAGATACTGTTATTTTTACTGGCATCTTATATTAACAATGAATTATTCCTAAAACAATAGCCCCACTGTATGGCACTATGTTTAGTCTAGAGCTCCTGAAAGGAATCATCCCTGAACTCAGCCCTCATATGTCTGATCATCCCCTTGGTAATCTTGGGTGTGGTTATGACACTGTCAGAAAATGAACAGTCTTCCTGCTCTGCGCCATTTGAATGCAAGAGAAAGGGCCAGAAATGCTAGGTTGTCCCAAGGCTTGGGAGCCCCAGACTCTGTTCATAATATTCTAGGTCAGCTCTCAGGAGAGGAGAAAGTGCAGCTGGCTTTATGAGACAACTTGTCCTCGGCTTTTCCTCGTTCTCACCACTTGAGAGAAAAAGAACTCCAGATTTGATGGAGGAGGAGATGGGATACAGACTTCAGATAAAGCCTCTCTGGAGTTGTGGGGCAGCTATAGGTGCAGAGGAAGCTCTATCCTAGTAGAAGCAGGCACTGCTGACCATGAAGAGGCCTTTCTTGACGGACGATTATGTTTGGATTCTCTAGCACATGTACATTGAAAGCATTAATTTTGACATGGTTTTCTGTTCTTTCAAATATATTTTTATTTTTAAATTTTCTTTCTTGGTAGATGCTGCCATCACTCACATAGTCACCTAAATCAAGAATCTGGCAGCCATCATAGACTTATCTTTTCCTCCCCTCCCACACTCCAATTAATTCTATCCTGTTTACCGCCTTCCTCTTCATCCTCACACCATTGTCCAGGCCACTGCATGTGCTGAGCAGTTTGTTCACTGCTCAGCACATGAACATGAGGATGGTTCTCACCACCCTCAGCACAAAGGGCCTGGCTGAGAGTGGTGAGAACCATCTGCATCCTAGCCAGTCGGGCTTCACAGCCCAGAGGGGGCGCCTTCTTCTAAATCCTACAAAGGTGCCAGGTAGAAAACTGTAGCTCTCTTAATTGCCTCCCTGTCTTGTCAAACACTCTCTGAACTCCGTGTAGAACCTGGAACAGGCACTGTGGTTTTAATCCTGGAGACCTTTGTCCTCTGTACCTGCTGCCTAGAATGTACCCCCACCCACGCAATTCCTGGGCTTTCCTTGGAAATGCTTTCTTTTGAGACTCAGCCAAAGTATTATACCTTTGATGAAACGTTTCCTGGTCATCAACAAGAGAAATGAACGACTTCTCTTTCACAGCCTCATTGAACTATTATGGCACCTGTACATTTTTAGTTTCTACATTTGTCTGTCCTGAACTGCGTGAGGGCAGAGTCTGTCATGCCTTATTTCACTTTGTGTCCCTTGCACCTAACACGACAGATATTAAGTAGCAGGCCCTTCTTAATATGTTAAATAAATGAATACATGAACAAAATGCTGTTCCATTTTATTATCAGAGGTTGAATGAATAGTTTTTCAGTGAAACTTGACAGAAATTGAACTTATTTTAAGCTTCCACCTCACCTTTTAATTTAAACACAGTGATTTAAACTACAGAATCGCCTTTCTGAACTTGGTCACTTTCAAAGAACTTGCCAGAATTGTAAAGTGTCAATCTGAGAGGAGTTGGAGATGAAGGAGATATAATTGAGCATGCATCTCTTCTCTCACTTGATCCTCCCGAAATGCAAATAGATAAAACAATACTGTGGTTAAGTATCTAAGGCAGCCCCATAGATGGAGTGAAGAAAAGATAAAGGTATCCGCCTAGAATTCTTAAGGGACACCGAACTTCAAACAGCAATTAAATTGTTATCAAACAGGAAAAGGAAACTTTAAGATGAGAAAATAAAACTTCACGTAGGAAAAGACATGTTATAATTTGACCCGAGAAACCATGATCTTCTGATTTACAGTTGCAAGGGAGTTGTCTTCCATAGTAAATAGAAAATTTATGCCTAAAGTTCTCAACAAGTTGCTATAAAAAAGGAATTTAAGTTTCTGTATGCAATTATCCTCCCCACCGCCTGCCCAAACCGTACTGTGCTGGGAGGCCGCAATGCGTAAGCTTTGGAGCTGCACTGCTTGTATTCAAATCCTATGACATTTCCTAGCTGTGTGACCTTAGGTAAGTTATATGACTTCTCTGAGCTCCAGTTTCCTTATCTGTAAAATGGGTATAATAATGGTACCTACCCCATGGGGTTTTAGTAAAGATTAAATACAAATAAGCTTAGAATAGTGAGTGCCTCAGTGTTGTTGTTTTTATTGTTATGGTTATTTGAGGGCCAAAATTTCTGAAATATGCAAAAGAACACAGCTCCAGTGGTCTCTGAACTGTTTTTATTTTTTAAATAAATGATTCTCTATAACATCCAAATTTTTGTTTGACTGTTTAGTTTTATATAATCAAGTACATTCTAAATATCAAAAAAAAAAAAAAAGTAAATGGTCACATTTACTTTTTAACTTCTTTTTGATGACTGACTCCATTCAGCCTGGGAATGGCAGGACTGGCCAGTGGTTATCTGAAACAGGACCGAAATCCTTCAGTAGTGGCTCCTGGCTACTCTAGCCAGGCAGTTTGTTCCATGGCAGTAACTTCAAACGCATGCCCTTCATACTCTGCTAAGAATTGTTAAGTTCAACCTGTGGGTCATGTCAATCACCTTAACAGAGAATGAGAATTAATGAAACGGCTTTCAAATAGGAATACCTTTAAAAATGTCTATTGTTTTAAGCAAAATTGGAAATGCATGCCAAAACTAGAGGAAAAAAATGTTTTACACAAAATGAATAAACCTATTGATTATATAATTTTACAATGGTAGTCTGATTAGTAATTTTGTATATAAATTGCCTGCATGTGCTTTATTATCTTATGATTGCTCTGGATGAAGTGTCTAGTTCGATATTAAGTGTTACTTAAATACCCTCCATGGCCGGCAGTTTAAAATATGGAAAAATCCGATTTTGAGGACTTCACCTCAAACTGCTATTCTTATACATCCAATAGTGTCTGTTATATTATATCTTGCAAAATTTCAGAAATGAAAACTGGAGATTTTTTCTCAGTATATAAAGTAAATCTTTTGTTGTTGTTGTTATTTATCAAAGTGACAAAGAAATTTTGCCTCGGTTAATTTCTGATTTACTCTCATGACCTTTTTATTTATATAACTTAAAATTTCGTTTTTAAAAAATTTAAAAATTTAATACTTATCTGGCTAGTCACAGAATTATAGAACTTTAGAAACAAGGGGAAAATATTCTATTACAACGTCGTCATCTGAAAGAGAAGATACCATGTTCAGATAAGAGATTTTCTTGGCTAAGGAAATAATTTATAGGTTTTCAGATATCTGATGCCACCAATAGAGAGGTTTTAGTGGCTACTGTTTTGACTTAATTAATTGACCCCAAGAACGCTTTTAATATAAGCATTACAAGTCAATTACACCAACATTGAATAATTTGGGTTAAGAAAGCATTTTTTTTTTCTGTAGTGAAAACCATTAGGGCAATTTAATCCCCTGCTTAATTCTGTATAGAGTGCGTTTAATAGTCGTTCATAGTTTTCCATTTTCATTTTTATTTTACTGAAATTATTTTCACCAGGATTAATTCTTTCCATTTAAATTTTATATCGAGAATTCATTTTTGTCATTGGTAAGTTATTTTTTAAAGGATTATGGCTTTGGCCATAATGAGTTTTTTTCTGATGGCCATTATTTCTACGAAGTACAATTTTCATGGGTCAGTTTTTTTTATTACTAAGTTTTCTCAGGAATATTTTATTTTTTCACTAATTTTTAGTTCATAAATTTTATGGAGTACAATTTTAGTACCTGTAAAGTTTTGATTCTAACAGTAGTACTAAACATTCCTACCAGGAACAGCTCATAATAAAATTAATAAATGACTTACAATTTGTGTTCGTTTTGTAGCTAATCCATGAGAAAACTACTAAGGACTTCTGTGGAGAAAGAGAGACAGACAGACAGACAGACAGACAGACAGGCAGACACAGAGAGACACAGAGAGAGTCAGAGAATGAATGAGGGAGAAAGAGAATGATTCAGAAATCAAAGGAAATGTAAGAGAAAGGCAGAGAGGAGAGGAGAGAATGACAGAGTGGGACCCAACGACACAAGTGGAGGTAGAAGCAGAGGCTCTTGTGCTATACTGATGGGTACCTTCTTTGATGAACTGTTGGGGTCAAAATATACCTTAAAAAAAATAGAGCGGGTTCATCTATGCTAATTTGGTAAAATACTGGCAGAGGCTCATTTTTTCATATGGGTTACTTATAATCCTATATATGTTTAATGAGCACCTAGTGTCTTAGGCACTAGGAAAAAAAAACAATGTCTGTGCTCTGGAGGGACCTGGCCATGTAGAATTGTGCAGTGAATGTACTGTACAACTTTCAACAGTCTCTCCTCTAACATACATAAGAACTGGGACTGTCAGCCCAGTTCCTAGAGCTTGACTGTGTTGAAGGAGTTATTTTTCTAGAACTTTATGAAATGGTTTATCCACACATTGAAATGTGAAGAAGCATTTTGCTTTTGAATTACATTTCTGCCCTGCTTATATAGACTTTCTACCAAGTAGCCCATGCCCAGTCACTGATGTTTTTTTCCCTATAAACTAGCTCCTGGGAAGAGAAGCTCCAACTCTGAAAACACATTACAACCTTTGTTGGTATCTGAAAGGTGCTTTTAGTTCCCGCAAGAGTGTTTCTCTAATATTATAGATGTTTTCATTTTGGGGAGGATAATGGCATTTGTTTGCAAAATAACCTAGGTTGTTTGAAAAAGAGCAACTGTATGAGGGCAGAGACCATTATTGTTCCATAGTTAAGGAAGGAAAGATCAGATTAAGGAGATGAGTGACCTTCTTTGGGTTTTAAGGGAGTACACTAGCCAGGAGAGCTTGGGCAAGTCAACTGACCACTTGAGCATACTTCTTCTTTGGAAATGGAGATAATAATTCTTATCTTGCCTACTTATTAGGGTTAAGAGAAAAAAGTCATAAGAAATATGAAATTGTTTTGAAACCTGTGAGGTGCTATATACATCACATGTGGAGGTTAATATTCAAAAACACAAAACATCTACCATGAAGGGTTAGGCTGATTTCCAAACCTTTCCTCTGGGTGTTTCTCTGTGCTCTTTGTTGAACAATGACCAGCATTTTATATGTCAATGTTACTGCCTTATTTAGAAAACCAATTTTTAATTAAACCACTTTCAATGCAAGCAAGGAACAGCAGTAGAGACTTTGAATGCCATTCCAGACCAGACCACTGGTCCAAGCGAAGGATGAAATGTGTCACTTATAATGGCTCAGAGTAAAAGACGCCATCCTCCAGCTTTCAAAAAGTCTGCCAATAGATTTGGTTTCAAGCTCCACATGGTATGTGTTTGATATGGAAAAGACATGAATACTCTAATGAAAACAGAAGAAGGTGATACATCTTTGGAGACATCCAAGTGTCTCTGAACAACAAGAAACCAGCCTCCTAGAGAGAGAAAGAAAAACAAACTCAATGAGTTCTGAAAAGAACAAGAAAAGAAAAAACCCTGAATCTAATTTAGAAAAAAAAAAAACCAGGGCACAAAATTCATAAAATCTTGGATTCATGTCTTGATAGTGAACAAATGAATAATTCTTGTTTTTGATGCTCTAAGTCAGTTATCAATACCTATCAGCTCTATCTCTGAAATGTATGTCATATCATCCACTGCTGTTTACCACTGCACGCCACCATCCAGTCTGGACAGCTCCACTCCCATGCCCGCCCCTGTGCCATCTCTTACCTAGGGGGTAGGCTGGTACAGAGCACCAGCTTCACAGACAGACAAACCTAAATGTGAATGCCAACTTTGTTGCTTACCAGCTGTGAGACTCTGGGTATGCTTAACCTGTCTAAGTTTGGGATTCCTCGTCTGTAAAATAGAAATTCTTCCTTTACAATAACATTTCTGAAAGTTATCGTGAGGACTAAATGAGACCACGTTTAGGAAAATGCGCAGTACAGTATCTGGCATAAGCAGCCTCTCACAGCCTGGGTCCCTCCATCCCTCGTCTCTGTTTCCACTCTCTCTCTACTTCAATTCTCCCTTTACATACACATGCCTACTCAGGGCATTCCCCTCCCTGCCTTCTATGTTTTTTTCCCACCATTTATTGGATAGATTCTAATTTCCAGAATGTGGTGTATTAGTTAGGGTTCAGGAGGAGCTGCTGTAACAAAAAGACTGAAAAGTACAGTGGCTTAAATTGGATAGATGTTTCTCTCTCACATAATGTTCAGAGGTGAGTCATCCAGGGCTAAGTAGGGTAACTCTGCCACCTCTAGGTTTTACATGGCTGCTCTGTCGTTTCCATTTTTAGCCAGTGGGAAGCGGACTGGGCCAGGGGAACTCATACCCAGGCTTTTTAGTGGAACATTTTGGAGGTGACACTTATCACTTCCTATATCTCATTGGCTAGAACTAAGTCACAGGGCCACATCAAGCAGTCAAAAGGCCAAAAACCCCCCAAAAAACAAAAAAACAAAAACGAAAAAAGAAAAGAAAAATGTAGTCTTTAGCTGGTTGGCCACAAGCTCAGCTAAAACATGGCAGCTCTCATCTACAGCCACGCCACCCTGAACAAGCCCAATCCTGTCTGATCTTGGAAGCTAAGCAGAGTTGGGCCTGGTTAGTACTGGGATGGGAGACCACGTAGGGAGACCATGTGCTGTAGGTATAAAAAAATAAATAAATAAGGGATTGTAAGCTGACAAGGTCCTTGCAATCTGTGAGGTCAACCAAGGGTTGTCTTGCCTAAAAAAATAAAATAAATAAAAATAAAACATGGCAGCTCTCTTATTAAAGAAATGAATATTTATGAATAGTTAACAGCCTTTGCCACAATGACATAAAGGACCATCCTTTATCTTTATCTTCACTTTCTTTCCCTTCTATATACCTCATGGTGTATTAACACTGGGCTACTTATTATTATCCAAATCTGCTTGCATACTGCCAGTAACTTTGCATGTGTGGGCTCCTACTCTTTGTGAAAGGATCACTTTAAAGAGTTCTTCCTTTACAGAACTTTTCCTGATGCCTCTATTGGAAGATTTAATCACTACATTTACCTGCCCTTGGGCTTTATATATAACTTTATTATAGAACTTTATTTATAGCTCAATCTTCTCTCTAGGCTGGAAGCTCCTTAAAATCAGGGGTTTATTTTATCCTTCTTTTGAATCCCTAAAACCTAGTATTTACCTGGCTCATATTTAGTCGAGATATGACTGGTTGAAGTTTAAATAAAAGTGGAACAATCAAGCTAGGGTTTCCTCATTAACTGCTGCCAATGTTTAAGATGGCTGAACATGGGGTTCTTCCAACACTGCTGGTAAATGAATAGAGCAAGTACATGGATGAAGTAAAAGAGAAAGGAAATTGGAGTCATCATTCATGGATTTATTTAGAATACCAGTCATCTTTTGCTCACAGAGGCTCGGACAATCAATACTTAATCTGTTCATTTGTGGATGGAGAAGTTGAAGTCCAGAAAAACAAGCATCTTATCCATGCTCGGCCAGGTCTTCAAAGCAGAGCTAGACTTTTGCTGAAGTCTCCAGACTTCCTTTGTAGAACTATTCCTGCCATCTTCCATTGCTCTAAAAAGGATTTTATATGCTATTGCAAATAGTGACATATTTAACAGGTTGATAGTGAGGTTAGGTGGGTTTATTGTAAAGTATTTTGAAAATCTTGAGTAAGTTAGTAAGACTAAAACTCACTCATAATCTGACAGACTACTGCTTGAAAAGGAGGGTAAAAGGGAATGAACAGTGTTGTATATAGCAAAACGGTAGCTCAGTCCAAATATTGTAGCAGTTTTGTGGCCTAGTAAAAAGTGAAATGTCTGTCACTTTTTCTTTTTACTTATGACTATTTCCATTTATATATTTTGAAGAGTAATTCAAATTTTAAGTCACGTGCTTGTAAAATGCAGAGTATCAATACCGAAGGCAGCATAAAAATTTTCAATCCACAAATTCTTATTTTACTTTAGTTCCGTAAAGGTAGCAAGTGGAATCACTTGGGTCTCATTGATCAATAGCAGATCCATATTTGTGGTTTTCTGGAATTCAGTGTTTAACTCAGATGTCCTGTGTGATCACTCTGTCCTGCTGAGATTTAAATAGCTCTAGCGTGAGCCCCGATCTGACTTTCTGAGGGCCGTCCAAGGGCTTCCTCAAGAGTCCTGTGAATTCCTGAGGGCTCATGTTCTCTTGGTCCCCTATAGCTCTTAGTGACTGCTGCTCTGGATTCTCGATTGTGCTAGTCACCCCTCCCACAGATGCTGCCTTCCTTGCTTCATGCTAAGCCGCAGTGGAATTCAGTTACTTCTGGTTTTCCTTCAGACTATCCGTAAAAGCCATTTGCATATCAGATTTTACGGAAGTTTGAGTCTATGGAGGCAGCATTACATTATTGAATACGAAACCACTTAGAATTAGATATCACTCATTCCTATTCTTCAGAGCCCTTTGTCCCTCCTGCCACAGGTGGCTACAATTCTCCACAGGCTCCTGCTTCCTGCCTGTTGCTCATACCCTCTTCCACTGAGATTTCCTATATCTCTTCCCTCCCCTGTTTTCTAATCCTCGACATCTTCTGGAAAGTTGGTTTCTTTCACGTTCTTACTCAGAACAATCGTGCACCCATTCTCTGTGGCCCTGAGTCTTCCATTGGATACCCAGAGACTCATTAATGTGTGTAAGGAAAGAAAGAGCTTCAGCCTTTTATCAGCAAGGACACTAATAGAGGCTTTGAGAGCTGAGTGCCTCCTTTATCCCTTTCTCCTCAGTTTCTAATACGGTTTTGAGATTTAACCTTGCAGTCATAGGAATTACGCTACCTACCTCCTTAGAAATAGCTAAAATCAGATTCGGTTTTAAATAAAAAATGTCTCCCAGATGAGTACATACGATTTAAGAACAAATCGAGAAGAAAAAGTTTGTGAACAAATACTGGAACTGAATGAATGACTAATAGTCATAAATCCCACACATATTCAGGACAAGCAAGTTTTAGAAAGCAAAGTTTATGTATATCTAAAATTTAATTCATACAGCAGCAGTGAAATCTTCAACAGGAATATGGCACCAGAAAGAAAACAGTTGTATAAGAAAGCTAAGCATGTGAAAACACCCTCATGCCTGTTCTTTTGCTGTTTGGCCCATAAAGAGTTTTAAGTTTCTAACAACTGAAGAAGCTCGAAAGTAGAATGATCACCTATTGTGATTCTGGAATTATTTGTTTTTGTGTTGGCTCCCCCTACCATCAGATCCATTCTTCATTGTTCTGTTTTAGGCATCAGAGGCTGACTCCTGGGCTCCCTGACTCGCCAGTGAAAAGCCCAGCAAAAGTCTGGAGAAGAAAGAAGTCAGGACTCACTTTTGCAACTCTTTCCCCATTCTGGGTAGGTAGCCTTTTCTGAAAGTGGCCATGTTCCCGCATGACCACTGTGTCAGCCGGTCCCTCCTCTACGGTTCCGGCTTTCTAGGATACTGGTAACACCCCTCACGGCCACAGGCCTGAGGGGTGGTAACAGCTTCCTGCTAGTACCTGTCACGAGTGTCTCATCTTCAATCACCTCCTTAACTCTGCCCCCACTTCTCCAAGCAGTACCTTCGGTAAAGTCTCTCAGATCATCTTATTTGGGATCTGTTTCCTGCTAAAGAGGTCAGTAGATATTCTGGAAAAATGTATGTGGTGGTAGAAGTATTTTCTAATGGAGTAAGATCATGGTTCCCAAATGCTGCCTGCGGACTGGTTGGAGATAACCATGACAACGTTTTCACTGGTCTAGTATGAAATCTAAAAAATAAGGGCAACATAGATTTCCATAAAGTTGAATTTGTTCAACTTGGAGAATTATATATTTTTTTCATTAAATATCTCCTTCCTACTTTTGAAGTTAAAATGATCCTTCTTGTATATTTTTAAAATGTACTTACTTGGCCAAGTAGAAAGTTACCAGAGAGTGCCTTGACTTTATGTGAAAATACACTGGTCTGTAAAATCCAAAAGTTGAGGGTCCACTGGATTCCATGCCATCTACAGAGGTTATGAATCAAATCCCCAGAAAGACATTTTCAGAGATTGCTGATTCTGCAGCCTTTCATGAAGAAAATTACCTGGGGAAGTTCACAAGAAAATGCACTGCCACACTGGCCACAGTTCTAAGACCCGCCTGGAGTAGGAGGAGGCTGCACTGCGCGTAGCTCCGTGCTTTCCTCCTGGAAGGCTGGGACTGAGATTTGGGAGTCCCAGAGAAGGGAGCTGTAGGGTAGGGCTGGCATCTCAGTTTCCCCATGCAACTGGGGGAAGGGGCTGTGGGTAGAATCATCATCGCTATTGTTCCTGGAGAGTGAGTCTCCGATGCCTTCGGAAGTGGGCTGCTCTCTCGCCTGAAGATTAATTAACCTTGTTATATGATCAGAGTTGACAAGAATGATTGTTCTCAGTGAAAGGATTCTTATTAATTATTCAAATAAACCTTAACTTTAATTCATCAGTTTGATTAACTCCACTTCCTCAAACTTTAACATAACTGCTTTTTTTTTTTAATCCATATGATTGCATTATTGGGTCCCCTGTCATTTATTTCATGTCCTGATTTGTCAAGCTTTCATACTTACCCTCAAGTGTAGAGTCTGTTCTCTAGACCTGCCACCACCATTACTTATCTGGTTCCCTTGATCAAGTCCCTTAACCCCTCAGGCACTTACCCTCCTGACCTTAGAGGATGTTGGGGTTGGTCAGAATGATCTCTAAGTTTTTTTCCAATTCTAAAGTCTATGCTCTCAGCCTCAATTATTTTCTAGTTCTGAGTTCATTCAGGAGTTCAAAACCAGTTCAAATCCATAAATTAATACTGGGATTTTAATTCATTTTTGCCAGTATTTTAATGCCTCTGCATGTGTCACTATGAAATTTAATTTGGCAGATTAGTAACATATCTGATTAGAATCCTTGTCAAAAGGATGCTGCGTCTCAAAGGCCTGTGTTCATCGTTTTGCAGCCTACCGTCCTTCTAGTTCTTAACTCTTTTAAATCTTCTGATTGCAGAACCGGAGGTTTTAGCCCCATCTAAATTTGGACTCCACTAGCCTGGCCTCCCTGCTTGCCATTTTGGATCTGCCTTGTTTGACGCCTGTTTTGTTCACCCCGTGTCCCTTGATTGCTTTTCTCTGGTAGAAGAAAAAGAAAATTAATTAAATCAGTGGGCTATGTCAACAAATGTCACTGGAAATTTCTTGGGTCAAATAGTAGCTTGTTCTTATTTGACAATCTCATTATTTTAACAGTTTGATGTTATTGTTCATCATCTGTGGGAAATTAACTTCCATCAGTGGTGCTGATACCATGTTCAAATAACCTCATGGAACATTTTAGTAATAAAAACTCCGATGATCTGGGTCCAGATGCATGACATGCCATATACTCCAGATGATGAGAAACATCTGGATTGTCAATAACATGTGTACGCAAAATGTGACGATGAAGTCTGAAATTTTTACCTTTAAATTCTGTTTAGGCGCTGCAACAACTTCAAATGTGTATCCGGTTTATATGTCAGTTTTTACCCATTATGGAAAGAGCACAATGGACCTCAGTTGCTGGTTTATTTGAACAACCTCCCCACCATCCCCTAGACTGTGAGTGAGCTTCCTGGCCAGGGCACTGTCATCTGCCTTTAACTATCTTGGTAACCCCAGCTCCTGGTACAGGGCCTGGCACAGAGGAGATACTCAGTGTTGCTGGTTAAATGAACAATCTCACTGTTGGTACCTGCATCATGTTGTTATCCACTTACGACTCAGTTCTTCGAATGAGGGGAGAGCAGGGAGAGGGTGGTGTGAGCTCAGCTCATCTAAATGATTTTCTTTGTTCCCAAGACTATATCTACTCAGAATAAGATGCTACAATCAACACTAAGGAATGTGTCTGGAATTCTCCGGCTGCCTGATACATCACTAGGAGCGTGGGGCTAGGCAAAGGCACAAGGGAGCGAGAAGACAGAAGACAGATGTTAGCTTATTATTACATTTTATTCAGATGTACTAAGAAAATTGCCAAGAAATGAGTCACTGTTACATTTACATTTTAGGTGAATTTTTCTCTTTCAACCCTGTGCTAGGTGATGAGGCTACAGGCACTGGGTGGGGCTGGAAATGGTTCAACAATTAGAAAACATAAACTACGATAAAGATTTCTCCCAACTCAATCCATGGCTTTGTTTTGGAACTGATTTTTTTTTTTTTTTAATTTCAAATAAGGGCTGCATAATATATTTTGTATTTCACATATCTTATTTACAAATATAACATGTCATTTTTATCCACAATAAATCCATATGTTATGCATTGGGCCAGCAATATTTTCTCATTTTACGGAGTAAGAAACAAATGATGGTGGGAGGAAGCTGAGGTAGGTTAGAAAATGACTTATCAAGATTTCAGCTGAGGTTCTTGAATTCAAGCCTAGGGCTCATTTCCACTCTGCTAGAAGTCAAATGGGTTCCTGGATTCTGAGCTGTGTGTAGTTTGTCTCAAGGACAACTGAGTGCCAACTATTTTCATGGCAGATACTGACCTTACTACTAAAATATTCATTAATGTTCCTTTTTAGGTTAGGACCAAAGCAGTTCATCTTTTCACTTCTAACTTCTGGTATTCTTACTGCAAATAGTAGTGATTTGGGGGAATGATGTTTAGGCTTAAAAATCTAAAATTTCATTTTAAGGGACCGATGTGCCATGTGTCTAATGGTGGAACTCTGACCACTGTCTAGTGCCTTGGAGCTGGGTTTTCATTCCTCTCAAAGGGACAGGGACCTCTGCAGGGCCAGACATTGGTAGGCTGCCTTCCTGTGGCCCTGGTCTCCCTTTTTGTCCTTCCACATTCTGTAGCTCCCACTCCTTCCATCCTGTCATTTCTCAGGACCTGCTTATTTTTTCCTTCCCTGACACTATCAGGCATTTAAAACTTTAGTGTAAATTTATGTCTACTCTTCATCCTACTCAGAACTTGGTTCGTTTTACTCAGCGGGTAGAGAGACCTCTGGCGACCTGCAGCTGTGAGTTTGAATCCCGGCTGGTTGACTACGGACTTTGCCCTCTCTGACCGTCCGATTCCTCCTCTGAGAAATGGTGATGACTACATATGTCCGTGCTGGGTGTCATCCATGTCCTGCTTCAGGTCCACTTACTTTTATCTTGCCTGCTCATACAGATACAACAATAGGCCTCCCTGTCCTCTGATTTCTGGTTGGGTTTGGCCAGTGGAGAGTGGTTGGGTCTGGAGGATGGGAGGAGAGAAGTGGAGCATTTATTCTTCCGGCTGTCACTCTGGGTCACTCCTGGTTGGCAGCATATCTCTACGCCAGGCCACATCCTCTGTCAGGCAGCTCTCTCAATACGGCTACTTTCTGTGGGTTCTGGTAACCATTCTGAACCCTTGCCTTGCAAGCCTAGGATGAAGGCTACTCCTCACCTTTGCTAGCCCCAGGATACTGTTCTTTTTAGCTTTCCTAAACCCAGCTATACATATTTGTAAATAATGTCTTTATTAGTCTTTCTATTACTGGTTTAAGTATATCATCTCTCACCTACCAAGAAATACAACTGTGACAATTAAGTGAGAATATATTTGTAAGATATATTTCAGAATGCCTAGTATGTATTCCATAGATGCCATTTTCTTTCCTATCCCACCCTCCTTTGACTCTCACCTTTTAAATCATGTTTCTGATCATGAAACTGATGGCACTGGTCTTATGTAAATTTCAGGTACTATTGGAACAAGTTGTTGGATTCCTTTATAGTTGAAGAGCCTTAAACAATGCCCTGAAGTCACTCACGTGGGGCTGTCAGCTTAGCCTATAGTTGGCTTTGCTGTCAAGGAAGGAATAACACTCAGTGAATAATGAAAGAACATCTCTAGACAGTAAATGTGGATCCCCTAAATTTCTTGATTTGAGAGCCATGGACATCTGTCCCTCCATTTTGAGGGCAGTTGGTGGAGCAGGAGGTCAGCAGGCCCGAGAATTGCTCCGTCTCTGCCAGCAGAGCCAAGATGGATAAGCTGTGCAGGACCTGCTCTCCATGGATCAGCATTTATAGATGTTCTCACATGCATGCAATTCTCACCACCAGCAGACGATGCCCCGGACAGTGACTAATTGAATCTCATTTGCTTCATTGCTGACTGGGTGATTGTAGTAGTTTCCCTTGAATTTATGACAGATGTTGGCCAGAGAGCCCTTCAGAAATTGGAATGTTTTTGGCATTTTAAGAGGATTAAGCTCTGAGGCTCCTTAGTCGACACAGGGTTGGAGACCTGACATCCTCTCCATTTTTCATCCCTACAGATCCAACAACACAACAGCCAATTAAATGAACAATCAGGCTTCATGACTTATCAGGCTCTGTTTCCATCATTGAAGGACTGAGCAGACTGAACAATTTGTGTATTTGGGGTAAACAGATTTCAGAAATGAATGCACTCAGCCATCTGAGTTTATATTCAGAAATAAAATTATGGTTAAATATAGAAACAATTGGCTTCCCTCTATGCTGAAGACATTGGTAATGAATTTTCTATAGATGGGCACCAAAGCTTTCTGTACTCCAGTGACACTCAGGATTCATGGTTTATAGATTCCTGTGTCGTTCATTTGTGATAGACACAGAACCCTGGGTGACTGATGGCTAGTTTCTTGGAAGCCAGGCTCTTAGAAACATTATGTGCAAGTGTAGGAGCCACTTTGGCTATAATTTCAAGTGTCATATTCTACCTGAAATGGACCGAGTCCAATATTTTCATGACTAACTTCCTTCAATTAACTTTGCTTTATCCTAGCAATGAACATGTCTTATTGTCAGTCAGTGTCAGAAGGCAATTAACCCACTGACATGACATGAGAAAAAAATGTTCAAAGACAAAGCAAACATGTTCCAGAAAAATTACTTGGTGTTTTTCTTTTACTAATTTATTTCACAGCCATCAAAGCCTGCCTCCAACTTTTCTTTGGCCATTTTCCTTTTTACAAAGTTGCCATTTCTTCAGCCCTGTAAACAATGGAAGCTGATGAATTAATCTAACCCCTACATTGACAAAGAGATGCAGGCAGACATCCTGGGCTTCTATTGCTTTCTGGGAATGTGGTGGGGTTCCTTTCCCCACACAGAAGCTTCCAGGGGTCAGTAGAGGGCATTCTTTGAGCACCTCCACAGTAAATTTTTGAGTAATCTTGGAGTTTTCTATGCTTTGCAGGTGAGGGATGGGGCTGGTGGGAGAGACGGTCATAGAGGCGACCAGGAGAGAATTAAATCTGTCACATCAAACCAGGAGCTCTGGATGAAGCCCTCTGGCATTTACCCTTCATTACTTCAGAGACAAATCTGGACATCCTGGAAAGAAATAAACAGAGTATACAGAAATACTCTCTCCCATAATCCGACCCCCTGCTTTTTCCATCTGACTCTTGCTGCGAAGGGCACAGCAAACGTGTCCCCCTGCTTCCCTTTCAGATCTCTGCATCCAGGTAGGGGGGTCAGAGAGTGAGTGTCGACCTGTCGGCCCTCGTTTATCTTTGCTTTGCGTTTGGTGACATGCTCTGCTGAGGGGGTCCTCAGGAGCTTACTGCTCTGCTATCTCTCACTGAAAGGAGCACCCCAGGTGAGGCCCTGGAAGCCCAGGGAGGTGGAGCTGCTTCCGAGGCTCACATAGCTGGTCGGTGACAAAGAAGGCTTCCTTCAGATTCCCTACTTTTGCTCAGGTTCTGGAATATCCTGAACTGGGGTGGTAGATCCCTAGGGAATGGGGGCCAAAATCAGATTAATCCTTTAGGTATGCTGGGCCGGGGGAAGGAGATACCTCGTAAAGAGGGCAGTGAGGGGCGCTTCCTGGTGGAGGCTTCTTTCAAGTGTCATCTCTTCTGGTGTGTCCTCCCTCAACACCCAAGTCGGGCTAAGTGCCTCTCTGTGATTCCACTCAGACATCCACCCCAGTATAGTCAATTTGCCTGTCTTTTCCAACTGATTAATATTAATGCGTCATTTTTTATTAAACATTTATTATGAGCCAGGAACTCTTCTAAGTGGTCTAAAATGTGATTTCTTTTAATTTTAATAACAATCTTATAAGGAGATTTCTATTATCCTTATTCTATAGATGAAGAAACTAGGTACGAATCTTGCTTGTAGCTAAGAAGTGACAGAGCTCAGACTTCTCATCCCTTTCAGTATAATAAACACTCAATATTGTTAGTTTGTTTCCCCTATTTTTTTTTTAAAGTCAGGCAAGATCACGGAAGAGAACAGAGACTATTTCTGCTCCTTAGGTGAGCACGTCACCAGCCTCCCATCATTTCTTTCCTGTTCCTTCAGTCCAGTATGGACGGAACATCACACAGGGACAGCTGCCCACAACCTGTATTAGGAGCGAAGGTTTGCACAAGCTGTTAAGTAAACAAAGTGGGGGGAGCCCCAGACTGCCCTGGGGCCCTGAAGGGTGTGTAGGAGTCCTCCGCGTGCAGCAGGGCACAGGGCGCCCACTGGGAGAATAACAGCTTGAGGAGGACGTGGTGGCAGGAAAGGGTCTGATGCGGTCCCAGAAAGGAGAGGTTTGGTGGTGCTGTCAGGTGGGCGATGCAAAATAGGGATTTTGAGGACAAGGAGTGGAAGAAAGGGATAAATCCAGCCATGAAAAGACCTTAAACTGTGTTAAGAAGTTAGGCAGGCGTATTCAAACTATATTTTATAGTGTAGGATAGAATTATGAACTACTTGAGAATTTTTTTTTTTAAAAACCTTATAACCAAGATATTTTCACATTGAAAACTGCACTGCGTACCCTGAAGTTCTCCCGTTTTCTTTTTCTCTTATACTCTGGAGTTTATGTTACAATGCATTAGGGTAGGGTTAAAGGTTTTGCTGCTTTCCAACAGAACGGAGCCAAGCACCTTTGTCTCTATTATCCTCTCTGACTTACATCTTCCTGCCAAGGTATGGTGCGCTTTCGTTGTTCCTGGCAATGGTCAAATGAACACTGTGCAGTCAGTGAAATCTCTTTAGATGAAGTTGGCTGCACTAAAATGAAACAAGCTGAGAATATTCTCAGGGTTCTGCTTTCAAGTAGAATCTAGTTAGCTTCCTCTGATCTAAAATGCCCGTGAAGACAGGAAATTCAAACCAATACCAAAAGCCAGGATTAATTAGACAACCAGAATCAACCATAAGGCCCAGAGAACCTGACTGAGAAATTCAGCTGGTCTCTCACTCATAACGTGGTGCATTCAGTTTCCATCAACTGAAAGCTGACGGAAGCTCCTTGAACTCTCTTTATTTGGGGGCTTCTGTTTTAGATCTGAGGCGTCTGATCTCAGATCTCTATACCAATAACTGGGGTCTTTCCACATCTGGCTTACCAAAACTCCTGAATTAGAATCTCCATGGGTAGCGCACAGGGCAGAGAAAAGGCGGTGAGAAAAAGGTTGTGCAAAATGCATTTGGGAGACACCTTCCCTACAGGCATAGCAGAGAGAAGGAGGGTCCTGGTATCGCACGCACTGGAGATTATTGATTTTCGTGGACTGCTTCTCCTCACCAAGTCAAAAACAACAACAACAACAACAACAACAACAACAACAACAACAGGAAATGAGACCTTCACATCACATCAATGGTCTCATTTTAGTCCAGCAGAACCCATACAAAATGAAAGTTTTGCTATAGTGAGTAAGGGGACAGCAGCTAGGCACACCCACCCGCTTTTGCTGCTGATGTGAGAAAGGATCGTGACCAGCCTGCAAGCAGATGGAAAGCTGGACCAAGGGTAATCCATATGCAATTTCTACTGGTGAATAGTCAATCGGGCTCTGGAAACCAGAAGAAAATTTTAAAATACCATTTGGGGCTTTTAGTAAGGTCCAAAAAGATATAGCCTCCAAGAAACAAGAGAAGAAAGTATAAAGAGAGGTAAAAAGAAAACAGGAAGAGATGAAAAGGATACAGGTAAGGTAAGCCAAGATTGCAAGAATGCCAGGAACACAACGGCAGAATGAAACCCATATCTAAGGCAGTAAAATCAGGATCGAAGTTAAAAATTAAGTGCTGGGCAAATTTGGGACATCTTCGCAAGATACAGAGGAAAGTAAAAAAGACAAAAATGACGAGAGAGACAACGACAAACGTGGAGAACAATAAATGGAGCTCCCACGTAAAATTTATGTTTTCTTGGAAAAGAAACCAGGTGAATTAGAAGTGAAAAATAATTAAAGTCATCATCAAAATTTTTTTTTTTTTTTCCTGAGGTAAACAAATATTTAGCCTGAGATGGTGCTCTGGGAGACAGATTTAACACACAATAAAGAGATGGAGTAAGCATAGATAGGTAAGGACGCTGACTGCTCTAGATGAATGGCAGGTTCTAGTGATTGGCTGCTTATACACACTGAGCTGGGGGCATGAGGTTTCTGAGTGGGTTGGGGTTTGACTTCTCAATGTGGCAGAGCTGTATCAGACTCTGAGACACATCAGAGCTAACGACACCTTGCCAGGACCATGTTCTTGGACCTGCAGTGCGGTCACGTATCTGCTCACCTCCTGCCTCTACCCGGGTTCACCTTTGTCCTAGCAAAGTTTGGGGGCCCTTCTTCTAGGGTTGCGAGATTTAGCAAACAAAAATAGAGGATGCCTACTTAAACTTGGGGTTCAGATAACAATTTTGAACATACTTACACTAACAAGTTGTTTATCTGGAATTCAAATTTGAAATCCTATATTTTACCTGGCAATAATACCTCCTTCATCTGCCCTAACTTTTCCCTAACACTTGTCTTCCTTTCCCTCTGTCCTAAGGCTCCTGAATACATTTTTTAAGGGTTGTGATTCATTTGCTGGTTCTTACTCAAATAATGCTAGCATGAAACAAGGGAGAATATCACTCAGTAAATATTTACCATGTAGCAGTTTTTCACAGTGTATTCCTTTTGTCGGAGGTTCTATGCCAGCTCCTACGTGATTTCTAATTCTGCTATTAAAGTTTTGCTAACGTTTTCTAAAGCCTATCATTAGAATACATACTTGTGGTTAATAAAATGATTAGTACATATGTGTAAAGTTTATCTAAGAAAACTGACATTTATTTAAAATTATATATATTTGCATGTCAAGTTGTTTCGAAAAAATGTTCTCCAAAATCTTTACAGTAATTACCTCTGGGTAAGAAATTTTTTTGAGTAACATTTAGTTTTTCCTTTATGGTTTTCTAGATTTTTCAAGTGTTAACATGAGAATGTAACATTTCATAATAAAAATAAAGATACTTTCATTTAAAAAAGTCAATTATATTTTAAGATGACATATGTCTCAAAAGTCTTGCGAGTAGTTCCTGAACTTGGTTTGTGCATCAGAATCACCAGCGGGGCTCTTTAAAAATGCAGATATCATCTGGGTTTCACCTCTGACCTAAGGAATCAGAATCTCCAGAGCTGGAATATATGTTTCTGAGAAGCTTCCCAAGTGTTTCTGCTGGAGCTGAGTAGCATTTGCCCTTGGACTGGCATTCGGGAGCTAGTGACTTAAATTCCCCAGGTGTGGAGAGAAGCTGCCTCCCTCTGCTGATGTGCAGGTGATAACTCTAATGAGGATAAATAAGCTCCTTTCTGAAGTGAGCTGCTGCCCAGTAAATTTCCTCAATGCTAGTACCTTCAGTAATGTCACTCTGCTTGTTTTGAGAAGAGTTACTGAAGTCTTTTAAAAAGGGTATTTGGAATCTGTGGTGGAAAGGATCCGAGCCTCATCATCCTAGCTGAGGGCAGCAGCCGTGGTTTGCAGTAGAAGGCCTTAGACAAGCCTCAGGCCCTGAGGGGAGATGGGATTAGTCCTTGTTCCAGCCAACCCAGGAGCAGAGATGAGAGCAGCAAGTTGGAGCCATCCTGAGTGAGAAGAAGGTTGAGCCGTATAGCATCCTTGGGTGCTCCGCTTAGACGTCATCCATTTATAGTAACTTAGGCTTAAATGTTAATAAATATCTTCTTAAAACTGCATTTTATAAATTGAGACAGAGGCATGAAGGAAGAATAGGGTTCAAGAATAGGATGGTCAATTCTAGGCAGTTTTTTAAAATTTACTTTTATTATTCTGATTACATACGGAAATGAAGGTCCAATGTTGAGGCTAAGCTAGCTCAGCCTGCCAAGCTCGCACAGAGAAGAAAAAGGCACAGCCCAGTGACCTTTTGTTTCCGCTGCTGTTGCTGCCCTTTATCTTCTGGGGCAGGAAAAAGGATGATGATTGGGGGAATAGACAGTGCTGTGGACAGAAGTACCTGGAGAAAATGTCCTTATCATTCAGTTTCTCTTATCGGATTACCTACATGTTTCTTTACGAAACCGCAGGCTTATCTGACAGATTTAAACTGAGAAAAAACCAAAGCAGATTAATTTGTTTCTGGAATTTCAAGGAACTATTTATCTTAGAGCTAAATGGAGCAGCCAACCTGAATCTTATATCCTTGCCCTTAGGTCCACCTGTCCATCCATCTATCCATCCATTCATCTATCCATCCATTCATCTATCCATCCATCCATCCATCCATCCATCCATCCATCCATTCATTCAAAAACATAAGCACTGGCTAAGTAGAGATGATGATTAAGAAATTGTGCCCCTTTTTAACATTTCTTTTTTTTTTTTACCTTACCAGGAAAGATAGAACTATAAAAAATTTAAAATAAAACATTTTAAATGCTAACACATAGGTTTAACATTAACTTTGGAAAGTTAAGTTGCTATAGTATAGCTGTTAAGAGCTACACTATTGTACCAGACTGCCAGGTTCAAATCCTCTCTCTTCCATACATCTTCTGTGTCAACTTGGGCAAAATAATAACCTTTCTGTGTCCAGTTTCTTATATATAAAAGGAGAATAAGTGAGTTATATGCTTCTTAGGAGGACTAAATGAGTTAACATATATTTATTTCAAAAACTCAGAAATCATAACTCAAAAGGCAAAAATATAATCAAACATGGAGTTTGAGCAAATATTTCTATTTCTGCCCAATACCATTCTTGAACTTCTTCTATGTCTCTGACCTCCAGCCTACCAAGTAGCACACACCGAGGTTTGAGTGACAGCAGGAAGGCAGTGGTGAGTACACTGGTTATAAGAAAGGATTCCTCTGTGAAAAATTATCGAATTGCCTCTGGAACAGTGTTTTTCTCCCTTTTTAGGGTCATGGATTCTTTTGAGTATTCATTCATTGATTTAATAATTACTTGGTGAGCACCCATTATGTGCTAAATATTCTAGGTGTTCAGGGAACAAGGCAAAGATTGCTGCCCTTGTGGAATTTATATTCTGGGGCAGGGGGGACAGACAATAAGCAAGAAGCATAATATACAAGTGAATTATCTAATATGTAAGAAGTGATACATGCTTTGGAAAAACAAAAAAAGCAGGAAGAAGTGAGTTAGGGGTGCTGGTGGGTGTGGAGGGATAAGGTACAATTAAAAATAGGGTGATTGGAGTAGCACTCATTGAGTTAGTAAAATCTGAACTATGATATAAAGAAGGTAAGGGAACTGGTTGCACAGATATACGAGGGAAGAGTGTTTGGAGCAGAGAGAATGGCCAGTGCAAAGTTCCCAAGGCAGCACTTGCCTAGGGTGTTTCAAATAAAGTCAGTGTGGCTGGAGCTGAGCAAGGCAGGGGGTGGTGGGAGATGAGGTCAGACCTGAAGAAAACTATCCATCCCTTCTCTGGAGAAGAGGTTCCCAAACTTTAGAGCGAGTCAGGGCTTGTGGTGGCCACACCCCAGAGTCTCTAACATGTCTAACAAATTCCCAGGCGATGTTGATGCTGCTGGTCTAGGGACCAGATTTTGGGAACCTCTCATCTAGAACAGTTACTTTATTTTACACGTTTTAATAGCATTCCTGGGCTCCTAAAGTCTGTCTGGGACCACGGTTTAGAAATCCTGGCCCTAGGAAACTTTAGACTAAATCCCTCACACACAGATGGCCCTGAGCACCCTGCATCGACCTCATCTTTCCACAGGTGAAGAGCATGGTGTGTGACCTTTAGGCTAGAAAAGCTTCTGATAATGTCTTTGATTTAACTCTCAGCTGTCATGGTGGCTCTTTGGCCCTGCTATGATCACATTTTAGTCTATTCACTTAATAAGAATTTGTGGAGTGCAGTGTTACAAACAGATTTGGACATCTTAAAAGATAATGTTAAGAAGCACTAAAAATCTTTCCATAGCGTACAAATTGGCTCAACCTATCACCTTCTAACACAACACAGGGCTCTGTTTGTATCTCGAGAGGGGAAGAGTTAAGCCCTGGAGTGCCATGGTGTGTCCTCATCAAGGTTGGGACTCAGAAGTTAAGGAAAAGGAGGCAACAAATCCCCTAGACTTCAAATGATAAAATACTTTTATGACCGTTTTTAAAAAGAAGCTGAAGTAGCCCTCGAAAAACAAAGTATTTGTTGCGAAGAGACAGTGAGGAGAATATTAAGTAGGAAACAGGAAAATGTAAAAGCTAGAATCAGATAATTTAATCATCGCAAGATGAGGTCTGAATTATGTTGAACCTACTTTGTATTTACTTGATTTTGCAAATTAGTTGGAGTTTGATCTATAGGCTGGACATGAGCAATTATGCATTGCTGGGACACATTAGAGAAGAGAGGTACTCAGCGAGAGAATAAAGAGGCAATTGACACGTTAAGAATGCAAATAACGAAGACACAGGTATGCTCCAATGGGCAAGAGAGGACAACTGGGGAATGATTAAAAACATGCACAAAACTAATGTAATCATTTCTTTATGACAAATGCTTATTGTTCCCACCATGGAGAAGCCTAAGCAGCCAGAAGTATTCATTGACTCAGAGATACTGATTTCCAAGTATGACTGATTAAGGAATACAAGGCCTTAGGGAGATTTAAATTATAAAGCAGTGGCTCATATTTGGAAGCAATTACCAAGTCATTTTCAGACACACGTTTCTCTTCATTTTTCTCTGCTTTGTTATACTTTAGGTTCAGAGATAGTTTTGTTAGGTAGCTAGTCAGACTTGAGCGACAAAGGAACAAAGGAATAGAAGCCCGGCTTAGTAACCATAGAAACTTCCCTTGAAGACCTTCCTTAAGGACCTCCCAGAAATATCTCCCTTTTAGGGCTATAAATTACCCCAAATCCTAAAGCTCTAAGGCCATATAAGCTGCTGGCCTAAACCAGCTACAAATGTATGCGCAGAAAGTACTGCCCATAACTTCGGCCTCGTTATACCATCATTTTAATATCATGACTATGCCTGGAAGTTCATGAACTAATTATAACAGACAGAATTCTGGATACACATATGCGCACTAGGCAAAGTTATTGACTAGTTTCAATTAGGTGTCAATCAAGATGACCCCATGTGCCAATCACCTAGGAATGCCTTTGGAACCACTCATCACAGCCCAAATGTAAAGCAGACATTCCTGCTTCTGGATCCTTTTTGCCCTTCCAGGCTCCCCTTCCTTTTTGCCCTCTGGGCTCTCCTCCCTTTTTGGTGGTCTTTTGTGGCCTCTTTGCCCTTTTGTAGTCATTTTGGTCCCTCTGTGTTGGTTACAGCGCTGGGACCATGTGCCTCCTTGGGACATTCTTTGTCTTTCTAAAATATACTTTGAATAAAACTATTAACTCTCAGTGACCTGTGATTCTTCACTGCCATCATTTGTGGAAGAACTGAAGAAAAATGCTAACTACACGTGCTCCATCATTATCTTTCTCACTCCCCCCACCGTTGGGGTGATACTGAACTCCGATAGGCCCCAACAGTGACAGCTCCCCTTTTCCAGTTGAAGTCAAGGGATGATATACCATCCATTTCAGCTAAGCCCATGTCTCAAATAAATGTCCATACTGATGAGAAGAAATAGTGGAGCACTGCCTTCAAAATATAATTATTCATCCTTTGTGACAGTATTGCCATAGGAGTATCAATTCCTAATGAAAGCATTATACAGTCAGTGTATTACTTTGTGTATTTAAAATATTCACCCATAGGTAGTCAGTTTGGTGACGGGGAAAAGGCTATGGCACATAGGTTAGAGTCTGCTGAATTTCACAGCTGTGTAACCTTAAGAAAGTCACTTACACTCTCTGGAAAATCTGTACAATGATTCCAGTTAAGGGTTTGTTGGAAGGTAAATGCTGACTGCTATAGATGTGTTTTTAAATCCTAAAGTGCTGCACAAATTTTTGACATTAATATTCTCTATATATGAGGATCAAAATTTATGCACTTTTGTAGAAATGTTGCTGAAAGATGTACAACTTTTAAATAAATAGACTTTTTACATATCAATGAAATATTGCATTAAGAGTAAAAACTGAGTTAACCAATTGGATGGTGTGCTTGCTGATTAAAACTGAATATAGGCCCCTGTATCAGAAAAGAACAATTACCAACTATATTAATTAACTCTAATGTGCATTTAGTGAGCTGTCCTGAATTAAAATTAGTTCCCATGAGTTAAGAATAATGGCTGTGAATTTTAAGAGTATGCTTTTTTTTCTTTAAAATAAAAAGTATGTCATATATAATATATGTATATTTTACAACGTAGACCTGACAATTTCAATCTTATGATTTGTTGACACAAGAATTCAGACTGTGACTTAAGCTACCATATGATTAATCTTCAGAGTACAACTATAAATAGAACCCTTATTTCTGAATTTACAAATTGTTCCCATCTGGTTATATTGCAAAATTATCTAGATAATCTAGTCTTGTTAAAACTGACTAGATAGTTGACCGAATTTTGGCTTTGCATCTGCATTTTGACTTCACCAATCATACTCAAAATTAAAAATATAAGGCTAAGTGTTATGTAAATATGACCCACAATTCAGTTTTAATTTACATACTAAAATAATGAATTCTCCAATTTGTGAAGATTTTGTAAAGAAAGAAAACTCCTCAATTCCCCAGTAATGTTTTCCACATAAACGCAAGTTCATAAAAAGAATAGTGAGCCCTATATGAATAAGTGGGTTGTAACACAAATAATTTTTTTTAAAGTTAAACCTTTCATTTTAAGGTAATTGTAGATTCACATTCATTGATCTATGTCTATTCCTCTGCCAATTTCACCAAGTCTTGATTACTGTAGTGAGATACTAGGTCTTGAAATTGTGTAGACTGTTGCCTCCCATTTTAGTTTTCTTTTTCAAAATTGTTTTAGATATTTGACTTCCTTTCATTTTCCACATACATTTTAGAACCATCTCTTAGGAGGGAGATGTGGAAGTCCCAGCTCCTGCCATGGTGTCCTCCGCTATCATGCGATGGGGGAGGGGGTTCTAGCTACTGCTAGTGGGGATGGCAGTCCAGCACCCTACTTGGCTTGCTCTTATGTATTGAGATGAAAGTACTGGGCTCCTCTTACAGCCTCGGGAGGGTAGAAGTGAGTCAGCACGGGGCAACAGTTTTTTCAGTAGTGTCAAGCTGGAGCAGAGTGGTTATCATCTAAAAGTTTTCTCTCTTACTAAAAGTTTTCTCTTTTACTAGGTTGCCCCTTGCTATTCCTTTGGCTAGAGAGAGTAGGCCTTTGTTGAGACTTTGGTGTTCTTTTTTTTTTTTTTTTTTTGGCCTGCACCCATTGGTGTTCAAGGCTGCCAGTTTCTTTAGCTCCAAGTCTGGGACAGATGAGGCAGAAAGAAAACTCAGGGAACTCAGCACCATGCTGTTCCGTGGGTCCCAAGGTCCTCAGCCATTCTGCCTTCTTCTCTCAAGTGGCTTCTTGTGTTTGTTTTATGTATCATGTCCAGGGTTTTTGGTTGCACTTACAGGGAGGAATAGGGATAAATACATCTACTCCATATTTCCAGAAGAAGTCCTCTCCCAATAATATTTAATACTTGTCTACAAGAAAATGTATCAATGTTGCTTAGATTTAACATGAATTGTAAAACAGAGGTAGTAAAGAGGAGTGTACAAGGCAGACTTTTCAGGGCAATAGGTTGAAATTCTAAAAAGAAACAGGTTTCAGAATGCCCTGTCACTCTGCCCATGAGATATGGCATGAATGCTAAATTGGTTCACATTTCTGGGAACTATTATGAAAAGTGTTATGAAAAGTGTTCAGTAAGGAGTATTATTTCATGCGTATTATGAAAAGTGTTCAGTAAGGAGTCCTGGCTTTGACTCTATTTCTGCCACAAATTTTTATTCTGGAAAAGAAAATCTAGATCCACTTCTATTCTTAAAGACCCAGGTTATATTTTATTTCTTCCAAGGAATTTTCCCTGATCGTTTTGAGGTGCAGACTAACTCTGAGCCACTGAGGAAGCCACTGGAGATCACTGGGCACTTGCGACTTCTATCTCAGCTCCAGACAAGGTGGCTGAATTCTGCTGCTCTCAGAAGAGTGACAAAGGGTACCAGTTGCTGAGGCTCTGTCTTGATCAAACTGAATTTCCATGGAAGTGAGCATCTTTTCTCTAGCCTTATTTTATCTTACTATTTTATTTTTGTTGTTGAAAATATTTGATAACATTTCTGGGACATTCTGTATTTCATCCAATAAATATTTTATGAGATACCTCAACAGCCTTGTAAAGAGATAGTAGTTATTATTCTATTCTGGAGTGTCTGAAGCAGCTCCAACTCTCTGGGTCGGCCCTCGCCATCACAATTTAGCACGGGCACTGTCCTCATTAGCTCCTTCCTCTAGTTGGGACAAATTGCTATCTAGTCATGTGAGCTCCAGTGAGAGGCCCTATGTCTGTGCAGGTTCTGGAAATGCCTGGCATTATGGATGCTTAATTAATAACCATGACAAAATAGGTCTTTGGATTTTCAGGCTGTTCCCCACAGGTTTTTCAGATTGGAATCCAGGTAGAGCC
The DNA here is from genome assembly GCF_902729225.1 of Pteropus medius. Classification (NCBI taxonomy): domain Eukaryota; kingdom Metazoa; phylum Chordata; class Mammalia; order Chiroptera; family Pteropodidae; genus Pteropus; species Pteropus medius. Next base: position 13,807,620 of record NW_024355205.1, read on the forward strand.
CCAGGGATAAAGTTGCTATTTAATAGATGGATGGATGAATTCATAGAGAGGACGATAATGTGGATCTATGTATAATTTATAAATATGGAAATTTGCTGCAAGAGTGACGTATTTAGACCATAGCAGAATCTTAAATATTTTGAAATGTATAGTAAGTTAGACTATGTACCTTCAATACCCTGAAAACCAGGCAGTTTCTATTATTTTGACAAGCTAGTTTATGGTTGTATTCCTCAAATTTAAGCACAAGTTATTTTGTATTGTAGACAAATAGTATGGGGGGGGGGCATGGATACTGCAATAATTTCCATTCATTCTTTTTCTCCCTTGCCCTCATTTGCTGTGTCCTTTACCCCCTCTATTGATCTAACCTCCAAGGTTAATGTTGAAGAAATGAAAAATAAATAAATAAAAAAGGGAAACTCAATGCTACCAACCCCAGTATTCAAAAATGTGTCTCTTAAACAAAACAGGAGCCATGTAATTGTTTGGAATCAATGCCTAAGGTATCTAGATCCATTTCTATTCTTAAAGACCCAGGTTATATTTTATTTCTTCCAAGGAATTTTCCCTGATTGTTTTGAGCTTAGAAGACCTTACCTTGAGAGTACAATTATTCCTGCCTCTCAAATCCTTATTATCACCACCACACAGGTGACAGTTATCATTTCCTATTTGGGATGTCTCCCGTTGGTGTTCATGTCTTATTTTTGTGTTAAATTGTGAGCTCCTAGAGTACAGATATATTCAAGCCCTCCCATAATGCCTTGCATATAGCAGCACCCCCCAAAAATATTTGAAGATATTTATGAATAATTTACAAGATAAATCAGCCCGAAAAGATACTCTAAGTCTTTCAGATATATTATGCTATAATTGGATTATAACTCATCTACCAAGACTTTGTCCTTTATATTCATTAATTCTTTACATTCATTACTCCTCATGTGCCAATTAACAGGGGTAATTAACCGAGGGCCATGAAAGTCTCTTGAATTAAAAAGAGAATCTAGGAATCTGGAATTTTGCCAATATTTACCACAACACCTATTTAAATGACATTGAATCTATGCTAAAATCAAAAGTACTCCACTTAAAAGTAAAATTAACCTAATGTTTGGCATTAGGATACTAAAATACTAAAATACTAAAATATTTGTTTTATATTCCTGACTCCATTTATATAGCGATTAAGGCACACAACTGACTATGGTTTAATGAAAAAATAATGTATTATGTATATCAGTGCTGGAAATGTGGTAGACAAAATGATGTCCCCCACCAAGACGCCATGTCCTAATCCCTGGAATCTGTGAATATGTTATCTTAGTGGCAGGAGGGACTTTGCAGGTGTGATTAAACTAAGGACCTGGAGATGGGAGATTATCCTGGATTATCTAGGTGGGTCCAATGTCATCACAAGGGGCCTTATGAGAAGATGATGTAAAGACAGAAACAGAAACATGTGCATGTGTTTGTGCATTTGCGTGTGT